>NC_133648.1:68496760-68847228 GCF_009905375.1 Apium graveolens | reverse complement strand
CATAAGCAGCCATTTCCATATGATTGACTAAAGTCTGGCATGCAATGCAGCAATAATAAAATCAAAAAGTCTTTATTGAAACTTCTATCAAGTCAAGATTGGTTTTGTTTCATTCTCATGCTACTTACTGAATCAGGGTTGAACCAATATGGATATGGATAAGTTCATTAAGTTGTAAGTTCACCTACGTAAACAAAGCGATACAGCAAGATTTATGGATTAAAAGGAGGTACTACAACAAGCATACCCCTTAACACACATCCAATCATGTCCATAGATACGCCATCTGATGTAATAAAGCAAAGAAGAATATAGTTTCAGAGTTAAAACTGAAATATTAAAGATCCCTCACCACTCTATTATTGATAAGATAGTTGACAATGTTCAAATGCCCATTAGCTGAAGCCATATGAAGTGCTGTAAAAAAAGCAAACAAAAACTTCATGAGATTGAACAATCAATCCTCGAGAAGAACTTTGTACAAGTACACTTTTGTCATACATGAAATGCGGTAATTTTTTTCTTAATGACAAAAAAGATTCCATAAAGCATATCATAGTATGAAGCAGTAATTTAGGGGCCATTTGATAATTATAAATCTAAATCATTATATTCTGGACGATTAAAATTCTGGACGAATGGTTATCTGAATGCTTCATGTATTGGGTAGTGTGATAAATTAGATATATGACATTTCTGATGAGTATCTAGTTATTTTTTTAACAAAATAACAATAATATATCTTAATATATTAATTTATTATTTTCTTGATACACACAAAAGATATTCAAATTGGAATATCATGAAGTAGAAAAGTACAAGCAAAAGCAAAATCCAGATCATACTCTTTACTCGTCTAATTCTTAAGCGACGTGCAATAACGAGGTCACCGAAACACGATTGTAAATTCTTTTTTTTGTTTTATGAACCAATTGATGGAAAATGCTCTAAGCAGACAATCATCAAGGTAAAGAAATGTTTTATTCGAATGATACAACCTATAAACAAAATGAGTTTTGCAGTTTGGGCAGGAGAAGTACTTCTGCAGTTTGGGCAGGAGAAGTACTATAAGCGTAAGGCATGCACTCCTTGTCCTTTGAGGAGCTCACTTTATTGAGATAAGGCATATACGTTGGGCTTGCTGAGCAGGCCTAACTCCACATTAGTATGATATTGCCCACTTTGGGCTGAGCCCGCACGGGTTTGTTTTTGGGCACCTCCCAAAAGGCCTCATACTAATTAGAGTTGTCTGGCTGCTTATATTCTAGCAAACTGCACCTCCCACAAACAATGTGGGACAACTCCTAACAATCTCCCCCTTCACACATCGGACCCGATACCTGTCGATTCTGCCTCGTGATTGTGAATCTGGCTCCCCCTTGACCCATATTGGAAGTCCATCTAGCTATCTGCTCCCCCTAGGCCCATACTGGAAGGACCACCTGTCTTTTCCTTGAGCCCATTCTGGGGCAAGCCCAACGGCCTCTTCCTAGGTCACTTCTGGAGCCCATCTGAGATTGTTATGGACCGTCACAACTTGTTGGGCTCTAATACCACTTGTTGGGCTTGCTAAGCAGGTCTAACTCCACATTAGTATGATATTGTCCGCTTTGGGCTGAGCCCGCACAGGTTTGTTTTTGGGCACCTCCCAAAAGGCCTCATACTAATTGAAGTTATCTGGCTGCCTATATTCTAGCAAACTGCCTCTCCCACAAACGATGTGGGACAACTCCTAACAATCTCCCCCTTCACACATCGGGCCCGACACCTGTCGATTCTGCCACCTGATTGTGAATCTGCTCCCCCTGGACCAATACTCCCATACTGAAAGTTCATCTGACTATCTGCTCCCCCTAGACCCATACTGGAAGGACCACCTGCCTTTTCCTTAAACCCATACTGGGTAGCCCATCTGCCTCCTCCTAAGTCCATTTTGGAGCCCACGTGAGATTGTTATGGACCGTTATAACCTGAAGCTCTGATACCACTTGTTGAGTATACAACAACGAAAGCAAAACCTAAAGCAAATAAACAAGAACAAGAAAATAAACGACAAAGACAAAGATTTACGTGGTTCGGAAATTCCTACTCCACAAGCCGCACTAATTTTGTATTGATCTCTCACAATTTGTTGTGTTATGATTTTACAATTACATGAGTATTTATAAGAGAAGAAACTAGGCCTCAATCAAAATTACAGTCCAAATCTGAAAAGTAGACTAATCCATAAACTAATCTGAATCTGAATAGTCTATTTTCATGGGCTTAATTAATAGACTCCACAAAACCCAACAATCTCCCACTTGGAGTCTGGCCAATCTTCACTTCACTCTTGTAAGTCTAGTAAAATCAATTCTTCAATCAATAACTCTAACTAGTGCAGCGCCTTCTCATCAATCAATTCTGAAGGCCAGTTGAAGCTACGCAAAGCTTCAACTTTTCATTCGTAACCACCTTAGTCAACATATCTGCAGGATTCTTTGAACCAAGGATTTTCTTTAAGGGCAAAGTACCATTGCTTATCAACTCTCTTGTAAAGTGATATCTCAGCTGAATATGCTTCGTCCTAGCATGAAACACGGGATTCTTCGCAAGATGAATAGCACTCTGACTGTCGCTATACAAAGCACTGTCCGCCTGTTTCTTTCCCAACTCCTCAAGAAAATTCTTCAACCAAATCATCTCCTTGCTAGCTTCAGAAATAGCCATATATTCTGCTTCTGTGGTTGAAAGAGCAACACTCTTTTGAAGTCGAGACATTCAACTAACTGCGGTGCCACCCAAAGTGAAAATATAACCCGTTGTACTTTTTCTTGTGTCCAAACATCCACCCAAATCTGCATCAGAAAACCCTTCCAATATAACATCTTTCTTACTGAAACATAGTGCAACCTTGGATGTGCCTTTCAAGTAGCGTAACAACCACTTGACTGCTTCCCAATGCTCTCTTCCTGGATTAGACATAAATCTGCTAACAACTCCCACTGCATGAGCAATGTCTGGCCTTGTACACACCATAGCATACATTGAACTGCCAACTGCAGATGCATAAGGAACTTTAGCCATATCTTTCTTGCCTTCATCCGTTTTAGGTGATTGCTTCTTTGTGAGATTAAAGTGACTCGCCAACGGTGTACTTCTGGTCTTCGCATCCTGGACACTGAATTTCTGTAACAATTTCTCAACATGCTTCTCTTGAGATAATTTTAAAGTACCTTCAGTTTTATCCCTTATTATGCTCAAACCAAGTATTTGTTTTGCCGCACCCATATCCTTCATCTCAAACTCCTCAGACATCTATCTCTTTAACCTGTTGATTTCCCTCATATTTGATCCTGCTATCAACATGTCATCAACATACAACAACAATATGATATAAGATGAATCAAACTGTTTAAAGAAACAACAATGATCCATAGCACTCCTCGTGTACCCATTCTTCATCATAAAGCTGTCAAACTTCAAGTACCATTGTCTCGGTGCTTGCTTTAAACCATACAAGCTTTTTATAAGCTTGCAAACAAGGTTTTCTTTCCCAGCTACCTGAAATCCCTCTGACTGAACCATGTAGATGTCTTCCTCAAGATCACCATGTAAGAACGCAGTCTTAACATCTAGTTGCTCTAGATGTAACTCTTCTGCAGCCACAATACTTAGCACAATTCTAACTGTAGTCATCTTAACAACGGGAGAAAATATATCGATATAGTCAATACCCTTTTTCTGTTGATAACCCTTGACTACTAACCTTGCCTTGTATATCTTGCTGCCATCATGTTCTTCTTTGATCCTGAACACCCACTTATTCTGTAAAGCCTTCTTTCCTACTGGTAACTCTATTAAAGACCAAGTCTCATTCTTCTCAAGAGAACTCATCTCCTCATCCATGGCTGATTTCCACTGAACTGAATCATCCACTTGTACTGCCTCTGAATAACACTGAGGCTCCCCGTCCTCGGTCAATAACATATAATATGCTGAAGGAGAATATCTTTGTGGTGGCCTCACACTTCTGCTAGATTTTCTTACCTCAGTTTGTGGAGTTACTGGAACCCTGTCATCAACATTCTTCGGACTATTTCCTGCAAGATCTATTTCTGTAATATCTTTAAGCACTGCTTCCTCTTTCTCAGGTTGTTCCTTTGTAAACTCAGAATCGACTACAAGCTTATCCTTATACACTACATTCTCATTAAAAGTAACATCTCTACTTCTAACGACCTTCTTAGTCAGCTCATCCCGGAAACGGTAACCCATATCATCTGAGCCATAACCAATAAAGATACACTTCTTTGCTTTCGGATCAAGCTTGTCCCTGTCAGAATCTTTAACACGCACATAAGAAACACAACCAAAAACTCAGAAGTGTGAAAGATTTACCTCTTTTTCCTGCCACTCTTCTTCAGGAATCTTGAACCCCAAAGGACTTGAAGGTCCTCTATTTATGAGATACGCAGCTGTGCTAACTGCATCAGCCCAAAACATTTTTGGCAACCCTGCATGTAATCTCATACTCTTGGCCCTCTCATTCAAGGTTCTATTCATGCGCTCTGTAACACCATTCTGTTGTGGTGTCTCTGGAATAGTTTTAATCATTCTAATCCCAAATTTCGTGCAATAACTTTTAAACTCATCACTACTGTATTCACCTCCATTATCTGACATCAAACTCTTCACTTTTAAACTGGTCTGATTTTCAACTTCAGTCTTCCACTTCTTGAAAGTAGCAAACACATCTGATTTATTCTTCAAAAAATAAACCCATATCTTTCTAGTGGAATCATCAATGAAAGTGACATAGTAGCGAGATCCACCCAACGACGCAACTGTTGTTGGACCATATACATCTGTATGAACTAGCTCTAACTTCTTAGCTTTGGGGGTCCTCCCTGATTTTACAAAAGTAACACGTTTCTGCTTTCCAAGAACACATGGCTCACAGAATCCAACTTCCACATTCTTCAACTCTGGAATCTTCCCCTTCGAAGTTAACAACTTCATACCTTTTTCACTCATATGACCAAGCCTTTGGTGCCACAAAGTTGAAGACTCAATCTCATCAGCAACTGCATTTGCTTCATAGCTAGATTGTTCAACAATGTATAAAGTCCCCTTTTTCTCTCCACGAGCAATGACTAGATTCCCCTTTATAACCTTCCACTGTCCGTCTCCGAAAGTAACTCGATACCCTTCCTTATCTAACTGACCCACAGATAACATCTTCTTCAGTCCAGGAATGTACCTTACATCTTTCAACGTCCAGCTAGTTCCCAAAGAGGTTCTGAGATTAATATCTCCCATGCCCGCAATATCCAAAGTCTCATCATCAGCAAGACGAACTTTACCAAAATTTCCAACTCTGAAATTTAACATTAAATCTTTGCAAGGGGTAGCATGGAATGATGCACCAGAATCCATAACCCATGATTCAACTGAACATTCAACACAACAAATCAAAGCATCATCATCCTCCACTTCTTCAACTACGTTAGCTGAATTATCCTCTTTACTCTTTCCTTTTGGAGCCGCGGGAGCCGTGTACTGAATCCTGAAGTGACCCTTCTTCTGATAATTCCAACAAACAATATCCTTGCGATCTTTGCATTGTCCTCTCTTCTGTGACTTCGATCTGCTACGCCCCTTATTCTGCCCCTTTTCGAACTTTCTACCTCTACTCTCAGCACTCAACAAGGAATCTGACGACTCTCCTGAGTTTCTCCTACGAATATCTTCTCCAAGAATCGAATCTCGAACTCCATCAAAAGTCATCTTACCGCTTCCAGATGAATTACTTATAGTAGTGACAAATCCTGACCAACTGTCTGGTAATGAGGATGCCAACAATAAGGCTTGTACTTCATCATCGAATTTAATATCCACCGATGCCAATCCTGCTAGGATAGAATTAAATTCGTTCACATGATCAGCAACACAATGGCCTTCATTCAATCTAGTGACTGATAACTCCGGTGAGAGGGCGGCTCCGTCCGACGTCGTTCCTGGACCTTCTGGGTATAAATGAGGTGTAGCTGCTGGTTGGGCGCCTGCAAAACAACACCGGAAGGGGGGTTTGGCTCCCACGGCGCCTCCGGTGTAAGAATAAGAACAGGGTTTTGGAGAAGATGAAGATGTATGTATGTAATGGAATGGTTGTTGTGTGTGTATGGGTGTGAGAGAGAGAGTGAGTGTGCAAGAGTTTGGATATTTTTCTAACCCCTAAACCCTTCAGCCTTGGGGGTATTTATAGTCCAAAGGTAGGGTTTAGGGGTTGTTACCTCTAAATCAGGGCCGTTGGATCTTGGAAGCAGAGGACGCCTGGCTTGGGGGGATTTCTTACACGTGTCCAGGGAAGGACCACCTCCAGGATGTCCTAACGGCCTTCTGACACGCGCCGTGCTTGTCTGGTGTGTTGGTTGTTGATAGCTATGATCGTCACGTGCCCATGTACCCTTCCTTGGCGGGTTGTGGGATGTGCATGTGTTTGCTGGGACCCCCCTCATGGTGGTCTTGGCCCCGATCCGGATCCAGGTAGGCAGATGGTCCAGGTCCAGGTCCCAGGTTGAATCCGGATCCGGGTCGTGGGATGGACCCGGGCCTGGTCTCTCCATTTGATTGTTCTGGGAGAGGGGGGTCTCGGTTCATCGATCAATCCTGATATCCTTTAGATACAGGTTGAATCCTAGCCGGGTCTCTTATACCCTATCATTTGCCCCCGACTCCCTTATGCAAGTTTTCTGTATGGGGGAGTAGAGTAGAATCACATAGTTGTTGCCTTAGGAGAAAAATTTCTGCTCCTGGTTGCCCCCAATCCGGATCTGGTGTAGTAGATGCCAATCCGGATTAAGGCAGAATAGTTGAATTAGAAAAATTTCTGCTCCTGGTTGCCCCTAATTCCGGATCTGGTGTAGTAGATGCCAGTCCGGATTAAGGTAGAATAGTTGACAAAAATTTATGCTCCTGGTTGCCCCCCAATCCGGATCTGGTGTAGTAAATGCCAATCCGGATTAAGGTAGAATAGTTGATGACAGAAAAATTTCTGCTCCTGGTTGCCCCTAATCTGGATCTGGTGTAGTAGATGCCAGTCCGGATTAAGGTAGAATAGTTGATGACTTAGAAAATCTGCTCCTGGTTGCCCCCAATGCGGATCTGGTGTAGTAGATACCAATCCGGATTAA
The DNA here is from genome assembly GCF_009905375.1 of Apium graveolens. NCBI lineage: Eukaryota > Viridiplantae > Streptophyta > Magnoliopsida > Apiales > Apiaceae > Apium > Apium graveolens. Next base: position 68,840,053 of record NC_133648.1, on the reverse strand, counting down.
GGTAGAGAAGGAATGTCTTGAGGAGATTTCTTGGATCTTTGATATCTCCCAGATCCGGATTCCTTCTTTCCGGGTAGGTCTTCATGATCCGGGTAGGGGGTTGCAGACCCTGGTAGATTGTGGAATTTGTAACGTTTTTTGGCTTTTTTCCCTCCAATGAATTTAAAATTTTGACAGTTATTCCCTTGAAAATCGGTCCATAATCATTGTGGGCTGTAAATGAGTTTAAATGTATAATATATATATATATCTATATATATATATAGATATATATATATATATATTTGCTTTTAAGTATTTCTGTAACTGCTTCTCGGGCCAATCATGTCCTGCCACGTGGCAGGGACTGCTCTGCTCCCTCTTGTGCCTATAAAAGGCTGAGCCCCTCTTTCATTTTCTTTTTTATTCTCTCCCAAAAACGAAAAGGCGCATCTTCTTTCTCTTTTCTCTCTTAATTTCCTTGGAAATCTTTCGGAGCTTTGGGGTTTTTGTTGGTTGATTTTTCATCGCTGTTCGGTCTTTCCTTGCTCTCGTCTTCGACCAATCTGTAAGCCTTCCTTCTTACCTTTTTATTTTCGGTTTTGTGCTTTTTCTTTGAATTGATGCATGCTCGAGTTTTGTTTGTCATTCACGAATTGTAGGTACAAGTTGGCCTCTTTAGTCTTTTTTTGTGGTGGGTATTGTTGTTTTGTGGTTTTTATGTTTAGATCTGTAGATTTTCTGTTTCGTTTGGTCCGATTTTGATTATTTTTGGTTGGATTTTTCTGGGTTCGCTATGCTGTTCTTCGCGTGTCTATGTGTGTATATATAAAAACTCATATGTTTTGGTATTTGATTCTTCAAGATGTTGTTTTTGGTTGAGGGTTTTTGCTTGGACCCGGGTAGGGGGTATCAGATCCGGATCCGGTTTAGTATACTTGGGTAGAATTGCATGCCTTAGGATTTGTAATTTGTGTTTGGTTGGTTTGGATCCGGGTCTGGGTGTTTGCCATGAGGATCCGGGTACATGGGTTTGGTTTTAAGTTTTTGGCTGCTATGGATCCGGATCTGGGTATTTGCCATCAAGATCCGGGTCCATGGTGGTTTGGTTTTTTGGATTGTAGTTAACATGATCCGGATCGTTGATGTTTTTCCGGGTTGGACTTGCATTGGTGGTCCGGATCATTAGGTTATGGTAGAACTAACATAACGTACCTGATCCGGACCGCTTAGTAAAACAAACAAAATCTGTAGGGTCCAGGCTTACTGACCTTCATTTTAATAGGTATATGGTCCGGACCAAGGAGCGGGCTAGGAGAGTCTATAACTGCTACCCCAACTTTTCTGACGAAGAGAGTGATCTGGATTCATCTGGTAGAGAACAGATCCGGGGCGAGATAGTGAGGAAAGGGTCCGGATCTGTGGGAACAATTACGAGCTTCCGGTTCAAGAGGCTTCCGGAGAACTCGGTTATCTTTACACCAGAAGGCCGTTGGTCGAACATCAAATACCACTTTGTGAGGAAACCTAACAAGTTCGACAATAGCATTTACTATGTCCGGGTCAGGTAAGAGAGGCATGAGGACGGTCACCCGGGAGTGTATGATCAGGGTGCCCTAGAAGATGCTTTTGCTTCGTTCGGGATTAGCCGAGATCATTACCAACTGAAGGACTTTTATGCGGAGGCTGACCCGGCCGACATGGATAAAGCAATCCGGGCCGCATTTCAGTTAACTCCTGATATTGCGTGGAGGTGGTCGGAACCTCATGAGAGGATTTTCCACCGACCCTCAGATGGCTTCGTTCCGGTTTGGTTGGAGCACTTAAGATCCGGGTGGAGCCCTCGCGGCCACATTTTTATCAAACATTTGTGCAAGTACGTCTTCAAAATATCCCCAATGCAAATAACCCCAAACGGAATTAAATCTATGACCTGGTTCATAGCTTGCTGCAACAAGGCCGGGCTCCTGCCCACTTTCAAATTGTTCCATCAGATTTTCTACCTTTCCCGATCAAGTCAGAAACCATTTTATGAGCTTAGTTCCGGGCAGCAGAATGTGGCTTTGGTCCGGGTAGGTCTAAACCGGTCATGCACCAGACCTCTTTAAAGCACTGGAACGGGGAGATCCTTATGTTAAAAGGCTTTGACTTAGAATTTCTCCCTTATTTTAAAACTGGGGAAGTCAACACAAAATTCAATTCGGAGATCTTAGAAGGGGAGGCGGTAGATCAAATGAGGAAGTTCTGTGATCGTCTCGGGTTCTAGCCAACCCGGGATACTTTTATGAATCATAAATTGCTTTTCCAACTTGGATGTAAGTTTTTCTTTAATCTATGCTGCCTGTGATCCAGGTCCCTCGCCCTGCTTGACGATCCGGATTATGTTTCTTTTTTCTTTTTACTTGTAGCTAGTTTTTATGGAATCCTTGCCTGGCCTTTGATCCGAGTCTCTTGTTTTGCCTGATGACCCGGATCAACGTCCAGTTTGCTTTTTTACTTGTAGCTTGTTTGATTGAAATGTTTTCCCATGATCCGGATCATAGTACATTTTGCTTTGTTGTCCCTTGACCCGGGTTTACTGTAGTATTTTCCTTCCGGTTTTGGTCGCTTTGTCCAGTATATTTATCCCGTCCTGATAGTTCTCTTCTCCCATTTTGCAGGTTTGCCGCATTACAACCCTTCATTCAGAGCGATAATGTCTACTTCAGCTTATGCAGCAGCTTTCAACTCTCTGGGATTGGCCTATAAGACAACAAAAGGGGCCCCTGGGACCGGATCCGGATCCGGATCTGCGGATGCCGAGGGTGGTGCCGAGTCTTCCGCCCCCCGGAACGTGCCCAGTCCGGGCGACGCGGCCTTGAACGAGGACCCGGATGTCCAGGAGATCTCTGAGGTCCCTCCTTCAAAGAAAAGGAAGTCCGCCCCGGGGAAGCCTCCCCGCGGAAAAGCTGTCGTCGCTGACCGGGTCATTTGTGATTCGGATGGGAAGGGCCCGGACGGGGGTCTTATCGAAATAGGGACAAAGAGCCTGATTGACCTAGCCGGGTTCATGTCTAGTATTCCTTCCCAAGATGACTATGAGGAGGTTGAGGGATACAGCATGACTGCTGCCTTGAAGAGGGTCACCGGGCAATGGGGGCAGGTATCCAAAATTTCCATGCTTTTGGTTCCGGGTTGTGCCCCCCATTTTGTTCTGTAGTTAGTTAATTTCTGTCTTTTTTCAGCTCGGTAGTGCCATATCTATCTGCTCAGATGTTGCCTATACGGAGGTCCGGGAGGCCAATAACCGGACCAATACCGAGAAGATACGGGCGGATACTCTGCAGGGAGAGCTGGAGGAAGCCCGGGAGGGATTCCGGGTGGTGGAATCCGGGTTAAACGAGAAACTGAAGGAGTCTGAGGACCAGGCTGAGGGGCTTGCCAAAGAAGTAGAGAGGCTCAAAGCCGAACTCGCTGCCAAGGAAAACTTGAACAAGGAGGCTATAATTGCCGAATTCAAGGCCAGTGATGTTTATGACTTTGAGGTTGCCCAGGCCGGGGTGCCCGAGGTCCGCAGATCCTGGGTCGTTGCCGAACGTCACATCAAGAACGACCCCTTGGCATCCTGGGAGAGCTTTATCCAGGAGTTCCTAGCTGCGAAGGCTGCAGTTGAGCAGGGTCAAGGGGAATCGGAACCCTATGACGGTCCAACCCCCAGCTTCCTTTAGATCCGGACCAGCATTGATAGGCTTCTCGGGCCCAGCCCTGTAATTTTACTTTTGCTAGGATTTGTGATTTTCGTACTTAAACTTGGGTTGTTTGTAATATTTGAATTTGTTCCGGATTGATGGCAATCCGGATCCTGCTTTTTAATTTTACTGTCGTTGCTTTGACCTTTTCTTCAATCAAAAAATATTTGCTTTTGTTTCCATCTGTAGTTTTCGTTTTTATGAGTTGTCTGGATCCTTGCACAAATGCTCTTGATCCGGGCTGTGGCTGAGGCCCCCAATCCGGATTGGTTTTATATCCGGGTTGTTCCGGGTATGAAGCCTTATCCGGGTTGACTTTGTTTTTGCTGTAGTATATCAATCCAGATTCGAATGCTTATCGTTTTTGATATTTGATTTTGAAATTGCTTTCGATCCGAGTATAATTCCCACCCGGGTTGATGTATGCTTGTTTGCTTTATGTACTTAGAAAATATGAATACATAATGGTTGTTTCCAATCCAGATTCGAATGCTTATCCGGGTTGGTTTTTGCTTTCAAATTCACTTGTAGTCCGGGTATGATACCAACCCGGTTTGATGTTTGCTTGTTTGCTTGTTTGCTTTGTGTACTTAGAAAATATGAGTACATAATGATTGTTACCAATCCGGATTCGAATGCTTATCCGGGTTGGTTTTTTGCTTTCAATCCGGGCATGATACCCGCCCGGGTTGATGATTGCTCTATTACTTAGATTTTTTCCAAGCAAATAGTGGTTGCTTTGTTTTTTGCTTTGAATCCGGTTATGAGACTATATCTGGATTGATTTTTGCTTTGTTTACTAGTAATTTAAAAGTAATAACTTTCTAAGAAAGGAAAATTCTTTTCATTGACTTGAAATTTTCTTCATACAAAATATGGGATCATAGGTTGGTTGCTTGCCGTAGGCTACAAGTTTTGGTTGCTTTTGGTTGCTTCTTCTTCTGGTAAAATTTTCTGAGCCTGAGTCCATGCCATGTATTTGGTATTTCAGACTCATCCATGTTCATGAGCTTGTATGTTCCTGGCCTTAGAACTTCCTTGACTTTGTATGGGCCTTCACACCTTGGCATTAGCTTCCCACTCTTTGTGGGATCTGAAGCTTTCGTGTTTCGAAGGACCAAGTCTCCAACTTGAAAGTTTTTGACCCGGGACTTCTTACTGAAGTGCTCTTTTGTTTTCTCCTTATACTTTTCCATTCTTGCCACCGCCTGGTCTCGGACTTCGTCAATTAGCTCAATATTTGTTCTGAGCCCCTCATTCGCTATCTCATCAAAATTGATTGCTCGATGGGATGGGGATCCTTCTTCAATTGGTAGCATAGCTTCAGTTCCATAGGCCAGTTTGAAGGGGGTTTCTCCTGTGCTTGTTCGGGGGCTTGTTCTGTATGCCCAGAGTACATTAGGCAATTCTTCCGGCCATTTGGTTTTGCTTTCCCTGAGCCTCTTCTCAATTCCCCTGAGAAGTATTCGATTGGTTACTTCCACTTGGCCATTCCCTTGAGGGTAGGCTACAGATGATTTCTTATGCCGGATGCCCCGTTCTTGAAGGTAGGATTCGAATTCTGAACCAACGAACTGTGGACCATTATTTGAAACCAGTACTCTCGGGATCTCGAACCTCATCAGAATGTCGTCCATGAATTTGATGTGATCTTGCTGGTTTATTGTTCTCATAGCCTTTGCTTCTACCCATTTTGTCATATAATCAATTGAGACTAGGAAGTACCTGAGGTCTCCTCTGGCCCTGGGGAATGGTCCCATGATATCAATGCCCCATACAGCAAATGGGATTGGTGACAAGACTGAAGAAGGTAGGACTGGGCTCATCCGGGTCACCAGTAGAATAATTGAACTAGAGAAACCATAACTGAAAAGCTGGCATTCCTTGCATTTTTTCACGAATTCTATTGCATCCTGGTGGATAGTAGGCCAGTAGTACCCTTGTCTTATGATTTTGTGAGCTAGGGCATTTGCGGACATATGATCCCTGCATATTCCTTCATGAACTTCCATGAGACAGTACTGTGCCTCTCCTGGGCCTATGCACTTCAGGATTGGGGAGGAGAAGGTCCGGCGATAGAGTATACCCTCTTCGATTAAAAATTTTGAAGCTTTGGCTTTTAACCTTTGAGCCTTCCCTTTATCTTCCGGGAGCTCTCCCGTCTCCAGGTAGTTAATAAATGGAGTCATCCAATTCGGACTGTTGTCTATTTCCATGACCACTTCAGCTTCTATGCTTGGTTTCTGCAATTCTTCGAAGTAGACGGAGCAATCCAGGTCTGTTGAATTTTGAATAAGTTTAGATAGTGTATCAGCTTCTGAATTCTCCTCTCTGCACATTTGGATGACTTGAGTTTTTGGTATCAAGGCGAGGTAGCTTTGGACCAGAGCCTGGTACTTGGCTAGAACTGGATCCTTGGCTATGTACTCGCCGTTTGTTTGCTTTACCACGATCTGGGAGTCGCTGTAGATTTTGAGATCCTGGATCCTGAGTGTTTTTGCTAGCTTCAACCCTGCAATCAAGGCCTCGTACTCTGCCTGGTTGTTTGTTGCTGAGAAGCCAAAGGAGATTGCTGTTTGGATTGTGAATCCTTCTGGGCTCTTTAGGATGAGTCTGGCTCCTGATCTTTCATTTGTTGAAGAACCATCAACTTTGAGAGCCCAGGCTCCTACGTCTTGATCAGTGTTTCTCTCAGGGTCAATGCTCATGGGCACAGTCTCTTCTTCCGGGAAATTACATTCTATGATGAAATCAGCTAGAGCCTGGGCTTTGATTGCTGTTCTTGGAATGAAACTCAAGTTGAACTGACTCAGCTCGACTGCCCAATTTACCAATCTTCCTGAGATATTTGGCTTGTGTATTATCTTCCTTAAGGGTTGGTTAGTTACAACCCGTATCTCCCTTCCCTGGAAGTAGTGCCTGAGCTTCCTGGATGTTGTGACCAAGGCAAAAGCAAACTTTTCTAGCCTCGGGTACCAGGTCTCCGCATCTTTTAGCACTTGCCTCACATAATAAACTGGTTGCTGTTTGCCATTATCTTCCCTGATCAAGGTTGCTCCAACTGCCAGGGCCCCTGCTGATAGGTAAAGGGATATGGGCTCCCCGGGTTGGGCTTTGGTTAACACAGGGGGTTGAGAAAGGTACCTTTCGATTTCTTCAAATGCGCTTTGGCATTCTGGGCTCCAATTAACTTCTCTCTTGTTGGTTGCTCCTTTTAACAGGTCAAAGAAGGGTAGGCATCTCTCGGCTAACTTTGAGATGAATCTTCTGAGTGCAGCCAGTGACCCTGCTAGCTTCTGCACATCTTTTTGTGTTCTGGGAGGTTTCATTTTCTGGATTGCCTTTATCTTTTCTGGGTTGGCTTCAATTCCTCGGTTGCTTATCATGAATCCAAGGAATTTTCCTGCCCCTACTCCGAATGTGCACTTTTCTGGATTGAGCCTGAGTGAGTATTTTCTCAAGTTGTCGAAGCATTCTCTCAGGTCTCCTATGTGCCCGGGGATGCTTATAGACTTTGCAATCATGTCGTCGACATATGATTCCAGGTTCTTTCCAATCTGGTGTTTGAAGATTTTATTCATTGCTCTTAGATATGTTGTTCCTGCATTAGTCAATCCGAAAGGCAGCATCACATAGGCATAAACCGCCCTGTGGGTGATGAAGGCTGTCTTTAGGATATCCTTGGGATTCATCTTTATCTGGTTGTACCCCGAGTAGGCGTCCATGAAACTTAGCATTACGTTCCCGGATGTTGCGTCGATCAATTGATCAATGTTTGGCAAGGGGTAGGGGTCTTTGGGGCATGCACTGTTCAAGTCTATGTAGTCGATACACATTCTCCATTTCCCGTTTGCTTTTTTCACCATCACAACATTTGCCAACCATTCTGGGTACTTAACTCCGCATATTATCCCTGTTTTAAGTAGTTTTTCAATTTCCTCATTTATTGCTTTCTGCCTCTCTGGGGCAAAATTTCTTCTCTTTTGCTTGACTGGTTTCCTCTCTGGGTTGACGTCTAAGCTGTGCATTGCTATGGATTCATCCAACCCGGGCATGTCTCTTGGGGTCCAAGCAAATATATCAGAGTACCCTTGTAGTAGTGATACCAGGTCTTTTCTGAAATTAGCCTCGAGCCCGGACCCTATCTTTATCCTCTTGGAAGGATCGCTTGCATTGATCAGAATTGTTTCCGTTTCTACAGCGGCCTCTATCTTGGATTGGTCCATATTTGATACCAACTGCTGGATCCGGGCCTCTGTGTTCTTCTTCATATAGATTTGACCCTGGGCTATCATCTCTTTTTGGTTGCTTTCCCCTACTTCAATTTTTTCAGGGTTGGTTTCTTGCACAGTAGGGTTGGGTTGGCCAAGGCTTAGGCTCAATTCAATCTCTTCTGTGACTTGGTTGCTTTTTTGCTCTTCTGAGCTTGGTTTGGTTGCTTTTGGATCTGAGAGGGACTCTATGATCTGAACTTCTTTTCTCGCATCATCCCTTGAGTGGGGGCGATGTTTCTTAATACTTTGCTGTTTCCGGAGTACCACGGCATTTCTCTTGTTGTCTTGATGGGTTTCAGCTATTAGCAGAGCCTGGCTATAACATCTTTCAGCTACCTCATAGTCTCCTTTGATTTCTCCTACCCCGGTTGGAGTTGGGAATTTGATTTTCAAGTGTAATATGGAGGTGATTGCTTGGATCCTCGTCAGGGCTGAGCGGCCTATTATGCCGTTGTAGGAAGGGGGAGTATTGATCACGTAGAACTTTATCACATGGGTAACTTGGTTTGGGGCCGATCCGAATATGACCGGCAGGTATAAGGTTCCCTGGATCGGGACCAAGTTGTTCCCGAACCCATACAGAGGGTCCTATTGGCATTCATTGGAGCGTACGCTCCCAAGCTTCATCCTGTCCACAATATGCTTGAAGAGTATGTTTACTGAAGATCCATTGTCTATCAGCATCCTTCTTACTTCGTTGTCAAAAATATCAAGTGTTACCACCAAGGCTTCGGTGTGATTCGGGTTAACCCCTTCATAATTCTTGCTGCTGAATGAGATCATCATCTCCGGGTAGGATTGGACGGAGAACACTTCATCTCCTGAGCCCGGGCTCCTAGGGGGAGAGTGTGACCCTCCTAGGACCACATTTACTACATTCTTACCTTTTCTTTGCCTTTCTTCTCTCTGATTTGTCTCCCTTGAGATGTATTGATTCAGGTTGCCTTTCTTGACTTGATCTTCAATGAAGTATTTTAAAGAGAGACAATTTTCAGTTTTGTGCCCATGGGTTTCATGATAGTCGCACTGCCTGTTGTAAGGCCTGCTTTCCGGGGGAGTCTGCATTGGCTTTGGAGGATAATAGAATGGCTTTCCCTTGATCTCCTTCAGTATTTCTTCCCGGATCCTGTTTAATGGTGTCCACTCTGGCTCTTGCCTAGGCTCTCTTGCTTGCCTAGGTGGACCGGGATCGCTTTTGGATTCCGTCTTAGGACCCAACCTTTGAAATATTGGAGTGTTTTGTACAACATTTGTCTGTTGGGTTTGGTTGCTTTGTTTGAACTTTTTCTCCTGATGGTACCCCTTTCGGTCGGTCATCAGAAGATTTGTTCCTGGTTCCTCCATTCCGAGTCATTCTCATCGCCTGGAGAACGTCTGTTTCTTTTATGAACCGGGCTGCCATGAGTAGGCAGCGGTCAGGCTTTGTGGCTCTTTGTTTATCAACTCTACAATGTACCTCTCATTGTGTTCTGGATCCAGGTTCCTTCGAAATATGCTTAGAGCCTCCCTTTCATCTAGATTCGAGACTTTGTTGATGGCTTCCTGGAATCTCCGCATATAAGTTGAGAGTGCTTCATTATCATACTGGCGGATTGTTTCCAGGTGACACATGTGCATTTCATGTGTCTTATTGGCTCTGAATCTTCTAAGGAAGGCTCCTCTGAATTCTTTCCAGGAGTGAATGCTTCTTGATGGGATCCTGCTGAACCATCTTTGAGCCCCCCTTTTGAGGGTCGAGGCGAAAAATCTGGATTTGGTTAAGTCGTTGTAATAATATATCTGAGCTATCTGTTCAAAGTAGTTGAGGTGCTCTTCCGGATCCCCCAATCCATCGAAAGAGTCGAAGTTGTAATGCTTGAGATTTTTCTGTCGAGGGATGGCTTTTAGGGAGTGGCTGAAGGGTGTGAGGGTCTCCCCAACTTCCAACCCGGAATCTTTCTCCATTTTTCTCTGGAGCTCATAAATCATGTCTTTAAGATCCTTCTGGCCCCCCTCTTCGTCGTCAGAAATGAGCTCGGGGGTAGGGTCCCTCCGAGTTCTTTTGCCTTTTGTTTTAGCTTAGGAGTCTCTCCTCCAGCTGCATTCTTTTCTGAATTTTTTGCTCCAGCTTGGCCTCTTCTTCCTTTCTTATCTGTTCTCTGATTTCTTCTAACTTTTTCTTTCTGGTTGCTTCTGTCTCCTTCTTACTAGGCTCTTTCTGACTCTTTTTTTCCTTGGCCCCAATTCGGTCGAAGACAGATCTCCTGGATTGCTGAGAATCCCCGGACTCTTCTTGCTCTTCATCTTGCTCATATTTTATCTGGAGCCGGGCTTGTTCATCTCTGTAGAGCCTGATTGCTTCAGCAAGTTCATTGCTTGTTAAGTTAGCCATGTGCTCCTCTGCAATTGGAACATTGGTGTACTTGTACTGATTGAGCTCCATGACATTTCTGGCATCCCGGGGTGTCACTAGCCTTTCCAAGACCGGGGTGTGTTGTGTCAATGGTTGCTCCTGGAGGGTCTCTCGATCTCCCCCAGGTTCATGAGCTTGAGAGTGGTCCTGATCCTGGACCTGGGTACTGGCGGAGGGCCTACAAGCCGTACTTTTTCCTGCTCTTGCCATTACCACAATTGTACAAACAACTGACCAAGATTTGAGGATACAAATGTGGATCTGAGGTTGATTTTTTGAAGATTACAAAAAAAATCCAGAATAACAGCAAACAAACTTTTTGGGCTCTGCTAACAATAATACTAAACAAGAATAGCAGGCTCTAGGACACAAAAGAAAATATGCAAGTTAAAACAGTTCTGGGTTTTAAAATTATCAAGACTATTAAACCCCAGGCTTCAAGACTATCAAGATTATCAAACCCTAAACAACCAAAATTTAACAAACAAGAGCGGGCTCACACAAACGTGGCCTAAAGTAACGAGCTCACACAAACGTGGCTAAAATGAACATTCATATCCAAGAAAGGGTATGGTTGTTTGTGTTCTTATAGGCTTAAAAGTGGACTCTCTTAAGAGTTTGCTGATGAAGATGAATACAGGGGCACCGAGGCCCAAGGATGGAGCGCCCTCCTTCTAGCGCCAAATGATAACTCCGGTGAGCGGGCGGCTCCGTCCGACGCCGTTCCTGGACCTTTTGGGTATAAATGAGGTGTAGCTGCTGGTTGGGCGCCAGCAAAACAACACCGGAAGGGGGGTTTGGCTCCCACGGCGCCTCCGGTGTAAGAATAAGAACAGGGTTTTGGAGAAGATGAAGATGTATGTATGTAATGGAAAGGTTGATGTGTGTGTATGGGTGTGAGAGAGAGAGTGAGTGTGCAAGAGTGTGGATATTTTTCTAACCCCTAAACCCTTCAGCCTTGGGGGTATTTATAGTCCAAAGGTAGGGTTTAGGGGTTGTTACCTCTAAATCAGGGCCGTTGGATCTTGGAAGCAGAGGACGCCTGGCTTGGGGGGATTGCTTACACGTGTCCAGGGAAGGACCACCTCCACGATGTCCTAACGGCCTTCTGACACGCGTCGTGCTTGTCTGGTGTGTTGGTTGTTAATAGCTGTGACCGTCACGTGCCCACGTACCCTTCCTTGGCGGGTTGTGGGATGTGCATGTGTTTGCTGGGGCCCCCCTCATGGTGGTCTTGGCCCCGATCCGGATCCAAGTAGGCAGATGGTCCAGGTCCCGGGTTGAATCCGGATACGGGTCATGGGATGGACCCGGGCCTGGTCTCTCCATTTGATTGTTCTGGGAGAGGGGGGTCTCGGTTCATCGATCGAGCCTGATATCTTTTAGATCCAGGTTGAATCCTAGCCGGGTCTCTTATACCCTATCAGTGGCAATTAACAAGCGAATCAAATACACCTTATTTGCAGCAGACGGCTTCTCATACATGTTTGACAAAGCCTTGATCAAACCATAAGCAGCCAGACAAATCCAATTAGAACAAGGCTTTTTGGGAGGTGCCCAAAAACAAATCTGTGCGGGCTCGGCCCAAAGCGGACAATATCATACTAATGTGGAGTTAGGCGTGCTTAGCAAGCCCAACCAGTGGTATCAGAGCTTCAGGTTGTAACGGTCCTGAACAATCTCAGTTGGGCTTCCAGAATGGGCCTAAAAGGAGGCAGATGGGCTACCCAGAATGGGCTCAAGGAAAAGGCAGACGGGCCTTCCAGTATAGGCCTAGGGGGAGCAGATAGCCAGATGGACTTTCAGTATGGGTCGAGGGGGAGCCTGGTCACACTATCGGGAGGCAGATCCGACAGGTGTCGGGCCCGATGTGTGAAGGGGGAGATTGTTAGGAGTTGTCCCACATCGTTTGTGGGAGGGACAGTTTGCTAGAATATAAGCAGTCAGACAACTCCAATTAGGATGAGGCCTTTTGGGAGGTGCCCAAAAACAAACCCGTGCGGGCTCGGCCCAAAGCGGACAATATCATACTAATGTGGAGTTAGGCCTGCTCAGCAAGCCCAACAATATACTCATCTAAATTACTAACAATAATCAATACTAGTTGTTGAGTGCAACATTGTAAGGTTTAGAATTGGAAAAGGGAAAAATAAACAAATATTAAAAAAGAAAGACCAAAGTCATATAAGAGTTTTAATCAAACCACCCTAAACTTTTTAGTTGCAGCTATCGATCTTTTGTGAAATATTGCCTCTATTTGTTGGTGCAAAACCCTCCAAGCTCCAACAACCTCTCCATTGCATAAATCCTTTTCTCAGTTTAGCCTGTGTCAAACTCTCTATTATATCAAATTGGTTAATGTCTATTTTTCCTTGTTTATTCCAAGTGGCACTGAGTAATACATATAACGAAGTTTAAGGACTATGTATTATATAATAGAGTGAAATATGAATTTAATTGCAAAGGATAATACTCCCTCTGTTATGATAAAATGATATATTTGTCTTCTTTGCATATGTTCTTCGCTTGAATTTCTTTACAATGGTCATCTATGTTTCCGAAGCAAGTATCTTATCTATGGTTTACTCCTTGTTCTCCCACTTATTCTTTATATTAAATTAACTACAACTAGGTATTATTAATTGTTCACTGATGATAAAAAATGTGAAATATAATATTTATCTATGATATAAATTGGAAACTGTAGTAGATTTAAAATTTAAATATAAGTTAGTGTTGCAATTTCATGATAATTATTAAGTGTCCAAGTATTCAGAATAACACGTACTAGAATGCATAATGCTAGCTAATAATAACTCATGTAAATTGTAAAAACTAAAGAGTCACGTCAAAAAATAAAACTACACAACTACCAAAAAAGCATAATAACTACAATTCTTAATTTATGTACAAAACATAAAATCGGCAATTGTAGATGAATGGAGGGAGTCCATGAATTAGTGTGCATTCAGTAAATCAAGATTTCATACAACCTGCATGGCGCATTTTAGTATGTTGCTGCTTACTCGCAAATGTTAGTACTTGCCTAACTATTTAAATCTTTGTAATATTATGAAAACTTGCTTCCATCAACCATGCCGAGAGTCATGACTCACAGCATGGAATATTAAAAGGTGGCAAAAGGGGCATCATAGGCATGAATAGAACACATAACAATCATTTATCAAGTACAGTATTCATGCATAATACTAATATACTTATCTTTTTAGGAATATTAACTTGCTCCAAAATTGTGATAGATGGAAAATAAAGATGCAAATGAGGCATCGAAAGATTTGTAGACAAATCATTTATCAAGTACAGTATTAGGGATAGTACATGAAATGCATTAGACAATAAAATATCAAATCAAAATTGATAATGCGACATATAAAAAGCAAATAATAATAGGGGAAGATACACTAATATGTTGAATTTTATGAAAATTGACCTGTTCTTCCTTCAGAATCCTTGGAATCAAGAGAGACTCCTGCTGAAGCTAGGGCTATCATATCGTCCATATCATCATATCTTGCAGCCTAAAAACAAAAAATAATAATAGAATATTTGAACAAGCTAGCATTGAATTATGTTTCATTAATAACAATCAATAATATATATCTTGCAAGTTGCAACAATTATCTAAGGGTAATAACCATAATGCTCTTTTCCTAGACGTTATATGTATGTCAGCCGACACTAAAAATTTAAGCATTTCCTGTGTTGAAGGACAAAAATCAAAGAAGTTCGAAACAAGTTAAACAAAAAAACAATTTTAGGTTGATTAAGAGTAAAAATCTACTAGACCTCCACTAGACCTAGGGTGACTCAACAGCATAAGAACTACCAACTCTAGGATTTCTTAACCACCGATGAGAGAAATATGTTTGGATCACGACCTATTATAAGAGAAAAACTCATACTTGATAAAAAAAGTCTGAACATTTAAATAAAATTATATCCCTTCTATATGAAGCTTGAACAAGTAAAATCTTATTGACAAGGAAATTAGTTTAACCGGTTTACTTTAAACTAATTACAAACACAAATAATCAAAGAACCCAACTTTTTTATGATTATGATACGATAAGCGAAAAAAAATCTAAAAATTATCTAATATATTAATACTCCTAATAAATTACAAAGTAGTGAAAAACTTTATATCTAAACTGTAACATGAAATATATCGAGTTAATTCTTTACTCCCCATCACTCATCCAAGAGTTTATTATTCCATTCCTCATTCTAATAGGAACAAGGATCATAAATGATCTGACAGTTCTATGTGACATTTGTTTTCCCATTTATATTTATTAGTATAGATAACGAGGTAAAAGAACACTGAGAGTTTTCCCTCGTTTATAAACTTTATATTTTAAGTTGTGAACAGTCTGAAGAAAGATTTCATTTGCAAGATAAGTTGTTCATGTCTACTTTCTCCTGGCCTAAATTTTCCTATATGTAAATTATAAAAATTTCTCCATCCATTTTACAATTATTGATGCCCTAAAATACGGAATCAAAATTGGTCATAGCCGCTTAATAATAAACTTGCAAACTTAGAGCTAAGAAACACATCACGTGTAAGAAGTACAGGAAGGCTTTCATTTAAATGGTGATTAAATCATTAAAATGTTGAAAAATTAATATAATATCTCATAAGGAGCAGTTCAGCAAATTGTTACTAGTTAGGTGTTTGGACACTAATCAACGTGACATTTACCAGAGTACGCAGAGTTAAACAGCAACATTATTTCAGAAATTAGTTATTAGTTGGGTGTTTGGGCACTAATCAAAATGAAATTTAGCAGAGTACGCAGAATTAAACAACAATATTAAGTCTAGCAAGTCAAAGAAATGGGCAGATACTAGGTTTAGGCAAACAACATCTCTCCAACTGCAAATCGGTTAAGGTTTGTGTAAATCTCATCCTCTCCTAAACTTAATTTTAAGTTTAACATGCAACAAGTTTGATATTTTCATATGTTGGATTTTGGCCAACTACTGCGCGAATTATTGATTTATTGTCAACTCGATTAGTTGGCTGCTTATTGCTTAATACAATTCTAAAATGAATGACATGTCTCAGATTGTGTATATCAGCTGTGTGTGTATGTGATAGGGAAGAAGAGAAAGGAAAGAAGAGCAGTAGTGTATGTAGTGATATATGTTGAAGAAGAGAAACTCAGAAACTGCTATGTATATATTAATATTGGTTGTAATTACAATGAGGGGCTGCTTTCCTTGCTGTCCTTACATAGGGAGTAAAACTTGGTCCCCAAGGTTGAAATAGTAAACCCTATCTAACGACATAAGCATGTTGACATCATGTTGCTTACATCATCTCTAACACTCCCTCTCAAGTTGGTGCATATATATCACTCATGCCCAACTTGCCAATGCCCAACTTGCCAATAAGAGGACTAAGCCTTTTTCCACTTAAACCCTTGGTCACAACATCAGCTAGTTGATCTTCTGATCTAACAAACTGAATACTGATGACATTATTATTGAAATTCTCTTTAATAAAGTGTTGATCAATCTCAATATGCTTCGTTCGATCATGTTAAACTTGATCATGTGCAATGGCAATAGCTGATTTGTTATCACAATGAAGCAGCTTCATTGGTGTGTCTGATGTAAGTCCTAACTCCGTTAGAAATAATCTAATCCATAGCAATTCACGTTCACCTCGAGCCATAACTCGGTACTCTGCTTCAGCACTACATAACACAACCACTGGTTGCTTCTTCGCCAAGTAACTAGATTGCCTCCAACAGATGTACAATATCCTGATGTGGAACGTCTATCATCTAGACATCCAGCCCAATCTGCATCTGTATAGCTCTCAACCCCGAGATGTTTGTTATTAGTAAACATCACCCCTTTCCCAGGAGCAGCTTTAAGATCCTTAGTATCATATAAACCGCGTCCAAATGGGGTTGACGAGGATACTGCATGTATCTACTTACAACTCCCCCGGCATATGCTATATCCGGTCTTGTGTGTGAGAGGTAGATTAGCCTTCCAACTAATCTTTGATATTGAATTCTATCAAGAGTGTCACCGGTATCTCCACAAAGCTTATGATTCGCTTCTATAGGAGAATCTGCAGGTCTACATCCCAACATACCTGTTTCATTTAACAAGTCAAGTGTATACATCCGTTGTGAAAGAAAGATACCACCCGGACTTCTAGAGACTTCAATTCCAAGGAAATACCGTAGTTTTCCCAAGTCCTTCATCTCGAATTCGGAGGCAAGTCTCCGTTTAATATCTGCAATCTCACATGTGTCATTGCCAATGATCACAATGTCATCGACATACACAATCAATACTGTGACCTTTTCACCTTTTCTTTTCACGAACATGGTGTGATCTGAATTGCCCTGTTTGTAGCCAAATCTGACTACAGCTCTCTGAAATTTGCCAAACCAAACCCTTGGAGACTGTTTCAATCCATATATAGTCTTTTTTAATCTCCATACTTTCCCAATGGTTGCTGCTGTAGAAACGCCAGGTGGAATGTCCATGTAGACCTCCTCTTTTAGGTCTCCATGCAAGAATGCATTTTTTACATCCAACTGTTAGAGTTCCCATCCAAGGTTTGCGGCACATGATATTAAGACTCGGATAGAGGCCATCTTCGCTACTAGGGCAAAAGTTTCTTGATAATCAATCCCGTAAGTTTGAGTATACCTTTTTGCCACAAGTCTTGCCTTGTATCTTTCAATCAACCCATTAGGTGTTTCACTGTGAACACCCATCTGCACCCTACTACCTTTCTTCCAGCGGGGAGAGTAGTTAACTCCCAAGTGTCATTATGTTTGAATGCATTCATTTCCTCTATCATGGCGGCTTCCATTTAGGATCACACAATGCATCCTGCCAAGTACGTGGAACAGAAACACTAGACAAAGATGTCACATGAGCAAGTGATGAAGGAGATAATGTATTATAGGAAACAAAATTTGAGATAGGATGGTTAGTACAAGAGCGCACACCCTTTCTAATAGCAATAGGAAGATTCAGAGTAGGATCAAGAGCGTTACCAATATCAGTCTCAATTATGGGAGTTGTAGGATCTGCCTCGAGGTCAGAGGTCTCTGGATGTGGTAAAGTGGCGGCATCATCATTTTTCCTCAGAGAAAATGTTATCAAATCTAGTTGGTCAAATATATTTAGATCATCCGACTCACTAAACACACGTGGGCGTGATGATGATGTGTTTGAACTAGTGTTTGGATTAGTGTTTGATGATAATGTGTTTGAACTAGTGTTTGGACTACGTACATCAGTGTTTAGGTTTGTGTTTGGGCTACGTACATTAATGAATGAAAGTGACTCCTCTGTAGCTTCACTATCAATACAATATCAATTTATCTCCCCCTGAAGCAAAGAGAAGGAGCCGGGGGAGAAATAAGAGATAGACTCCCAAAAGTTAACGTCATGATTGACAAATATTCGACGCGAAGGAGGATGATAACATTTGTAGCCCTTTTGAGTTGGTGAATAACCAATGAAAGCACATCGGAGAGCACGGGTTTCAAGTTTTTATCCCGAGATGGAGAATGATTGTGAATAAAACATACACTCCTAAATAATTGAAGTGGCAATGGATGAGAGGAAGGTGCATGGACAAAGGACAATGGTGTTCTGAGCTGTAAAACACTTGAAGGAAGACGGTTGATAAGATATGCAGCAGTCATGACTGCCTCGCCCCAAAGATATTTAGGGACATGCATAGTTACCATAAGAGACCGTGCTACATGTTGGAAGTGACCAATTTCCTTTCGGCTACCCCATTTTGTTGAGAGGTTTTCACACATGTGGTTTGATGAATAATACCACATGTATCCAAATAAGATGTAAATGGACCTTCATACTCGGTATCATTCGCGCTTCGAAGAATTTTAACAGAGGCGTTAAACTATGTTTGTATCATGTGATGAAAAGAATTAAAACATCCGAATACTTCACTTTTGTGTTTAAGAAGATAGACTCAACTAAGTCGAGAATGACAATCAACGAAAACAACAAACCACTTGTAGCCATCATGTGTAGGATGTTGAAATGGACCCCAAACATCCGTATGAATAGTAGAAAAAGAGTAGCACTTCTTTTATTTCTAGATGGATTAGATGACATTTTATGTTTGGCCAGTTCACATGGTTCACGGAAAAATTCTTCCTTAGTACATTGCTTTGTTAAATTAGGAAAGAGATGTGTTAGAACACCAAAAGATGGATGGCCTAACCGTATATGCCATTGATACAAAGACTCTAAGACAATACTAGATTTAGATGACACCTGATAACTTGTTAAAGGAGAAATATAAGTCCCTTCCATGACATAGAGACCATTCACCACTTTACCACTGCCACGGACCTTGCCCGTCGCCAGATCCTAAAATAAGCAGTGAGAGGTGAAAATATTACTGAACAATTGAGATTTTCAGTAATATGATGAACTGATAATAAGTTTGCAGTTAAAGAAGGAACATGCAAAACATCCGATAATGGTAATGATGATGAGAGACAAAGAGAAAGTGCCCCGTCCATGAACAGGTGCAAGAGCTCCATTAGCAACATAAACATTTCCTATTTCACTGTGATATGATTCTAGGAAACTAGAATTTTCAGTCATGTGTTGATGCTCCAAAATCAATAATCCATGATGTAGGACATCTATCGGAGATTAAGTGACAAGATGTACCTGCGTGGGCAGAATGAGCTGTAGGTGGAGTGGTGTTCAGTTGAGACATCAATTGACGGAAAATGTTTAGTTCTGAAGCAATCATCGCTCCTGTAGAAGACTCACATTCTGACACTATATGATGAGCATTAAAGGGAGTGCTTCCCGTGCCTCTAACCGGGCCTCTTCCAGATGAGACACCTCGATAACTTCCTCGGGTGCGTCCTCCTCTTCCCCGGATTCTTAGATGAGGGTGAATGATAAAGCAATTCTCACGAGTGTGGTACATCTTGCTGCAGTAGTCACACTGAGGAATAGATTTTTCACCCATTAGAGCCACTGGAACTTGTTCTGGTTTTCCCGTCTCAAGTTGTTGAACACTTCCTGTAAAGAGTGCAGATCGATCAGATAAAGTCGCCGGAGTCATACTTTGCTTTCGACTTTCCTCTAACTGGACACGTCCATATGCATCCTCCACAGTAGGAAAAGGAACATGCTTGATAAGTTGATTTTTAATCGAATCATATTCATCTGACAGTCCATCAAGAAATTTCATCACCCTTTATTCTGTCATCATCTTCTGATATTTTTCCTGATCTTCGGCATGTTTACACTCAAATATAGTGTAATGTCCCAACTCGCTCCATAGTGACGTAATTTCTGAGTAATATTGCGTAAGTGTTCGATTTCCTTGAACCAATGCCCACATCTTTCGGTTCACCTCGAATCGTTTGGCTAAATTTCCGTAGAGTTAAACAACCATTAACAAACCATGGCATTTTCAGAATCCCAATCATCAAAACCTGCATCGCTTTCCTCAGGTTGCTTGGATTTCCCATTGATATATTTCATCAATTTGTGGGATTTTAACGCCATTGTACAAGCTTTCGTCCATTCAAGAAAAAAAATCCGTCAAATTTAGGACTCACGTATGGAGTATTATGAAAGCCGGACTTACTGTTGCTTACAACAGTGTTGTCACTAGTGGCTGACACATTTACAACTTCTGCCATTTTAATGATTTAAATGACACACCCTCTATATAAAGTCGAGCCTTAACTCACGATATATATGAAGTGTAATCTGTTATAATAAATTATAAAGCAAAACATATAGTAGTAATGCAGATTGAGTAAATAGTCGAAAAGATATAAATGAGAGTTTCTCAGATTCAAAAGAGGGTACCACGTATGGATTCGAAATGGTCTGAGTAATAGCTTTCCCTGGAGACAACCTGCCAGAAAATGGCCAGAATTAATCCCACATGCCGGTGAGTGAGGCGTATGGTAGGTGTCAATGGCGCGTAGATCGGAGCGTGGCAGTGCGTACCTGAGCTTTTGAACGTCGGAAGAAAACAGTAAGGTTGTCTGGTAATCTTCTTCAACTGGTATGTGTCTGGACTTGGTTTAATCGAGTTTTTTTTAAAAAAAGAACTGGGAGTTTCAGAAGAAAAAAAAAGGCTGGCCTGACTTCGTTCTTCTTAAAGAACTGAAGCAGATGTTATGGATTGATATAATTTGGCCATTTACTTAATTACCATGCTCTGATACCATCTCAGATTGTGTATATCAGTTGCGTGTGTACGTGATAAAGGAAAGAAGAGAAAGGAAAGAAGAGCAGTAGTGTATGTAGATATATGTTCAAGAAGAGAAACTCTAGAAAGAAGAGAAACTCAGGAACTGCTATGTATATATTAATATTGCCTGAAATTACAATGAGGGGGCTGCTCTCCTTTTATATAGGGAGTAAAACTTGGTCCCCAAGGTTGGAATAGTAAACCCTATCTAATGACACAAGCATGCTGACATCATGTTGCTTAGTTGGTTGCTTATTGCTTAATACAATTCTAAAATGAATGACATATAACATATTGGAAAGTGTTACCTCGAGTAAAGCTTCAATTTGTTCAGTTGAGGTACAATTCAACTCCACTCCCATTCTGGACTGAGAGCCGCTGTGGTAAAAAGGACCAGAAAACTGCGACACACCGCTTATAAAGGGAAATTATTGGACCTAAATACATCACAAAAAAAAAATCAAGTTTACATCCTTTGAAATCTCAACACTAATTACAGCCCGTGTCGGCACGTGTCGGCACGTGACTGTATATTAATCACATTTTCTTTTATAATGTATTTTGTTAAAAAAAATTAACCCTAAATTATATATATGTATATATATTAAAGCTTCGATGTTCTCCTGCTGGGTTTGTTGGTTGCGGTACCTGGATGATGATGTCAGAGGTGATAATAAAATACCACATTCTAATGGCTAGTTAGTACCCGAACGATAATGTGGATATTGATAACATAACTTTAATACAAATAGTGGACTACTAAGTGTTGCGGGTAGGAGGGAAGCGCCCTTACTTATATTTTATATATTTGTTTGTGTGTGTTTGAGACAGAGAAGATGAAGAAAGATCGAGAGAATAAATTGTCACGGATGGAGGCGGATGGATCAGCAAAAGGAAGTCACTGATGGATAAGACTGTAAACTACATATATAGAACATATTCTTGGAAATACAAATTTGTATTAACACAAAATTTAACAAATAATTTACAAAAGACATTTATGGGACATTTTTAACATTATTTACAGTCAAATATTGCCTGAAAGCAATTTCTGGGTTAAAAGCTATAAATATCTAAGAAAACACTAGAAATTCATCCAAAAAAATGAATCTAACACATATATAGGTATTGTTGTATTTCAATCAGTTTTCGAAAAAAATAAAGTATTAGCTAAAAAAAAGGGTTTTCAGATGTAGTAGAAACAAAGGGGGCATTCCATACCCAAGAGAAGAAAGCGCCAAGTGATCTGAGAGATAGAAGCAGCAATAACTTGATTGAGACTAGGGCGTACTTCAATATACAGTGTAAAATTGTTGCTAAGTAGATCAGTTTTTGTACTTAACCGAAAATAACAGTGGACCTGATTATCATATGGTCCGAATTTTTTTGGTGGGAGTTGGTATATAAAATATTTGTATCTTTTGTATATTTATATGATTGGAATCCAGCCATACGAAAATAAAAAAATTCAAAACCAAAAAGTAATAACAATACAGCAGAAAAGGCAAATTAGCAATTCCCTGGCTTTTTTAAAAAAAACACAAGGCAAGTGTATGGCATTTTGTAGAGCCTAATTCACATTATTTTTAACCTGATTAATGGACAAGCTCACCTTCCTCAATTTTGAACTCCATGTTATCTGTAATCTCCCAGATCTCAACAGATTCTAAACCAACCGGAATAGAGTTGACAGCAACCTTTATGTAGATTTAAAGGGACTTTCGAAACACCTTGGGTTAAATTTATTTAAGTTTGAGACGTAAAGTAAACATCAAAGGTCAATTAGTACCCTACCTATGGCTTGTTTTGCTCTATGACAAAGTTGATCTAATTAAAGAAAATAGAACTATACACAATCGAGGAATTAAGTGTTTCAATTCATCATTTGTTGTGGAGAATCTTAGTCACCTTAAAAATCTTATGTGGATGTTTTCTTATGTAATAAACCTAAAATTTATATAAAACATACATTTAAAAGGTAAAAATTAGAAAATTTGATAAACAAAACTAGCTAATCTTCCTAGGGGGACCTTTTTGATGTATGTCTCAGAAACAATAATAACCTGTGACCTGATCCATAAACATTATGGCAGTGAGCATACTCAAATCTGAGATGCTTTAACGCAACATATTTAAGAGGTGTTACGAATTGCTGTTAAAGAATTCTTTTGTGCATACGTTGACAGTTACGTGCACTGGTAGTACAATGGGATGTGTATTATTAAA
The DNA here is from genome assembly GCF_009905375.1 of Apium graveolens. Classification (NCBI taxonomy): domain Eukaryota; kingdom Viridiplantae; phylum Streptophyta; class Magnoliopsida; order Apiales; family Apiaceae; genus Apium; species Apium graveolens. Next base: position 68,817,184 of record NC_133648.1, on the reverse strand, counting down.
TGATTAACTTCAAATGACTAAAGGTTCAAACCGTTCAAAAGTATTTACATATTGTACAATGGGGTGAACTAACACCCAATGTTGGCTTATACTTCAGTTCCCCTGCTATAAATTGTTCCGAAACATTTGTGTCTACCATAATAACCCTTTCTGTGGAGGATACAAGTGACAGTATAAGCACAGCAAGTGAGATTGTTTGCTCGAGGACTAAATTAAATAAACACAAAACTCAACAAATATTACACACCGGACTTTTATCAAACAGTTAACATCATTTAAAATTAAGCATTCAAAACCCGATTTGTGGGGTGTAAACTAAGCAAGAAAACACAATAAATTGATCCAGATAATGAAGAATCTAACACGTAATATAGGGCATGGTTGCGTTTAAACAAGAAGAAGAATAAATAGCCAAAGCGTTGTATACAGTTCTTACCCCAAGAGAGATAGAAGCAGCAACAATTTACCTTGGTTGAGATTACAAGGGCATATACATAGTTATACTTGTTATTAGGGTAGATTTTTTTTAATCCAAACTCAAAATAACAGAGCACTGTGCACCTGACTAGTCAGGGACAATCAATTTTTATACCACTCCACTGTTATGTTTACAGGACCAGACAAGCGCAGAAAAACCTCTAAACTATTATATATTTTCTTTTTGTCATGAACTATTATTTTTATCTTGTTGTCACTTGTCACTAACGTTATATGTTTATTTAACTTGAAATTATTCTGTTAATTTTGTCAAAAAAAACTTTTTATAATTGACTCCTTACGTTATATTTTCATTTAATTTGAAATTATTCTATTAATTTTGTCTAGAAAACTTTTATAACCACTCCTTGCTTGGACAAACTAATTGTAACAACCCGGGTCAAATTCCGAACCTTTTTTCGAAAAACAGATCAAATTCCGAGTCCGAAATAAGCCGAAAACTATTGTCCCAAATACAAACAACTTGGATATCCACATGCCCATCATAGGCCCCAAAAGATCATGATTTGTTGGTGCACATAACCGTAGTACTTTAGTAACACGGATTCGGGTTAAGTCCCGATTCCAAGTCCGAAATAAGCTGAAGCTTACCGTCCCAAATGCAACCAACTTAGGTAATCCACAAGTCCACACATGCCCCAAAAGATCATGATTTGCTTGCGCACCTAGTAATAGTACTTTGTCTTGTAAACTGAACAGAAGTTTCACATCTCATCGATGTAGACTTGAGGTGTTACACACTTACACTGCTAGACATGGTTCATAACTTGTAATGAGATATAACCCAACCCGTATTATTAAAAAAATCTCGCAAGTGTTATTGTTGTTCTTCAAGATCAAATTCAAATCTAAGGTGAATTTGGAGTTCAAATTCGGAGTTTAAGTAACCAAATCGATTATTATGAAACCTTCTACCTGATTTCATCAAGAAAGATGGGTTTTGGTAAATTTTCAATTTTGACCTAATAGAGGTTGTCATTTTGATTAATCCTTCGTATGTTTGAATTTATTAATGCATAAATTGTTCGATTTTTTACTTGTATGTATTTATTTCGGAATTTTTGGTTATGATTTTGCATTTACCGGAAAAGTGGTCGTTACTTGCTATTATAGTCAATCAATAACAATGTGATTTGTAGAAGTGGGGGTTGAATACAAATTAAAATTTTCTCAAATTTGAACTTTAATATTTACTAAATAGAAATAAAAATACCAGATATAAAAATTTCAGGTGGTTTGTTGTATAACCACTAAATGAGCTATATATATATATTGAAGAAATAATATGTGTAAATTACAAGATAATCTCACATCTGTTTTCACAGTGTTTCTCTCGGAAATATTGCTCTTAACTCACCTCTATGAAAAACTCTATAAACTTTATTTTGTTAGCTCCAAAGTATCGTAGAAGGGGGGTTGAATACGATACCTACAATTTCTTTCGATTCGTTTCAAGTTTATCGAAAAAGTACGGAATTAAAATAGGCATACAACAATTCGAAGAATATATTGTTTTATTAATATAAACCTTGAGGTTGCTACACTCTAATCAATTATGCTTAGCTACAATAAATTCGACAGCATAACAGTATGATTACAAGCTTAATAAATATGATCTTCTAAGGAGCTCTCGTAAAATATAGTTGATTGGTGAGGAAGATGAATGAATAATTCAATTCATTCACCTATTAAAGTGTAGACTTTCAATTCTATTTACATGTGGCTAAACTTAAACCACATGTTGGAAATGCTTCACAAATATAGCAGTTGATGAACCAAGTCCTTAGACGGCGACTTGAGTCTTCAAGGCGATACTAGCCCTTGAAGGCGATTGGAGCCCTGGACTATACCTTAGAAGGAGACATGCAACTTTTACTCAAGGCGACAGGACTTTGTTTAATCTTTCAGGAGGCTATAGGACTTTGTTTATTCTTTCCGAAGGCGACATGAATACTTACAAGGCGACAAGAGTTTAGTTCAGAAGGCGACATGGGTTGCCTTGTGCTGCAGAAGGCGACTAGGGCCTCCTTGAGCTAGAATGAGACTAGAGTTGATTCAAGGCAACAGGCGCCCGATCTATAAGGCGACAGAAATCCTTCTTGACTTAAAATATTTTATGATTAGATTATATGAATTTTACTCATGTTTGCTCTTCAACCAAATCATGTCATCATCTTGATTCTTTATTATGTTCAAAGTTTTCATTTCTTGATGTACTGACATCCAATGCACTGGTCAGGTTTACATATGACTAACACATATTTGACTACATTGATCTTCTATCAATTTTACAGCTGAAATCTCCTTAAACTGCTTTAATGCTTCATTTCACAGAAATCTCTGATCTTTAATATCAGAACTAATTAACTTCTTTAATGCAGAAAGCCCTTGGACATTTTATTCTTCATGAAGGCGTGATCATTGAATTGAACTTCTTATGACTTGGTTACGAACTTGGAGCTTTAATTTCATATTTTGATTCTTTGTATTTATCCAATCTTCATCTTCTGGATTATTGCATTTCACAATTAAAACTTTTTACTTGTTTATTTTCCATATTGAGTTATATTTCATCGGTTACATTACGTTACATCATATTTTATAATATCCCCTATTTGATTACACTATACCATAAATGTCCTATACCATATTTAAAGTTGATGTTGCCATTAGTTTTGTTTGATTTGCCATGCTTATTTTAATTAATCCAACATTATCATTTTTGTGTTGCCTCAAACATCAAAACTTTGTTGTTAAAGGTTAAAAATGTGGTTATGTTGTTGTAGCTTTGATAAAGTGTCGCCATATTTAAAATTTGGTTATGTTATTGTAACTTTGAGAAAGTGTTGCCATATTTTTGCATGCGTGAAGCTGTGTGGAGCCCACGGAGTTTGTTATTTCCTAACAATGCAACAACAGAATTATAGAAGGGGGGTTAAATAAAATTTTGGTTTCTTTTTATTTTATGAAAAACTATTTATAAAATACACAACTGTATTTTTGAATAAGCAAGAATCCAAATAAAGCTTTTGAAGTATTCTACTCACACAAAGTAAATAAACACAATGTTTAAAATCTTTCTGGTGGATTTGTCTTTCCACTAGAGATGTATATTTGAAGAAATCTTTGTGATACAAATTACACATATCAGCTGACAAGTATTTTCTTACAGCTTTGAACTTGAGAGTATTTTCTAAAGATACAGCTTGCTTAACTCTTGAGTTCTTACTTGTTATCTAGATACTTGCTACACTTGATTTTTATTGAACCAAGTTTTCATGTATAATAAAACAAGAATAATATTCCTAACAGCTAAGTCCATGCACATGCTTCTTCATTTCTCTGTCCAATGCAATCAAAGTAAGATATATTATCTTTTAATGTCCTTGTTTTGCATAGAAATGGAAATGCTTCATTTTTTCCAAAACTTGTAAGCAGGCTGCCATATTCCTTTTGTGCACTATCAACTCATGTGACTCTGACAGAGTTGAAGCTTCATTGTTGTCATCCGTTGACACTGTACTAGTGTCATCCGTTGAAACTTCATTGTTGTCATCCGTTGACACTATACTAGTGTCATCCGTTGAAGCTTTCTTGATAAAATCCGTTGAAGCTTTGTCTGATATCAGTTGAAGGTATATTGAGAACTACTCATGCTTATCGTGAAGTCAATTTAACTTATAGAGAAGTCAATTCTCTTTTAGAGAAGTCATCTCACTTATAGAGAAGTCACATTGCATATCGAGAAGTCAAAATGCATGTAGAGATGTGGAGATATCGATAAGTTAAAACACATGAAGAGAACTGGAGATACCGACAAGTCAAAATACATGTTGAGAAGTGGAGATATCGACAAGTCATTTACACATGTAGAGAAGTGGAGATATCGACAAGTTGTTTCCATATGTAGAGAAATGGAGATATCGATAAGTCATTTAAACATGTAGAGAAGTGGAGATATCAACAAGTCATTCTATAGCGCGATACAAACATCTCTATATACTTTGGAGATCTCGATAACAACTTCAATTACAGGATACAGCTTTCATGAAGATTGAAAGTTATCAGTCAATAAACTTTTTTATCATTAAAATGAAAAGTCTATAAATGCAGCTTGAAGAATGTAAGATCAAGGGCCAAGATGAACAGGACAAAGGAGTGTAGCAGACCTGAAAGATTGTATGCAGATTTGTAATAACCCCAAAAATTTTGGACTTTTTGTAATCCTTATGAATAGTGATTTTGCTGATTATGCTGATTAAGGAAATTTTTCATGCCACACTATGTAGGAGTTCTTTTATTGATATTCTGAGATCTTATTAGTACTCCATAAAGGATATGAGTCTATGTAAAGATCGTCAGAATCCAAATTTGAACACTTTGATTTTTTCCGAAAATCCACCAGATACCGAAATAATTGATTATAAGGTAACATGATAAAAGGATTTAAATTCAAGGATTATAAAAAAGGATCATAAAAGGAATATAAAATATTGAGAAAGGTTAGGGGAACCCAAGTAATAAAATCCCAGATATGATCTCTCAAACGACGAACGAGAACGAAAGTTAAGCGAACCGTATAATAGATAAGCGGTCATTAGCCGAGTAATTAAGGGTTAATCAAAAAGGTTAGTGGATGATGATGTCATCACACCACAAGGAAAAGACATGTGTTAAAAGATGACACAATCATGATGACATAAGCATAACAAGAAGATTTGTTTTGTTGGATGATTATTGGCCAAGTAAAATTTACCATGGTAAATTCTAAAAATTAGCCAATCCAAAAAGGGAAGCAACCAATCAAAAAAAATCATAACACAAAAAAATAGAAGCTGACTTGCTTTTCCAAGGACAAGCTCTCGGCCCCTTTGTTTCAAGAAAGAAGAAATTTGCAAACTCCAAGCTTCACTTCATAATTAAATCCAAGGTAATTATGTAAGCTTCCCTATGATTAGATAAGTATATCCTAGGAGTTTAAACTTCTAATTCCTTGTAAATCTCTTCCAATAAATCAAGGAAGGAGATGGTGAATAGTAACTTCTTGAAACTAATTTTTGTGTTCTTGATTTCTTTGAAAGATCAAGCTTGTAGGAGGTTAGATCAAGGCTCCTTAAGGCCTCCTAGCTACTTATCACTCACCAAGGAAGGTAAAACCTCATACCCTAGCTTCACTTTTAAGTATTTAGGAGTGGTTTTGATTGATATAGTTTATGAGAAGCATGATTCTTTTTTGTTTAAAGTTTGGTTGGATTTGTAGTGATTTTGAGTTATGAATCTTGGTTATTCGTTAATGAACCTTAAGTATAGTTAGTAGCTCATGTTTATGATTGAATGAGTTGGAAAATCTTGAGGTTATGGACTGATGTAGTAAGGTTTAGATGAATTTTGGTTGTATTGATGGTTATGAGTTGGTTTGTGGTTGATTAGAGTAGTATAAACATTGGTAATCGCGTAAACATAGCCGTCATATTGCCCGTTTTCATTCAACTGCTTGTTCTTAGTATTCGGGACAGAAAGCTAACTGACCAATATGTAACTTTTCCATGTTTATCTAGATCGTGTCATAAGCTTCATTTTGGTATGTGGTTCGCTTAGATCCGATGTACGGTTTCGGAGAAACGACCGTTTTAAGTAACGGCGTTTCGTGAGCAAACCATTACCCCTCACCTTACTTTGAAACCTTGGTTAAGGTCTTTAAATGACTAATTGGAGTATGAAACAATTATGTAAGATTAATTGGTTGGTTGGTAGAGTATTCGCGAAAGAGTTGCCTTAAAAAGTTAAACGGTTAATTTTATAAAAATGGTGGAGCCGAGGGTACTCGGGCGACTTATATGAATCGTTAAGCGCAAAAGCGAACGTTAGGGTCCAATTGGTTAAAGTCTAGTTTCTTAAGCGACCATGGTTTAACTCCAAATTATATGTTGTCTATAGGTTACCAGACTCACCCCAGGCCTTTTACCACCCCCAGTCGCTCGGGCAAGTTTTCTACTCGTTTAACTGTTGTTGTGATGTATATATGTATATGCATTATCTTGTGATAAGTGCATGATTGTTATTAGCAAATGTTGTGATATATTGGAGCATGTTGATATGATATATATGCATGCCTGTTTCGTAATCTTGATATTCTATTATCAATTCATATGCTTATAAACTGCATAATACATATGCTAGAGATAAGCAGTAGTTGCGTATACCCTTAGTATATGGGACCCGAAGGTGAACATTTTTCTAAACCGATAGTAGATGTTCCCGAGTATAATATATATATATATATATTTATATATATATAGTTTTCTATAACTATTAATCGAATAAGGTATATTCGATAGTTTTGAATAATAATCAAACTTATTTTCGATTATTCAAATAAAGATCGTACTTTCGTATAAGTATATCTTTTGTTATTTATTATTCGTTTCAAGTATGAGTTTTTAAAACTTCTACTTCAATTATTTTTATAAAGACTATCCTTATGGGAATATTATTTAAATAATAATATTCAGATATTTTCTAACATATCGGGACTGAATTATTTTATTAAATCATCATTACTCTAAACATTCTTAAAAATGTTTTCGAGTCTTCAAAATGATTTTAAAAGTTAAAGCGGATCCCAAAACTCATTTTCAGATTTTAGATCTTCCTTTCGAAGGGGATTTAAATACTTGCTCAAAACCTAAGGGATCCGGCTCAGTGGTGTATTTTTGGAGCAACGAAGTTGCTAACTTGATAAAAGACGTTGATTACTTGCCCAATATTCGGGAAGTAAGCCCAATCGTAATGCGTCAACATAAGCAACATGGGCTCAGTGGGAGTCCGTCAAAGTGTAAGTGGCTCAGTGGGAGTCCATCAATGCGTAAGTGGCTGAGTGGCAGTCCAACATAAGGTCCTAATGCGGCCAGGGTGATGACCAGTGGGGGATTCATCCATCTACTAGTAGAAAAGGTGACTTAATTGGTATCCTTCCCTGATCAGCAAGATATCAGTTTTATGCCAAAGTTTCTTCTTTCCAAAATTCTTGGGAATGACAACTCTGCTTATACTTTTCATAGCAGAAGAGTGTATGAGATGTATATATATAGGTATATATATATATATCTGGACTAATGAAGTATCTCATAACTTCATTCTTTCAACTGATATTTCAAAGATTGAATCTATTCAAGTCTTATCTTGTAGTCCCATCTATGTGACGAACTTCGAAAACTTACTATACTTTGAATAGTGGTAGTTCAAGTAGTTTTCTAAAATGATATAAGTATAGTGAAGTATTTGGTAACTTCATCTCCCTTTAAGTTTATATCCAGTAAGAAATTATCTTACACTTGATAAAGATTTCCAGTAAGTTATCTATTTATATACTTGCATTATTGATTAAACAATATATTATCTTGCGAGCTATAATGCTCACTCTTGCTTCATTTCTTCATCACAGAACAACAGTTAGGAAGGATGGCCAGACTCAAGCAGACCCAGCGCAAGAGCGTGGGAAGCGTCCCGCGTCTTCCCGTTGATATCATAGCTGCCATAGCTGCAGAGGTAGATCTATCTGTAGGCCAGGCATTCTACTTTTGGGAATCAATTATGTATAATTATAACTTGTGTTGGATAATGGCAATTAATTGTAAACTTATTAAGTAATCATTTTGGGTTGTAATAACTTTTAATTTATGGATTCAGGGACTTGTATTTATTTCAATTTCATCTCTGAGACTATAACGTGTTGTGGTGTGTGCTGTTGTAGGGTCACAGCATGAGGTTATTTATTTTTAATTAAGTTAAGTGATATTTATGGAAAGAAAGACCGTGACGACCCGGATTCCCGACCCCGGATCTGGGGGTGTTACAGAAATGGTATTAGAGCTAAGCGTTATAAACCTCAGAGATGATGCGACGATATAATAATAAACTCACAAAGATAATAAGAACTCTTGCCAAGTTCATGGTCGGACTACTTAAAGTAGCGCTGACAGTTAAAACCCTTACGAGAATTCTTATAAGTATCATGATAGTAACTTAGCTCGTTTAATGTGTATGCACATGAGATAGTGGACCTAGAGATGTTCGAGCGTGAGCATGATGAGGCACTGCTAGATGCCGAGGATGAGGAGGAGCCTGAGGAGGATGATACGGATGAGGAGGACCCCTCAGAGGAGTCAGAGACAGAGGTTATTGCGATTTCAGATGAGGAGGACCTGGATGAGGTCCCAGTAGCTGAGGAGCATGTCGGTGCTATCGTGGAGTATACTGGTACCCCCTATCCTCACTCCCCGTGGTTATAGCTCCTACCCCTCCACCACTATCTTAGAGACCCTGTGATGATAGCTCTAAGACCCATACTCCCGAGCCCAGGAAGACCGAGGAGGCACCCCCAGCGGATCCGGATTCTCCACCTCTCAACCCTGCCCATAGGCAGTCTTTGTTAGCTCACGGCTATTTTCTGGATGTTCTGAGGACTCGAGTGGCTGTTGCTGAGGCCCGACTGGATGAGGTCGGGAGAGAGTTAGATGCAGAGAGAGCTGGTAGATGTGCACGGGCTCATGAGGCTAGAGCTACCATACCCCGATCTCTGAGGAGAGAGCTGACTGAGATAGAGCTTATGGCACGTGCGAGACTCCGATCACTTCATGGAGACATACATGGCAGGATATCCAGGAGGGAGGCTGATTACATTTTCCATCGTGGGATGGAGAGAATGTGGGAGTTGACGCACTCTGGTGATTGATTCAGGTCCAGTGATGTGGTAGTCTAGTCGTCTAGTTAGTCGAGGCCATAGTAAGAGCCAGTTTTCCGGGATAGTTGACTTATATATAGTATCCCTTTCTCTGACTAGATAGATAGACTAATGTATTTCACTTTTGGGTAGATGACTGTAGCACTGTTGTACTTTTGACCAAATCGAACTATGTATTTCTCGCATTGTGTATATATTTGTTTCCTTTCAGTTCACTTCCTTAGTAACGAGATCACTATTTTTATCTTTATTATTATTGCGCTTCTTGTGATTAGAATTGTCATAATATAATAGAATTGCGAGATACGTTCTCCCCTTTATAGAAACTGTGCAAGGCACAATCTTATGTATGATTGTGACCTAACGTTGAATTTTCCCAAATTTATCAGTATCATGCCGCCAAGAAGGATTGGAACTAGGGCGAACCCTGGATTTGTGATAAGTGGAATTTTATACCACTTAGAACGTCTTATAATGGCTTGAATTGATGTCTTGAAATCAAGTATTTTGTGTATTTGATGCATTTTTCTAGTGTCTTTGCATTTCTGGGTATAACTTGCGAATTTAGGGAGATTTCATCATAATAAGCCTAGGGAAGTACTTGGAATCAGTTGTGGGGAGTTGTGCGAAGAAATCAGCAAAATCAGGAGCAAAAAGGTTGTTTTTCCAGAAGCTGTCCAGGCTCCCGCCTGGGATCTGGGGCAACCGCCTGGAGGTGCAGGCGCCCGCTTGGAATCTGGGGCGGCTGCCTGGGGTCGAGAAAATTAATTCTGGATTTTTAATTCATATTCTACTAGGCTTCTGATGGCGCTGTTTCTTGTGGACTCTTATATAAACCTACTTGGGAGACGTTTCACAATAACAAGCAACAAGGATCAAGTATCAATCAAGCAAGGAGTAAGGAGAGAAGATTAAGAAGACCGTTTTAGCACACCCAACGAAGAAGAGGAAGCATACGTTATCTTGTGATTCTTTTATTCGTTGTAACAGTGGATGCTAGTTTTCTTTACTTTGAACCTTAATACTCTTGTGACGTACTCTGGTTTTAATAAGTATTTTATTAGTTTATATTGTCGTGTTATTATCATGTTTTCATATGAACCCATGGTGACGATGAGTTCTATCATGGGCTAAGGGGTCGTAGCGGATTTACTATAGATTTCTTTAGTTAATTGTTTAATACCTTAGTATGTGATGATTGTATGATATCTAGTATAGGTTGTGCTTATTCGTCTTATGTGCGTCGTGAACATATAAGATAACCTGTTAATCTCTTTTGAAGCGAAAGTGAATCTTGAGATTTAGAACTTGCCATGCTAGCATAGGTTCATGTATTGTATGCATGATTAGTGGGTAACTCTAACCATTTTACTTGCCCTGTGTAATCATAATGAATAACTTGCACTTAAATCGTTATGTTGTCAAATTCTGTAGACATATAGGGTCTTAACATAATTGATGCCTATTCAACTTCTATCTTAATTGTGGATGCTTGGTAGAATGGTATTTGTGCAACGAAAGTTGGCTTTTATCAGTTTCGTGTTGTTCGATTAATATCATCACCGTTACATGCTAAGGGTAATAACAATGACTATTGAAGGAAGTAGTAATGAAGTTATGATCTCATGTGTGTTTAATATTGTTAATTCAAGTGTTATTTAAGTGTTTTATTCTCATAGTTAATCGTAGTTAATAATTAGTTAATCAACCTTAAGTGTTATTGTCTTGACATTGAGAAGTAATCATACATTGGTGAGTAAGTATTAATTAAATATAATTAGTCTGAGTCTCTGTGGGAACGAACTAGAAATTATTTTATATTACTTGCGAACGCGTATACTTGCGTGAATTATTAGTGCATGCTTTGTGCCTAACAAGTTTTTGGCGCCGCTGCCGGGGACTCGGTGTTAATTTGTTTAGTTTATGTACTTGCCATCAGTGGTCATTGGGACTCATTGATTAAGACTTTTTACTTATTATTTCTGGTTGTGTTTTAGGTACTCTAGCCAGCGTTTATGCAAACACGTTCTCGCACTCGCAAGAGGACTCTAGATACGGCTGAGGAGACAGACTCAGTTCTTGATATTCTAGAGAAGATAGATTTTGAGGATTCGGATAAAGAGAGTGAACAGAAAGAACCGGTAATCATGGGTGATCGTATAGTTCCAGCAGATCCAGCTCTTATGGACTTTTCTCGGCCTAAAATTGATGACATTCATTCAAGCATCATTCATCCGGCTATTCAGGCCAATACTTTCGAAATCAAGCCGGGCACTATTCAGATGGTGCAGAATTCTGTTTCTTTCGGAGGTGCTGCGACTGAAGATCCCAACATGCATATCAGGAATTTTATCGAGATCTGTAGTACTTTCAAATATAATGGTGTTACTGATGAGGCTATCAAGCTGAGGCTTTTCCCATTCTCTCTGATGGATAAAGCTAAGGACTGGTTACATTCTTTATCAGCTGGGTCCATCACTACTTGGGAAGATCTTGCGCAAAAGTTTCTGGTAAAGTTCTATCCAATGGCCAAGACCGCAGCTATGAGGAGTGCTCTTACTCAGTTTGCGCAGCAACCAACAGAATCTATGTGCAAAGCTTGGGAGCGTTATAAGGAGATGTTGAAAAAGTGTCAACGTCATGGTATGCTTGATTAGATGGTGATCACTGGGTTCTACAATGGTTTGGGGCCCAATTTCGGCGCATGCTCGATGCAGCAGCTGGAGGCGCCTTGTGGGCCAAAAGCTATACTGAAGCCTATAATCTTATTGAAACTATGGCTGCAAACGAGCATCAAAACCCAACTCAAAGGATGATTCCTGGGAAGGTAGCAGGTATTCTGGAAGTTGATGCAGCTACAGCTATTGCAGCGCAGCTCCAAGCGCTGTCTTTGAAGGTCGATTCTTTAGCCACCTATGGAGTTAATCAGATAGCTATGGTCTGTGAGCTTTGTGCAGGCTCTCATGCTACAGATCAGTGTTCTCTTGTTAATGAATCTATTCAGTATATGAATAATTATCAGCGACCGCAGCAGCCTGTACCAGCTACTTATCATCCTAATAACAGAAATCATCCCAATTTCAGTTGGAGCAATACTCAGAATACTGTTCAGCAACCATATCAGCAAGCTGTAAGTAAGCAGTTTACTCCACCTGGATTCCCGCAACCTCAGCAATATGCTCAAAGACAATCATACCCTCAACAAGGAGGTGCTGCTCCACCTTCTAGTGCTGATTTCGAGGAGCTAAAGTTGTTATGCAAAAGTCAGGCTGTTTCTATCAAGACCTTGGATAATCAAATCGGTCAAATAGCCAATACCGTGATCAATCGTCAACCTGGCACACTTCCCAGCGATACTGAAGTGCCAGGCAAGAAGGAAGATAAAGAGCAAGTCAAAGCTATTACCTTAAGGTCTGGAAAAGTTGCTGATGCTGAAAAAGCAAAAGATAGAGAAGCTGAAGTTGAAGATGGAGAAGAGAAGCAAAAGGAGAAAGAGGCGGAACCAAGGAAGACTACTGTTGAACACACTCTTCCTGAGGGTAATACAGGGGAGAAACAGCTCTATCCTCCACCGCCTTTTCCTAAACGATTGCAAAAACAAAAGCTGGATAAGCAATTTGGTAAGTTTCTGGAGGTGTTCAAGAAACTTCACATCTAAATACCTTTCGCTGAGGCTCTGGAGAAAATGCCTAGTTATGCGAAATTCATGAAAGGTATTCTTTCAAGGAAGGTGAAACTGGAAGATCTTGATACCGTTGCTCTAACGGAAGAGTGCAGTGTTGTGCTGCAACAAAAATTACCTCCAAAGCTTAAGAATCCAGGTAGCTTCACCATTCCTTGCACCATTGGCAAGTTGTCATTCGACAAGTGCCTTTGCGATTTGGGAGAAAGCATCAATCTGATGTCGTTGTCTATCTTCAAAAAGCTGAATTTGCCTAATCCAAAGCCCACCTATATGTCTCTACAATTGGCTGATCGTTCTATTACATACCCACGAAGCATCGTGGAGGACGTGTTAGTAAAGGTGGATAAGCTCATCTTTCCTGCAGACTTTGTCATTCTGGATTTCGAGGAAGATAAGAAGATTCCCATAATCTTGGGAAGACCTTTCTTGGCTACAGGTCGTACCTTGATAGATGTGCAAAAAGGTGAACTTACTATGAGGGTGCAAGATCAGGATGTAACATTCAATGTATTGCGATGAAATTCCCTACCGAAGATGAGGAGTGCTTCAAGGTGGATTTGATTGATTCTGCAGTAACTTCAGAACTCGATCATGTGCTAAGGTCTGATGCCTTAGAAAAGCCTTATTGGGGGAATTTGACAGTGAAGATGAGGAAGGCAATGAGCAACTACAATTTCTAAATGCTTCTCCTTGGAAGCGAAAGCTAAACATGCCATTTGAATCTCTTGGTAATACTAATCTCAAGAATGCTGAGGGAAAGCTCAAACCATCTATTGAGGAAGCACCTACTTTGGAGCTTAAACCATTGCCTGAACACTTGAGGTATGCTTTTTTAGGTGATGCATCTACTTTGCCTGTTATTATTGCATCTGACCCTTCAGGTAGTGAGGAGGACAAGCTCTTAAGGATCTTGAGAGAATTCAAATCGGTCATCGGATGGACTATAGCAGATATAAAAGGGATCAGCCCTTCGTATTACATGCATAAAATTCTGCTAGAAGAAGGTAGCAAGCCGACTGTTGAGCAATAACGAAGACTTAATCCTATCATGAAAGAAGTGGTGAAGAAAGAAATTCTAAAGTGGCTGGATGCAGGAATCATATATCCTATTTGTGACAGTTCTTGGGTGAGTCCCGTGCAATGTGTACCTAAGAAAGGAGGTATTACTGTGGCAGCAAATGAGAAGAACGAGCTCATCCCCACTCGAACAGTCACAGGATGGAGGGTATGCATGGACTACATAAAGTTGAACAAAGCCACGAGGAAGGATCACTTCCCTCTTCCATTTATGGATAAGATGCTTGACAGGTTGGATGGTCATGAGTATTATTGTCTTCTGGATGGCTATTTGGGTTACAATCAGATTTGCATTACACCAGAAGATCAAGAAAAGACTACTTTCACTTGTCCATTTGGCACGTTTGCTTTTCACAGAGTTTCTTTTAGCTTATGTGGTGAACCTGCCACTTTTCAGAGATGCATGATGGCAATATTCTCTGATATGATTGGAAATAATGTCAAAGTGTTCATGGACGACTTCTCCTTCTTTGGACATTCGTTTGATGAATGTTTGAATAATCTTCGTTCAGTGCTCAAAAGGTGTGTGGAAACTAATTTGGTGCTCAATTGGGAAAAATGTCACTTCATGGTGCAACAAGGCATACTTCTTGGGCATAAGGTCTCTAGTAAAGGTCTTGAGGTTAAAAAAGCAAGGTGGGAGTCATTGAAAATCTTCTGCCACCTATTTCTGTGAAAGGAATCCGTAGTTTTCTTGGTCATGCGGGTTTTTATCGGCATTTCATCAAGGACTTCTCTAAGATATCTAAGTCGTTGTGCAACTTGCTCAAGAAAGATGTGCCTTTCAAATTTGATGATAAATGCTTGGCAGCATTCGAGACTCTCAAGAAGAGTTTAATAACTGCACCAGTTATAACGGTACCTGATTGGACAGAACCTTTTGAGATGATGTGCGATGCAAGTGATTATGCGGTGGGCGCAGTTCTTGGGCAGCGCAAGAATAATCTCTTTCATGTGGTCTACTATGCTAGTAAGACGCTTAATGGATCTCAAATGAACTACACCACTACTGAGAAGGAGCTCTTGTCTATAGTTTTTGGTTTCGATCTTATCTACTTGGGACAAAGGTGACAGTATTCACTGATCACGCTACAATTCGCTATCTGGTCTCAAAGAAGGATTCGAAGCCTAGACTTATTCGTTGGGTGCTCTTGCTACAGGAATTTGAGTTAGAGATCAAGGATCGAAAAGGCACTGAAAATCAAGTAGCTGACCATTTCTCTAGACTGGAGAATCCCGATTCTACTTCACATGATAAGACATTGATCAACGAATCTTTTCCGGATGAGCAGTTGTTCGCAGTTCAGGAGGAAGAGCCATGGTTCGCAGATATTGTGAACTATCTTGTCAGCAATATAATGCCTCATAATATGAATGCGGCTCAAAAGAAGAAGTTTCTACATGAGGTGAAGTGGTACATGTGGGATGAACCATATTTATTTAGACAAGGAGCTTACCAGATCATCAGGAGATGTATTCCATTCTGTGAGATGGAGTGGATATTACGAGACTGTCATTCTACAGTTTATGGTGGACATTATGGTGGTGAAAAGACAGCAGCTCATATTCTTCAAGCATGTTTTTTCTGGCCTACATTATTTAAGGATGCACATCAGTTCGTTTTAAGGTGTGATCGTTGCCAAAGAGTTGGGAATTGTTAGGTCACACACACTGTAGAGGGGGTGAATACAGTGTAAAGTACAATCAAATCGAACTCTAAAAACTCAAGTAACAAAAAACAAACTTTATTGAAACAATAAACTCTGTTACAGTATGGAACTGTTACCTCTCAGTGATGAATAAATATCACGAGAGCTGCTAGGGTTACAATGAATAATCTTCTCAAATATGATAACACTTATAGTGTAAACCCTATGTCTGTGTTTATATACTACACAGTTACAAGATAATCGCTAATTGATATAAAATATAATTCTGCTTCCTAAAATATATCAATCAGATATCTTTTCTTCCAAGTATTTTATTCTTTATAGAATTCCTTCTTCATGCATATCTCTTCTTATATTTATCTCGATCTTCTTTCCTTTAATCAGCTACTGTCCTTATCTGAACATCCTTCAGCACTTAAGTTCTGATATCCATCTTCTGATGATTATCTCCTGATAATATAAGTACTGATATCCTTAAGTCCTGACTTCCAGTAAGTATTGATTTATCCTGTTTAAGTAAGATCTGAAAACTAAACATAAATCATATTAGCCATGACATTATCAAAATATATCTAACAATCTCCCCCAACTTGTAAATTAGCATAATATACAAGTTTAATAGATATTTGATGATGTCAAAAACATTAAGTACAAATGCATGAGAATTAGACTAGATAACTACAACTTACAGTCCTTAAAGCTTTACCAATATTTAACTTCTGATAATAGCTTTAGTCTGTACAAATATCAGAATTTAATCAGTTGTAGATCTTGACTTGGCTTCATCTTCTGATCTCTCTGATGTCAGGAGTTGTTCTGAGATAGTTCTTCAACAAACATCTCTCAGCATATCTAAGTTCATCAATCATCCTCCTTTTAGCATCTTTAAGCTCTGCAGTATCTTCACCAATTTGAAAGATTGCAGCCCTGAGATCATTAATCTTGGCTTTTCTTATATCCTGATCCAGTCTGATCAAATATGCCTTATCAGACTCAAGATTGAATTGCACAGCCCTGTAACCCAGAAAGGTAGTTATAATTTTAGCAGTGTTGGGCTTCATTTCAACTATATCACCCTTGTGATCTCTGTACTTTGGAACATATGTGCTGTCAAACTTAACAGAATAAAGTCTTTTCTGTCTCTGAATCTGATCCTTCAAATAGTTTGCAGCACTTCCTGTCAATCTGTCATCCACTTGAAGTAAGAATAGTACATGCTCCAATTCTTCAAAATACTTCAATGGAACGACATTTTTCCTTATATGATAAACCCTACCATCTGTCATGAAGTACAACAAGATGTGTTCTTTCAAGTAGGTATGGTAAACCATTTGTACAGATTCTAGTTGATTCAATCTCTCAGGAGTTGCTCCAATACCTGGTTCACTCAAGGAAGTTGGATCATTGGTAGTGTTCTGTATTCTTCTTTCATCAGCACTTCCCAATCCAGTTTTATCTCTTGCTTCATTTCCAGTAACTACTCTTGCTTCAAAACCACTTACAGCAGTCTTCAAAGGTTGAGTCTGTTTTGCTTTAGTGAATCCTGGTAGGAGTTTCTTTGATCTATCTTCTGATATCAAGTTAACTTGAGCTGTGTCAGAGGTTATTTGCTTCTTCAAAATATCAGAACTTACAGTCTCTTGACTCTGAACAACTTGAGTCATGTCAGAGGTTGTTTTAAAAACTTTTCTTGAAGTCAGAGCAAGATCATCCTTTTCATCAGTGATTTCTTCATTCTCAGGAGGCACATAAACCTTGATAGGTTCACCAACCTTTTCTTTATCCTTGGATCTATCTGCGGTTGTGATTTAACCAATGTTGCTTCAGTATTTGTCCTTTCTTTTATCACAATGCCTTTGAGTTTTGGAAGTGTCTTTTCACCAGAAGCTTTAGATTTAGATGTGACTTTCTCTGATTTAAGTCTGGCTTCTTCTTCCATTAAACTCTCCAAGTCTATTCTTGGATTTTCCTGAAGAAATAACTATCTTGACATTTCTTCATCAAGATCTAAAAGTTCATCAGGACTTTTCCTTTTACCAGTAGCAGAACTGATTCTTTTCCCAGTATCAGAACTTGTCCTGTGACTTGTGATTTCAGCTTTTCTTGATGAGAAACCTCTACCTCGACTATGACCTCTACCCATTCCAGAGTTTCCTTGATCATCCCTTTCATCATCCTTCCCTTTCAGTGTCTTATCAGTCTTGCATTTGGACTTAATTACTTTCTCCCCCTTTTTGGCATCAGCAGGTAATAGAAGAGAGACAAGCAATTCCACTGAGGATTGGATTTCATTAAGTTGAGATTGCTGAGAAGCTTGATTTTTCAGAATATCATCAATCTGAGATTGTTGAGTCTCTTGAGTCTTCTTAATATAAGCAATCCTGTCAAAAGTAGGTTGGAAGAACTTTTTCTTATCAATCTTTTAAATTTGTTCCTGTTTGATGAATTCCTCCTGAATCTTGTGTAGCTCTGCATGAGTAGTAGAATGAAGACCTTGTAGATGTTTAGTACTCAATGCAGTGACTCTAACCTGTGTTTTGAAATCATCAGTATTTAACATCTCATCAGCTTTTGTCAATTGCTTAGCCAGATTCTTTGAAGATGGAACACAAGTAATTGAGTTCCATTCCTTAGTCCACTCCTGTCCTGCAGGAGTTTCACTCCAAGGCACTGGTGCTTCTCTTGTAATAAACTTCTTAACAAGTTCAGATTTAAGAACTGTTTGTTGAGGGGCATGTCCTGAAGGACGTGCTTCATCAGCATCTGCATTTGGAGCAGCATCACCAGTATCTCCAACATTTGCAACATCAGAACTTATAGAATCAGTATCTTCTGATAAAACAACAGTGTGAGTAGCAATGGAGGCTTCAGCATCCTCTAATTGCTGATCTGGTTCCAAGTTCTGAGCAACAGCCATATCCTGAGGCTCACCTATATTCTGATCATCAGCATCTAGATGCAGAGAAGGTGTAGTAGATAATTCTGGAGTTTGAGCAGCATCAGGAACAGGTGTTGTTGATGGATTAGTTGCTATTGGAGTTACTAAGAAAATTACTTCAGGCACAACCAAGGTCTGGATATCTATATCAGCACTTGTGCCTATATTAACAGGAGATACAGTCTTAGGAGACACAGATGGTGTGTTGGCATTTTCAGGCTTCCTGAGTTGGAGTTGATGGAGAAACAGTGGCCTTAGCAAATTCTGGTTCTTGTGAGATCAGAGATTCCTGATCTCCTTCCTTAGCTGCTGCTTCCTCATCATCTGAAATTGGCCTTTTTTCCCTTTGTTTCTTGTATCTCTTTGAAGATATGGATTCCTTGGGAGTTTCAGCAACAGTCATTCTTCTAAGCCTTTTGAGAAGCTTAGATCCCCCAATTCCAGAAACCTTTTGAGAAGTCACTTTCTCAGCTTCTTTGACAACAGGTTCTGATGTAGAAACCTGTTCCTCACTGTCTGACTCATCTCTCAAAGCAATCCTCCTTCTCTTTTGAGGTGTTTGAGGAACAGTCTTTGTCCTCTTAGGCTTGGAAGATGAAGGCTTCACAGTAGGTTCTGAGGATGAAGATTGAACTTTTTGTGAAGTGGTGAGATATGATTTGAGATATTGCCTGAGGGTTGGTTGAGTAGTATGAGTGGTATGTTCTAATGGTTGTTGTGGTGGTTGTTGGTTGAACATCAGGATAAACAGATCTATAGGATTCAGGATCAGCATTTACTAAGATCTGTTTTACAGACTGAGGAATCTGTAAAGGTCTAACCACTTGTTTCTTAGTGTCAGCATTTACCAGGTCATTAAAGTAACGTTTTGCAACTTTGAAAGGTGGAGTTAAGATACTGGCTAGTCGAGGTTCATCAGTACAAAAAGTATATATAAGTTGACAGAATCTAGCAAAGTAGACAACATTCCTATATTTTGTCATCCTATCCCCAATAAAACCTATTACAGCAGTTGCAAAATCAAAATGAGTTTGGTTAATGATGGCATACCCGATGTGCTGACTCATTATAGGGATGACATCAAAATTTGAACACTTGTTCCCAAAAGCTTTAGTGATGCAGTTGAAGAAGAAGCTCCATTCCCTCCTGATATGAGCCCGTTTCAACTGCCCAAGCTTGGCCAAACTCTGCTCATACCCCAAACTGGCCATTATCCTGAAGAGCTGATTCCTCTGGAGTTGAAAAAGTACATCCTTCTGGTAGATGTAGTGCCTTGCGTATTGTACCAGGAGTGACTGCATATGGAGAATCACCCACTTCGAAAACAATACTAAGAGTACCATTTTGACCACCATTATCAAAGTTTCCAGTCCTCTAGAATGTCAGAACTTGTTGGCTTGGGAAGACTGAAGGTTGGGTCAATGCATACCCGATTTCACTGTGTGCAAGAAGATCTTGCACAAAATGCAATTCAGACGGAGCTTCAGCATTATCAAGAATTGCAGCATAGTTGTTTGGAACAAATTTAGCTCCATCAATGATTAAATCCTTAGGTGCCATGAAATTAATCGAGATTTATAAGTGTCTGTTAGGTGTTTGATAGAATGTCTATATAAAAAAAACAAAACCAACGTTAGAAGAAGAAAGAGAGTAAAAGCAAATAGAGAGAAAAAGTATAAAAGTGAATAAAAGATTAAAAAATCCTCTCTCTGTCTTACTTATACTTTGGAAAAAAATGTAACCGTTGGACACCTGTCAGACATGCAGTAATAACGAATAGTTAATGGGCATGGGAAAACAGTAATCATTACTTACCCACTGGCAGTTTTTCAAGGAAAAACCGTTCCACTTACCCAGCTTTTCCATTAAACAAGGTAAATCAGTTTTAATTCAGAATTGAAACTGTTCCCACTTATTCAAATGTTGTTTTTTTTACTACAACACCAATATTCTGGAAAAAAAATTCGAGTGAAAATGACCAAAATAAATCAGATGAGCAAGTACTGATAAAGTAAAATCAGAACTTAATTTAAAACAAAATTTATATGGTCAACAGAATATGAATATTTATCAGGATTTATCAATGCATTACAGAATATCTCAGAGACAAGATCTTGAAAAAAAAAACAAATTTCATTAATATATCAAGAGAATACATTCATGAAATTTAAATTACATCAGAACTTTTACAAGATTGTCCTAAGCTGCTAAACCTAACGTCAACAGCCTTTGTCCTAGCTCAAGAAGCAGGGCAAGGCTGATGATGAAGAAAAACAGGAAGAAGAAAATAAATCATTTCTTCTTCCTACTCTCGACAAACAGAATAACGAGTCGTATGATTCGCTCTTGCTGGCGGAGAGCTTCCAGCCTTTCCTCCTCCAATCGCTCCAGATGGCGATGGTAGTCCATGTAGAAGAACAGGAGGTGGGTGAGTACCTCCTGGGGAACTGAGTCCCATATCTCATCAGGAATGGCAGTGACGTGCCATTCCTGCTGCCAATCGGCACAACTCAGCTCCATGTTGAATGTTTCATAGTTCAAAAACATATTGTAATTGACCATGGTGTTTTTGATATAACGATTATGAAGGTGAGTTTGTGATAAAAGATTTGATGGGAAGGCTGATGTGAAGTGGTTGTTTATATAGGCAAGAGAATGCCAGGAGACGCAAAGAAATTTAATGCTGACAGGTAGAATTAATTCTACCTCGTCTCCCCAGACTTGGAAAAAGAAAAATAGTCATTGGAAAGGTAAAACATGGTTTAATGCGTACAAGTAGCAAGTAAAAATTGACCGTGCATGTACGAGTATCACTATCCCTAAATATAGTGACTGTTAATCTTCCACTTCAACATATTCTGGTTTAAACTGAGACTGTTTGCAAATTTTATCCACAAATAAGTCAAGTAGAGAATCAGAATTTAATATCAGAACTTTAGACTTATATCAGAACTTAACAATCATCAGAACATAATTTCTTAACTTGATAAATGATTGCCTATCTTAGTAAGTCCTCACACAATTTCTGATATAGGTTCTTCAGAACTTAATCATCAGAACGTGCAATCAGAACTTGTCCTCAGAATTTGTGCAATGCGACACAATAACTGTTCATCCAAAACAACATAGATCACCACAGTAATGTTCATCATTCATATGGAGTGTTTAGTGTGTTCATTAAGCTAAATATCAGACAAAGAGAAAAGTCTGATTCACTTTAGTACATCTTAGAAATAAGGCATAACTAAAACTTTACTAAAAACCTGTCATTATTCTGAAACCTACTATTGAATGAATTCATGCTTGAGTCCACCTCAACTATTTTGTGCTAATTTTGTGCATCTTTTTAAATTCCATTTTACAGTGGCTTCTCAGTGTAAGTGAGTCACGACTGCTTATCAGAATTTATGCTATTATCAGAGTATTTCTTCAGTAATCATAGAGTGTGAAAAGTCACCAAGAAAATATTTTATTTGCTTTTCTAATGCATATTACTTAATACCAGCAATGCACTTGGGTCTTCCCTTCCACATTTTTTTACTCTAGATCTCAAAGGAGTACCTGATTTTTAATCCTTGTTTCTTTTTCTATTTCTTTTGATAAGTGAGGTTTATCAGCACTTAGTACATTCAACAGGTTTATTAGCATCAGAACTTAACAGATGAGTAGCATTATTCTAGTTTGTGACTTAATAATAAGATAGACAAAGTAAATTCAACTAAGCTCAATATCAGAATTTGCTTGTGTCAATAGGTTTCCACAAAAATAATTACTTCTAACATGGGATCATTAGTATATTGAAGATTACTAGGTCAGCATCTAGCACAAGTATCCTCATAGGATAGAGTAATTATATTAACAGACATATCACAATCAGAGTTTAGAAACTTACATCAGACAACAGTCAGTACTTTAGCAAATTTTCAATTAAGCACAGAATACACAAAGAGAGTAATTTCTGTAAATACTGATCATAAGGTCTGATGCATCAGAACAAAACTAAGTAGATTTAGAAAAAGAACCTGAAACCATTCCAAGTTCATTTACCAATCTTGTAAAGGTAGCTTCACACAGTGGTTTTATGAAGATATCTGCTAGTTGTTGATCTGTTGGAACAAAGTGCAATTCCACTGTACCTTCATCCACATGTTCCCTGATGAAGTGGTACCTGATGCTGATGTGCTTTGTCATAGAGTGTTGAACTGGATTACCTGTCATAGCAATAGCACTTTGATTATCACAGTAAATAGGGATTTTAAAATATGTTAACCCATAATCCAGTAATTGATTCTTTATCCAAAGAATCTGTGCACAACAGCTTCCTGCAGCAATGTATTCTGCTTCTATAGTTGATGTGGAAATTGACTTTTGTTTCTTGCTAAACCAAGAAACCAATCTGCCTCCAAGAAATTGGCAGCTTCCACTTGTGCTTTTCCTGTCAATTTTGCAACCTGCAAAATCTGCATCTGAGTAACCTATTAGTTTAAAATCTGATTCTCTGGGATACCACTATCCCATATCAGCTGTTCCCTTAAGATATTTGAAAATTCTTTTCACAGCTGTTAGGTGAGGTTCTCTTGGATCTGCTTGAAATCTTGCACAAAGACAGGTAGCATACATGATATCAGGTCTACTAGCAGTTAGATAGAGTAGAGAGCCAATCATTCCTCTGTAATCAGTAATATCTACTGATTTACCAGTATCCTTGTCCAATTTTGTTGCAGTGGTCATGGGAGTGGATGCACTTGAACAATCTTGCATTCCAAATTTCTTCAGCAAGTTTCTGGTGTACTTAGTTTGACAAATAAAAGTGCCTTCTTCATTCTGCTTAACTTGAAGGCCCAGAAAATAGCTAAGTTCCCCCATCATACTCATCTGATACCTTGACTGCATCAGTTTGGCAAACTTCTTGCAAAGTATGTCATTTGTAGAACCAAAAATGATATCATCAACATAAATCTGGACCAGAAGTAAGTCATTTCCATGGTTGAGGTAGAACAGTGTTTTGTCTATTGTTCCTCTGTTAAATCCACTTTCCAGAAGAAACTGAGCTAAATTCTCATACCATGCTCTAGGAGCTTGCTTAAGTCCATAAAGTGCTTTATCTAGCCTGTAGACATAACCTGGATATTTGGAATCTACAAAGCCTGGTGGTTGTTCGACATATACTTCCTCCTCTAATTCTCCATTGAGAAAAGCACTTTTCACATCCATTTGAAAGACAGTAAACTTTTTGTGAGCAGCATAAGCCAAAAATATCCTTATGGCTTCTAACCTAGCAACTGGTGCAAATGTTTCATCATAATCAATTCCCTCCTGTTGAGAATATCCTTTTGCAACCAGCCTTGCTTTATTCCTTGTATTTATGCCATCGCTGTCAGTTTTGTTTCTGAATACCCACTTTGTACCAACAACAGATCTATTCTTTGGTCTTGGCACTAGGGTCCAGACTTTGTTTCTTTCAAATTCATTTAGCTCTTCCTGCATTGCTTGCACCTAATCAGCATCTTGAAGAGCTTCTTCCACTTTCTTTGGCTCAGTCTGAGAGAGAAAAGAATTGTAAAGACATTCGTTTGAAGTACCTATTCTAGTTCTGACACCTGCATCAGGATTTCCAATTATCAAATCAGGTGTATGTGATTTAGTCCACTTCCTTGCAATTGGAAGGTTTTCTCTAGAACTGGATGCTCCCCCATGATCCATGCTGTCTTCATTTTCATTTTCTGATGCTCCCCCTGAAACTATGCTCTCTGAGTTGGATTCTTCAGAATTTAGATTTTCAGAACTATCGGAACTTGGCTTATCAGAACTTGACGGATCAGAACTTGAAGAGCCAGATGTATGTTCTGATGCTTCTTGAGATGTGGTAAGATCTTGAGTATGATCCCCCTGCATAGGTGCATCTTCCTTTGGCGTAGTCTCCACAGTTTCAATAATATCAGAGTTTAATCCATCAGAGTTTACAATATCAGGACTTAGACTGTCAGGATTTTCAGTATCAGAATTTGAGTCTACATTTTCAAATCTCAGCTGATCATGATCAATAAAATTTTCAAGTCCAGTAATCTTCTTATCATCAAAAGAGACATTGATAGATTCCATGACCACTCTTTTTCTCAGATTATAGACTCTGAAGGCTTTTGTGGAAAGTGGATATCCAACAAAGATTTCTTCATCAGCTTTTAGATCAAATTTGGATAGCTGTTCAGGATGAGTCTTGAGAATAAAACACTTGCATCCAAATACATGAAAATACTTCAGATTTGGCTTCTTTTTCTTCACCATCTCATATGGTGTCTTTCCTTGCTTGTTAATGAGTGTTGCATTTTGAGTAAAACAAGCAGTCTGCACAGCTTCAGCCCAGAAATAGGTTGGAAGCTTTGCTTCTTCAAGCATTGTACGTACAGCTTCAATGAGAGTTCTATTCTTTCTTTCAACAACTCCATTTTGCTGTGGAGTTCCAGGAGCAGAGAATTCTTGCTTAATTCCATGGTTTTTGCAGAACTCTACCATTATCAAATTCTTGAACTCAGTGCCATTATCACTCCTTATGGTTTTCACAGAGTCTTTGACCAATTTATCCAGTTGTTTGACATGATCAATCAAGATAGATGCAGTTTCACTTTTTGTGTGCAAGAAATACACCCATGTGTATCTAGTGAACTCATCTACTATGATCAAGGCATATTTCTTCTTTGCAATAGACATGACATTCACTGGACCAAATAGATCAACATGTAGTAGATGATAAGGCTCAAGAATTGATGATTCAGTCTTGCTCTTGAATGAAGATTTTTTTTGTTTGGCCTTCTGACAAGAATCACAAAGTCCATCAGGAGCAAATACTGATTTTGGCAATCCTCTCACAAGATCTTTCTTGACTAGTTCATTTATATTGTTGAAATTTAAATGAGAGAGTTTCTTGTGCCAATTCCAGCTTTCTTCAATTGATGCTCTACTCATCAGACAGATTGCAGAACCATCAGTACTTGTTGAAAGCTTAGCTTCATAAATGTTACCACGCCTGTATCCTTTTAGAACAACTTTTCCTTTATATTTACTCACAACTTCACAGTGTTCTTCAAAGAAATCAACATGATAACCTCTGTCACAAATTTGACTTATACTCAGCAGATTGTGTTTAAGTCCTGAGACTAGAGCTACTTCTTTAATGATGACATTCCCAAGATTGATATTGCCATATCCCAATGTTTTTCCAATGTTGCCATCTCCATAAGAAACACTTGGGCCAGCTTTCTCCACAAAGTCTGATAGCAGGGCTTTATTTCCAGTCATATGTCCTGAACATCCACTGTCCAGAACTAGGATATTTTTCCTGTTGCCATGCAATCACAAAGACCACTAATGATTAGTTTTAAGGACCCAGACTTGCTTGAATCCTTTGGCCTTATCAAGTTTGTTAACATTTACAGCGGATTTAGCATCAGAGTTTATGTTAACATTTTTCTTATCAGAATTTACACTATTAGACTTTGTATCAGAATTTATACTAGAAGGAACAATGGAAACTTTCTTTAAAGAAGGTTTTATTTGATAATAATCATAGTACAGACTATGATATTCCTTACAAGTATAAATGGAATGCCATAAAATACCACAATGAAAACAAGGATTTTGTGGCTTATATCTAATAGACTGACTCTTAACTCCTGACTTTGAAGGTAAGGAGTTTATGTTTTTATTCTTCCTGCAAAAAGAAGCCAGATGGTTAGAACTACCACAGTTATGACACGTTTTCCTAGGAGCTTCAGGAACAGGCTTATAATCATTGCTTTTATTTACACCTTCCTTTCCATTCCTATTTTTCCTAGGTGATTTTACCTTGTTTGCATTCTTGACATCTTTCAGCTTATACTTAAGCTGCTTCTTAGTCATTAAGCCTATATTTACTTCAGTTGTCTTTTCCTGTTTTAGTTTGTCAGAAGTTAATCCCTCTTTAACTTCTAATTTCTCATTATCAGACTTTACAGTTACAAACTTAACAGGTTTTAACTTTGGCTTTTGCTTAACAACAGGCTTAATTTCTACAGTTCCTTTATCATTCTTATCCTCTCCATAACCTAAGCCCTCTTTCCAATTCTCACTACTTAGCAAATTTTGAGTTGTTCTGCCAGAGTTAGTCCAAGTCCTGATAATCTCTCTTTTCTTTTCTAACTCAGTTTTTAGAGATTCATTCATTTTTAGCACTTCATCCCTAACATAAAAAGCATCATCTCTATCCTTTTGAGTTTGATGGAACATAACTAACTCTTTTTCTAAGAAATCATTTCTTTTCTTAAAAGCAAGATTTTCAGAAGTTAATCTTTCACATGTTAAAGTTTGATCTCTATAACTAACAAACATGGTTTTAAGATATCTTCTCAACTCATTAATATCATCAGTATGAAAAGCATAAGTAGTCCGAGGTACCTTTGTTTCAGCAGCTTTAGAACTGCTCTCAGCACTTTCTTTATCAGCATTTGCCATCAAAGCATAGTTCTCCTCACTTTCAGAGTCTGAGGTGTCTGTTCAGCTTATCTTCTTTGTGACAAGAGCCTTGCCTTTGTCACCCTTCACTTTCTTGCAATCAGGAGATATGTGGCCTTTCTCACCACAGTTATAACATTTGACATTGGTATAATCTCCTCTATCAGACTTTCCTCCTCTGCCCTCAGATCTTCTGAAATTCTTCTTATCAGAACTTGTGCCTTTTCTGGAAAACTTATTTCCCTTTCTGAACTTCCTGTATGCAATCTTTGTGATCCCTTTCACCATAAGAGCACACAGCTTCATCATCTCCTCATCAGCATCAGTCTCAGGCAAGCTTTCAGAATCTGAGTTATCATCACTTTCAGAACTTGATGACTCAGTATCAGACTTTGTGAAAAGAGCTTTACCCTTGTCTTTCCTTGAGATAGCTGCCTTGGGGGATTCTTCTTCAGCTTTAAGAGCAACTGTCCTTGACTTTCCTCCTTTCCTCTTGCTTCTTTGTTCCATCTCAAGTTCATGAGTCTTGAGCATTCCATAAATTTCATCAAGAGTTGTTTCATCAAGACTGTAGTTGTCTCTTATTGTTGTTACCTTCAAATCCCAACATTCAGGAAGAGCTAACAGGAATTTAAGGTTTGAATCTTCAAGATCATACTCCTTATTAACCAGTGACAGATCATTCAAGAGTTTGACAAATCTATCATATAAATCAGTCAATGACTCATTAGCCTTTGAGTCAAAGTGTTCATACTCTTGAGTGAGTATTGTCTTCCTGTTCTTCTTAATTATATCAGTTCCCTGACACCTTATTTCCAGAGCATCCCATATCTCCTTTGCAGTATTGCAGTTAATTACCCTATTTGACATTACATTATCAATGGCACTATGCAGTAAATGTCGCACCTTAGCATCCTTATCAATTGATGCGATATCTTCAGCAGTATAATCACTCTTCTCCTTTGGTACAGTCTTTGCTGCTTCACCTGCAACTGCAACAGCAAGCTTGGTTGGTTTGTGAGGTCCTTCCTTGATTCTATCAAGATATTCTGGATCTGTAGCTTCCAGAAACATGGTCATCCTCACCTTCCATATGGCATATTCAGATGGTCTTAGTATGAGAACTCTGATGGTCTCATACCGACTTTGAATTTGTGTCTTTGGAGGTTCTTCAGTTTTGGTAGGCTTAGTTGGAGTTTCTGTGTCAGACATGATTGTGTTTGAATCTTAAACTGTATATGCGTTAACAGGTAGGCTCTGATACCACTTGTTAGGTCACACACACTGTAGAGGGGGTGAATACAGTGTAAAGTACAATCAAATCGAACTCTAAAAACTCAAGTAACAGAAAACAAACTTTATTGAAATAATAAATTCTGTTACAGTATGGAACTGTTACCTCTCAGTGATGAATAAATATCACGAGAGCTGCTAGGGTTATAATGAATAATCTTCTCAAATATGATAACACTTATAGTGTAAACCCTATGTCTGTGTTTATATACTACACAGTTACAAGATAATCGCTAATTGATATAAAATATAATTCTGCTTCCTAAAATATATCAATCAGATATCTTTTCTTCCAAGTTTTCTATTCTTCATAAAATTCCTTCTTCATGCATATCTCTTCTTATGTTTATCTCGATCTTCTTTCCTTTAATCAACTACTGTCCTTATCTGAACATCCTTCAACACTTAAGTTCTGATATCCATCTTCTGATGATTATCTCCTGATAATATAAGTACTAATATCCTTAAGTCCTGACTTCCAATAAGTACTGATTTATCCTGTTTAAGTAAGATCTGAAAACTAAACATAAATCATATTAGGCTATTAGCCATGAAATTATCAAAATATATCTAACAGGAATCTTACTAGAAAGGATGATATGCCTTTAAATGTGATGCTGGAAGTTGAGGTCTTCGATGTTTGGGGAATCGATTTCATGGGACCATTTATCTCATCCTGCAATAATTAGTACATCTTGCTGGCAGTCGATTATGTCTCGAAATGGGTAGAATTCAAGGCTCTACCAAAAAATGATGCAAAGGTAGTGTTGAGTTTTCTTCATAAGCAGATATTCAAGAGGTTTGGAACGCCACGAGTTATCATAAGTGATGAGGGGTCGCATTTCTGCAATCGTAAGTTTACTTTTATGATGCAACGCTATAATGTGAATTATCGTATTGCTACTGCCTATCATCTACAAACTAATGGTCAAGCTGAAGTGTCTAATAGAGAGATCAAGCGCATTCTAGAGAAAGTTGTTTGTCCGTCAAGGAAAGATTAGTCTTTGAAGCTCGATGAAGCTGTTTGGGCTTATAGAATAGCATACAAGACTCCACTTGGGATGTCCCCGTTTCAACTTGTCTATGGTAAGGGATGTCATTTACCTGCGGAGCTTGAGCATAAGGCTTATTGGGTATTGAAGAAGTTAAACCTTGATCTAGATGAAGCTGGGAAGAAGCGAATGCTTTAGTTAAATGAACTTGATGAATTTCGACTGCAAGCGTACAAAAACAATAAAATGTACAAGGAAAAAGTAAAAAGGTGGCACGACAGGAAGTTATCTCCTAAGTTATTTGTGCCGGGGCAACAAGTTCTTTTATTCAACTCTCGTCTCTGACTTTTTCCTGAAAAGTTGAAATCAAGGTGGTCTGGACCATTTATCGTCAAAACTGTGTTTCCACACGGAGCGGTGGAAATTTTTAGAATGATCCGGGCCAAGCATTCAAGGTTAATGGTCAGAGATTGAAGCACTATTATGGGGATACGGCAAGCCGGAAAGTGGTTAGTGCCGTTTTATTGTCAACTTAATTGCACTACTCTACGTCAAGCTAATGACGTAAAAGAAGCACTTCTTGGGAGGCAACCCAAGATTTGAGACTATAGGAACCTTTAGAAGTTAGTACTCTATCCAAAACCCCAAAAAAAATCAGAAAAGAAAAAGGCAGAAAAAAAAATTCCAGAAACCTCTCGGCGCCCGCCTGCTAGTCCGGGCGGCCACTTGGGAACTGAGGCACCTGCCTTCTGGTTCCAGGCGACCGCCTGGAGCCCGACTGTTTGAATTTTTTTTTAGTCTTATAAAAAAAATAGAAAAAACAGAAAAAAAATACCACAGCCATAACCCCATTAACCCACGAATTTCCTCCTACAAACAAGCCACAAACCCCACTCCTAATCAATTTCTAAACCTAGATCCTACCCTATATATACACACAACCTCTCCATATACACTCCCATATACTTTCAACTTACAAACTCTCTCCTACACACAAAACACAAACTCTCAAACACTTATTCTCAGTTTCAATGGCCCCAAAGAGATCTCGTACTGTTGATAGCAGCAGCACCATTCTGACTGCTGATTCTTCGAGGGGTACTGCTGCGAGGCCCCGATTGGTGGATAGGGCTGCTGAGGAGGAGTATGCTAGGCTTCTGACTAATCCGATTCTGAAGGAGAGGGGATTTTTGCCATCGGGGAGGGATGGTGAGTTATTGCCGATGATTGCAGAGAAAGGGTGGATTACTTTTTGTGAGTCGCCTGAGGCGGTCCCGATGAGTGTGGTTCGCGAGTTCTATGCGAACGCCAAGGCCGACAAGAATGGGTATACGGTTGTTCGGGGGCTTACGGTTGATTATCAGCTCGAGGCGATTCGCCGTGTTATTGGGAAGCGACAAAGGAAGCCCCAGGAGGAGAATTGGAATGAGAAGACCCCCGAGGATTTTGACTCGGATTTGATTATTGCTACTCTCTGTCAGCCGGGCACGGTGTGGAAGTTTAAGATGGGATCTAATGAGTATCGTTCTTTTCCAGCTGTTGTGATGAACAGGTATGCCCGTGCATGGAATGCCTTTATTTGTGCTAATATTCTGCCTTCTTCACATGCACATGAGGTTACAGTTGAGAGAGCCAGGTTGTTGTGATGGATTTTGAATGAGGAGTATTATGTGGACCTTGGTGAGTTCATCTACCAAGGGATTTTGAAGTTTTTGAGGGGGATGACGCATAACAATATCCCTTATACCTCTGTTGTCACGAAGCTGTGCAAGGCAGTTGGAGTCCACTGGCCTTCTTATGAGCAGCTGCAGTTGCCTGCCACTCCTATTGATTCATCGATGCAGAATGTGATGCAGGAGTAGATGGGTGGAGAGCCCGATGAGCATGGTTTGGGATATCATCTTCCAGAAGGACGTCCAGCAGCTGGTACTATGATGGCTAGGCCCAGTCAGGCTCATGGCGAGGCAGGTTCTTCTAGAGCCCAGGGAGGTGATGGTTCAGGTATAACTAATGTCCAGTGTAGGAGGCTATCCAGGAGGATGGATGCGATGTACGAGTCGCAGAGTAGGTTTGCTCAGGAGCTCACCCTAGCACTTGAGATTGCTTTCAGAGGCCTTGGAGCTGACATCCAGTGACCCGTTTTTAGTGAGGACTCTGCTTATTCTCCTCCTGACACTCCACCCTCTGAGGGTGATGATGACGATTTCTCTGAGAAGGTATACCCTGTGTTCCTTTCTATTACCTTCACTGGGGACAGTCAAGACTTTAAGTTTGGGGGTGGTAGTTAAGGAACATATTTGTGTGTGTGTCATATAGTTGCATATTCATGATAGTTTAGTTCATATAGTTGCATATTTTTACCATATAGTTTTTTTTTTATTTTATAGCTTTATTTATCATGTCATATAGCTCATGCATATACCATGATCCCTTTTGTGTTGCTTTACCAATTGATATGTGATATTTATACGAGTGTAGTGATAGCGGTAGAGTGATGTTGAATCTTGTTAGGTTGACATGCATGCTAGAAACACTTGTAATTTCACTAAGTCTTAGAGTATGCTTAAGGACTAGATTGTTATCATGGTTTGATGGTTTTTGAGGTTAATTTATTGATTATGCTTAGAATGTATGATAGGCTCTTAATGATAAAAGGCATGAAAAGATAAAATTGGAGTAAAAATTAGAATTCATTGCTAGTCGTGGCTATGCGTCAAATGGCTAGTAGCCGGCTCGTATTGTATGCGAGTAGTCTAGGGTTGAGAAAGATGGAGCGAAACGCACTTCCTCAGAAATGGAAAAAAATGAAAAAAAATAAAAAAAAAAAGAAGAAAAAAAATATGGTTTAATGCATAACTGATCACGAGTAAGCTCTTTGGTATTCGAGTTATTAAGTTCTTAGGGGACTTTGTGCCTAGTGACCTAAGGCTTTTATAGTCTGGGATCCGCTAACCTAACGCTCGCTAAATGGATGCCATTGCATAAGTCTTTTGTGGATCTCACTCATTGCACGATCAAATAAGTTTTTATTTATTGTGTTAAATAAAAGCATGATTCCGTAGTAAGCTCCAGTGATCTTGAAGTGTTATAAGTCATTTTGTGTCTAGAATTTATTCTTCGTATAATCTTGTGATTGCCTTGAGGATAACTGCGTTATGATAATTGATCTAGTTTCGAAGCATATCTATTAAGCATTCGCACACACCACGTTTCTAGTTGTATGTTAGCTTGCGTGATTTGATTGATCTTTAGTCGCCTAATTGCATTTGTTGAGATGTTATGTGTTGGTTGGTTTAGTCATTGCGATGGGGATCGCTGCATTTCATGTAGTTTGCATTCATGCATGTTTTTATTTTGTTTTTGAGTCTGTGACGCTTGAGGACAAGCATCGATTTAAGTTTGGGGGTGTGATAAGTGGCATTTTATACCACTTAGAACGTCTTATAATGGCTTGAATTGATGTCTTGAAATCAAATATTTTGTGTATTTGATGCGTTTTTCTAGTGTCTTTGCATTTCACGGTATAACTTGCGAATTTAGGGAGATTTCATCATAATAATCCTAGGGAAGAATTTAGGGAGATTTCATCATAATAAGCCTAGGGAAGTACTTGGAATCAGTTGTGGGGAGTTGTGCGAAGAAATCAGCAAAATCAGGAGCAAAAAGGTTATTTTTCCAGAAGCTGTCCAAGCGCCCGCCTGGGATCTGGGGCGACCGCTTGGAGGTGCAGGCGCCCGCTTGGAATCTGGGGCGGCCGCCTGGGCTCGAGAAAATTAATTCTGGATTTTTAATTCGTATTCTACTGGGATTCTGATGACGATGTTTCTTGTGGACTCTTATATAAACCTACTTGAGAGACGTTTCACAATAACAAGCAACAATGATCAAGTATCAATTAAGCAAGGAGCAAGGAGAGAAGATTACGAAGACCGTTTTAGCACACCACAACGAAGAAGAGGAAGCATACGTTATCTTGTGATTCTTTTATTCGTTGTAACAGTGGATGCTAGTTTTCTTTACTTTGAACCTTAATACTCTTGTGCCGTACTCTGGTTTTAATAAGTATTTTATTAGTTTATATTGTCGTGTTATTATCATGTTTTCATATGAACCCATGGTGACGATGAGTTCTATTATGGGCTAATCGTGATCATGGGGTCGTAGCGGATTTACTATGGATTTCTTTAGTTAATTGTTTAATACTTTGGTATGTGATGATTGTATGATATCTAGTATAGGTTGTGCTTATTCGTCTTATGTGCGTCGCGAACATATAAGATAGCCTGCTAATCTCTTGTGAAGTGAAAATGAATCTTGAGATTTAGGACTTGCCATGCTAGCATAGGTTCATGTATTGTATGCATGATTAGTGGGTAACTCTAACCGTTTTACTTGCCCTGTGTAATCATAATTAATAACTTGCGCTTAAATCATTATGTTGTCAAATTCTATAGACATATAGGGTCTTAACATAATTGATGCCTATTCAACTTCTATCTTAATTGTGGATGCTTGGTAGAATGGTATTTGTGCCAGGAAAGTTGGTTTTTATCAGTTTCGTGTTGTTCGATTAATATCATCACCGTTACATGCTAAGGGTAATAACAATGACTATTGAAGGAAGTAGTAATGAAGTTATGCTATCATGTGTGTTTAATATTGTTAATTCAAGTGTTATTTAAGTGTTTTATTCTTGTAGTTAATCGTAGTTAATAATTATTTAATCAACCTTAAGTGTTATTGTCTTGACATTGAGAAGTAATCATACATTGGTGAGTAAGTGTTAATTAAATATAATTAGTCCGAGTCTCTGTGGGAACGAACTAGAAATTATTCTATATTACTTGCCAACGCGTATACTTGCGTGAATTATTAGCGCATGCTTTGTGCCTAACAATTTGAGGACCAGGGAAGCCATAATCAGGATGGTAGAAACCAAGAACACAGTGAAGAGGAAGATGAGGATTATGTTGAACATGATGACTCCCAGTATGAAGAGGAGGAGAAAACATTTGATGTTGAAGGATTTGAGATAGAGGATGAAGAAGGAGAAGCTGAGGTTGAGCAACAAGTACCAAACCCAGACAGGGATCCCGTGGGGCAGTTCATGCAACTACTAAGGTAGAACTTGGAACGTCAACCAAACCCACCCCATCAAGGAAATAACAATATTGTGGCAAACTCCTTCAGGGCTTTTAAGTCCCTTAAGCCCCCTGAGTTCCACGGATCAGCCGACCCAGTTGAGGTAAGGGCATGGCTAAAGGAAATGGAGAAATCCTTTGAGATTCTGAGTACCGATGAGTCACAGAAGAATGTATTTGCTACCTACATTCTGAAGGGAGAGGCCAACTACTGGTGGGAGGCCAAGAAAAACATGGAGATGGATGCTATCATAACCTGGGAGAGGTTCAGTCAATTGTTTTTGGGGAAATATTTCCCGAGGTTTATGGAGAACCAGATGGAGTTCAAGTTCTTGGAGCTAAAGCAGAATACGTTATCTGTAGCAGAGTACGAAGCAAAATTTACCGAGTTATCAAGGTTTGTGCCGGAGTTTGTGAACACCGAGGAAAAAAAAGCTAGGAGGTTTCAGTAGGGACTGAAACTGTGGATTCAGAATAGGGTGGCAATCCTGGAGCTTACGTATTATGCCACTCTGGTGCAAAAGGCAACAATTGTGGAAGCCGGAAGTGAACAAATACAGAAGGAAAGAGAGAAGAAAGGAATAAAGAGGAAAAGCATGAACATGGGCGGAGGTTCTGCAAGAGAGAGCTTCCCGACTTGATTTAATCGAGGAGCAGTGTCCCTACCGGGAAGGAGTACTGGGTTTAAGCGGCCCGTGAGTGTGAATGTGAGCCAGAGCAGCCAGAAATCGGGAATGTCCTATTCCAACCAGTCTCGACCCCCATTACCAGCCTGTAACACTTGTGGAAGGATACATTCTGGGGAGTGTAAAGGAAAGCCAGTAAACTGCTTTAAGTGTGGTCGAGAGGGTCACTATTCAACTAAGTGCCCTTCGTCAATCCCCGCCGTCATTCCAACCACCACTTGTCATCAGTGTGGACGCCCGGGTCATTGGAAGAGGGAATGCCCAATAAACAAACCAGCAGCTTCAGGAGCAAGCAGGGCTGCCTCCAATAACCCACCTACTGCGAGGACTTTCAACATGACAGTTCAAGATGCTATGAAAGACTCATATGTGATAGCAGGTACCATTTCTCTAAATTCAGTCAGTGCAAATATTTTATTAGATTCGGGAGCAACTAAATCTTTTATATCGAGGGACTTTGCACATAAATTAAGACTTAAGGCTGAACCCTTGTTAGAACCCTTACAAGTAGAAAAAAATAACCATGAAGTTATCCCTGTTAACTAGATTCATCCCGCCTGTGAGTTAGGTATAGGGGAACAATCTTTTAGTGTTGATCTAATTCCTTTTAAATTAGGGGAATTTGACGTAATTTTGGGAATGGACTAGCTATCTAGCAATGATGCTCAGATAGATTGTAAGGGGAAGAAAGTTAAGTTGAATATCCCAGGGAAAAAAGAGTCATATTTAGAGGGAAGAGGTAGACGCATAAATTTTTGACCATGGCCCAGGCCAATAAGATGCTACGAAAAGGAAATGAGGCTTACTTAGCCTATGTGGTGGACATGCAGAAGGAGGTGCCCAACTTGTAAGACATTTCGGTAGTCAATGAATTTGAAGATGTATTCCCACAAGACCTTCCAGGACTACCACCCGATAGAGTGATTGAATTTGCTATTGAGTTGGCCCCAGGGATAGCACCAGTTTCAAAGGCACCATACAGGTTAGCCCCGTTAGAAATGAAGGAATTGGCTACCCAATTACAGGAACTTTTGGATAAGGGTATGATAAGACCCAGTGTGTCTCTGTGGGGAGCACCAGTATTATTTGTTAAGAAGAATGATGGGAGCATGAGGCTGTGCATCGACTATCGAGAGTTGAACAAGCTAACCATAAGGAACAGGTACCCGTTACCCAGAATAGACGATCTGTTCGACCATCTAAATGATGCTGTCTACTTTTCCAAGATTGACTTGAGAACTGTATATCACCAACTAAAGATTAAACCTGAAGACATTCCAAAGACCGCGTTCCGTACCAGGTATGGGCACTATGAGTTCTTGGTAGTGTCCTTTGGATTAACCAACGCCCCAGCGGCTTTCATGGATTTAATGAATAGAGTATTCAAGAAGTACCTGGACAAGTGTATGATAGAATTTATCGATGATATTTTAATCTATTCAAGGACCGAGGCAGAACATGCAGAGCATTTGAGGATAGCTCTAGGAATACTCAGAGAAGAACAGTTGTATGCTAAATTCTCGAAGTGTGAATTCTGGCGGAATGAAGTACAATTTTTAGGATATGTGATCAATAAGGAAGGAGTATTGGTCGACCCCTCCAAGATAGAGGCGGTCTCAAATTAGGAAAGGCCAACCACGCCCACAGAGGTAAGGAGTTTCATAGGATTGGCCGGCTACTATCGTAGATTTGTATAGGATTTTGCGAAGATCGCATCCCCTTTGACACGACTTACTCGTAAGACAGAGAAGTTCGAATGGATAGAGAAATGCGAGAAAAGTTTTCAAGAATTGAAGAGAAGATTGGTGACGGCCCCTGTGTTGGCGTTGCCAGACGAAAAAGGAGATTTTGTGATATATAGTGACGCGTCGCACAGGGTATTAGGATACGTGCTTATGCAGCACGGTAAAGTGATTGCGTATGCGTCGAGACAACTGAAGGAATACGAGATTAGATATCCTACTCATGACCTTGAGCTCGCGGTAATAGTTTTTGCCTTAAAGATTTGGAGGCACTACTTGTATGGAGAGAAGTGCGAGATTTTCACAGACCATAAGAGCCTCAAGTACATA
Source organism: Apium graveolens (assembly GCF_009905375.1). Taxonomy (NCBI): domain Eukaryota; kingdom Viridiplantae; phylum Streptophyta; class Magnoliopsida; order Apiales; family Apiaceae; genus Apium; species Apium graveolens. Next base: position 68,779,902 of record NC_133648.1, on the reverse strand, counting down.
TTCACACCGAAAGAGCTCAACCTATGCCAGAGAAGATGGTTAGAGCTAATAAAGGACTATGATTGTGAGATTCTATATCATCCAGGGAAAGCCAATGTGGTGGTCGACGCCTTTAGTAGGAAGGAAAGACTCAAAATGATAATGTCTTCGGAGGAATTAATAGGGGATTTCGAGAAAATGGAAATAGAAGTAAATGTAACCGAAGCCGAAACCGAAAAGCTGTTTGAGATCACAATGTAGCCAGAATTATTGGAAAAGATTAGATTGTGCCAAGAAAAAGTAATGAATGAAGGAAGAGAGTCAATGACTGGAGAAGAGATCCATACTGAGAGAGATGATAAGGAGATAATGAGGTATTCCTACATGATTTGGGTTCCGAATGTTCAAGAACTTAAAGACGAGATTTTGGATGAAAGCCATAGTTCAAGGTATTCCATTCACCCGGAGAGCACCAAGATGAATAGGGATTTAAAGGAATATTACTGGTGGCCCAACATGAAGAGGGACGTAGCAGAATGGGTAAGCAAATGTTTTACTTGCCAAAGAGTAAAGGCGGAGCACCAGAGACCCAGTGGACTTTTACGACCCCTGGAGATTCCCGAATGGAAATGGAAACAGATAGCTATGGATTTTATTGTAGGCTTACCAAGGACAATAGCCAATCACGATGCCATATGGGTAATTGTAGACCGACTAACAAAGTCAGCTCACTTCATTCCTATCAATGAGAGATACACAATCGATAGACTAGTGTACATTTACCTTTAGGAAATAGTGATGCGACATGGAGTCCCCGCGTCCATTGTTTCAGACTGAAACCCCAGATTCAACTCCAGATTTTGGAGGAGCTTTCAAGAATGTGCGGGAACCAAATTAAACATGAGTACCGCTTACCATCCCCAAACGGACGGGGAAAGTGAAAGGACCATCTAGACACTAGAGGATATGTTGAGAGTCTGTGCAATAGACTTTAAAGGAAGTTGGGATGATCACTTGCCGTTGATTGAGTTTTCTTATAACAATAACTTTCATGCCAGCATCAGAATGCCACCTTACGAGGCCCTGTACGGAAGAAGGTGTCGATCTCCCTTATACTGGGATGAAGTGGGAGAGCGAAAGATGCTCAGACCCGAAGTGGTCCAAAGGACCAAAGACATAGTGGATCTAATCAGAGGACGACTTGTAGCAGCCCAAGACCGACAGAAGAGGTATGCAGACTTAGTTCGAAATGACAAGGAGTATGAAGAAGGGGACTTAGTACTGCTAAAGGTATCCCCTTGGAAAGGATTGATGAGGTTTGGAACGAAAGGGAAACTAAGCCCAAGATACATCGGACCTTTTGAGATACTAAGATGGATTGGGAAGTTAGCTTACGAGCTAGCCCTACCCCTGAACCTGCAACAAGTTCATAATGTGTTCCATGTGTCAATGCTAAGGAATTATCATCAGGATGCCAGACACATAGTGGAATACGAGCATGTGGATATGCAACCAGACCTGACTTACGTAGAGCAACCAGTGAAGATCATGGATAAAAAGGAGCAGGTGCTTCGGAACAAAGTGATCAAGCTAGTCAGAGTGCTATGGAAGAATCATAATGTGGAGGAGTCGACTTGGGAACTAGAGAGCGCAATGCTAGAAAAGTACCCCCATTTGTTTTCTATCTCATTTCGGGACGGAATCCTTTTAAGGAGGGGAGACTATAATAACCCCAAAATTTTTGGACTTTTTGTAATCCTTATGAATAGTGATTTTGCTGATTAAGGAAATTTTTCATGCCACACTATGTTGGAGTTCTTTTATTGATATTCTGAGATCTTATTAGTACTCCATAAAGGATAGGAATGTATGTAAAGATCGTCAGAATCCAAATTCGAACACTTTGATTTTTCCCGAAAATCCACCTGATACTGAAAGAATTGAGTATAAGGTAACATGATTAAAAGGATTTAAATTCAAGGATTATAAAAAAGGATCATAAAAGGAATATAAAATATTGAGAAAGGTTAGGGGAACCCAAGTAATAAAATCCTGGATATGATCCCTCAAACGATGAACGAGAACGAAAGTTAAGCGAACCGTATAACAGATAAGCGGTCATTAGCCAAGTAATTAAGGGTTAATCAAAGAGGTTAGTGGATGATGATGTCATCACACCACAAGGAGAAGACATGTGTTAAAATATGACACAATCATGATGACATAAACATGACAAGAAGATTTGTTTTGTTGGATGATTATTGGCCAAGTAAAATTTACCATGGTAAATTCTAAAAATTAGCCAAGCCAAAAAGGGAAGCAACCAATCAAAAAATCATAATACAAAAAAATAGAAGTTGACTTGCTTTTCCAAGAACAAGCTCTCGGCCCCTTTGTTTCAAAAAAGAAGAAATTTGCAAACTCCAAGCTTCACTTCATAATCAAATCCAAGGTAATTATGTAAGCTTCCCTATGATTAGATAAGTATATCCTAGGAGTTTAAGCTTCTAATTCCATGTAAATATCTTCCAATAAATCAAGGAAGGAGATGGTGAATAGTAACTTCTTGAAACTAATTTTTGTGTTTTTGATTTCTTTGAAAGATCAGGCTTGTAGGAGGTTAGATCAAGGCTCCTTAAGGCCTCCTAGCTACTTATCTCTCACCAAGGAAGGTAAAACCTCATACCCTAGCTTTATTTTTGAGTATTTAGGAGTGGTTTTGATTGATATAGTTTATGAGAAGCATGATTCTTGTTTGTTTAAAGTCTGGTTGGATTTGTAGTGATTTTGAGTTATGAATCTTGGTTATATGTTAATGAACTTAAAGTATAGTTAGTAGCTCATGTTTGTGATTGAATGAGTTGGAAAATCCTGAGTTATGGACTGATGTAGTAAGGTTTAGATGAAGTTTGGTTGTATTGATGGTTATGAGTTGGTTTGTGGTTGATTGAAGTAGTATAAACATTGGTAATCGCGTAAACATAGCCGTTGTAATGCCTGTTTTCATTCAACTGCTTGTTTTTAGTATTCGGGACAGAAATCTAACTGACCAATTGTAACTTTTCCATGTTTAGCTAGATTGTGTCGTAAGATTCATTTTGGTATGTGGTTCGCTTAGATCCGATGTATGGTTTAGGAGAAACGACCATTTTAAGTAACGGTGTTTCGTGAGCGAACCATTACCCCTCGCCTTACTTTGAAACCTTGGTTAAGGTCCTTAAATGACTAATTGGAGTATGAAACAATTATTTAAGATTAATTGGTTAGTTGGTAGAGTATTCGCGAAAGAGTCGCCTTAAAAATTTAAACGTTTAATTTTATAAAAATGGTGGAGCCGAGGGTACTCGAGCGATTTATATGAATCGTTAAGCGCAAAAGCGAACATTAGGGTCCAATTGGTTAAAGTCTAGTTTCTTAAGCGACCGTGGTTTAATTCTAACTTATATGTTATTTATAGGTTACCAGACTCGCCCCAGGCCTTTTACCACCCCCAGTCGCTCAGGCAAGTTTTCTACCCGTTTAACTATTGTTGTGATGTATATATGTATATGCATTATCTTGTGATAAGTGCATGATTGTTATTAGCAAATCTTGCGATATATTGGAGCATGTTGATATGATATATATATGCATGCCTGTTTCGTAATCTTGATATTCTATTATCAATTCAAATATTTTTAAACTGCATAATACCTATGCTATAGATAAGCAGTAGTTGCGTATACCCTTAGTATAGGGGACCCGAAGGTGAACATTTTTCTAAACCGGGAGTCGATGTTCCCGAGTATAATATATTTATATATATATATAGTTTTCTATAACTATTAATCGAATAAGGTATATTCGACAGTTTTGAATAATAATCAAACTTATTTTCGATTATTCAAATAAAGATCGTACTTTCGTATAAGTATATCTTTTGTTATTTATTATTCATTTCAAGTATGAGTTTTTAAAACTTCTACTTCAATTATTTTTATAAAGATTATCCTTATGGGAATATTATTTAAATAATAATATTCAGATATTTTCTAACATATCGGGACTGAATTATTTTATTAAATCATCATTACTCTAAACATTCTTTAAAATGTTTTTGAGTCTTCAAAATGATTTTAAAAGTTAGAGCGGATCTTAAAACTCATTTTCAGATTTCAGATCTTCCTTTCGACGGGGATTTAAATACTCGCTCAAAACCTAAGGGATCCGGCTTAGTGGTGTATTTTTGGAGCAACAAAGTTGCTAACTTGATAAAAGAGTTTGATTACTTGCCCAATATTCGGGAAGTAATCCCAATCGAAATGCGTCGGCATAAGCAACATGGGCTCAGTGGGAGTCCGTCAAAGTGTAAGTGGCTCAGTGGGAGTCCATCAATGCGTAAGTGGCTGAGTGGCAATCCAGCATAAGGTCCTAATGCGGCCAGGGTGATGACTGGTGGGGGATTCATCCATCTACTAGTAGAAAATGTGACTTAATTGGTATCCTTGCCTGATCAGCAAGATATCAGGTTTATGCCAAAGTTTCTTCTTTCCAAAATTCTTGAGAATGACAACTTTGCTTATACTTTTCATAGCAGAAGAGTGTATGAGATGTATATATATATAGGTATATATATATATATCGAGACTAATGAAATATCTCATAACTTCATTATTTCAACTGATATTTCAAAGATTAAATCTATTCAAGTCTTATCTTGTAGTCCCATCTATGTGATAAACTTTGAAAACTTATTATACTTTGAATAGTGGTAGTTCAAGTAGTTTTCCAAAATGATATAAGTATAGTGAAGTATTTGGTAACTTCATCTCCCTTTAAGCTTATATCCAGTAAGTAATATTCTTACACTTGATAAAGATTTCTAGTAAGTTATCTATTTATATACTTGCATTATTGATTAAACTATATATTATCTTGCGAGCTGTAATGCTCACTCTTGCTTCATTTCTTCTTCACACAACAACAGTTAGGAAGCGTCCCGCGTCTTCCCGTTGATATCATAGCTCCCATAGCTGCAGAGATAAATCTATCTGTAGGCCAGGCATTCTACTTTTGGGAATCAATTATGTATAGTTATAACTTGTGTTGGATAATGGCGACTAATTGCAAACTTATTAAGTAATCATTTTGGGTTGTAATAACTTTTAATTTATGGATTCAAGGACTTGTACTTATTTCAATTTCATCTCTGAGAATATAACGTGTTGTGGTGTGTATTGTTGTGGGGTCACAACATGAGGTTATTTATTTTTAATTAAGTTAAGTGATATTTATGGAAAGAAAGACCGTGACGACCCGGATTCCCGACCCCGGATCTGGGGGTGTTACAAGATTTGTAGCACTTAAAGTAGAATTAGACAAAAGGACGTTAGAAAATATGTTAGTCTATTCTAGTGCAATTTCTGTAAACTGTGCATGTTGATCTATAAAACATGTCACGGGTCCTTAGTTTCAGTAGTAACACAACAGTCTAGATTTTCTTGTATTCTCTGAAGAAAGTAGCTAAGTTTTTTGATATTCAAGAACATGGATTTTTAGCACGACCTATTTAATTTTGAATAAAATCAAGTGAGTTTTGATAATTGCTTCTTACAGTCAATTATTATCACTATAAAACATTTAGTTTGTGAAGTTCAAGTAAGCCAAACACATAACTTAATTTCTTGGAAACATATCGAAAAGTTTTTAAGCAAGAAAAATCAAGAAACATACATTCACCCCCTTCTATGTGCATTTCATACCTAACAGAGATCTCCATCAACCCTTGTGCTTTGTCATATTGGATATATATGCTCTGTTAAGTCACTATTAAGTGTTATTTGCTACTATACCCATTGATAGTGTATTCCTCTAGTAGTTGATGAGTTGATTCCATTCGTCGTTGATTAACTTTAGCAGTTGATAGACTCTAGAAGTTGATGGCTCTTAGCCGTTGATGATATATTCTCCCCGACCGTTGATGATTCACTTCACTTAGATAGAATTACATGACATTTCTTATTTACAATTAACCATTCTATTCAAATTATCCATCGAGTCAATCATGACTACAAAATGAATAATTACATCATTGACTAATATTGAGATCTACTTGAAAATGTTGTTAATCTTATCAATTGATAAGCTATTCTGTCAATGACTATCAACCAATGATAGTTAGTAGTTGACAACTATTAAGTGGCATTTATATCCACTTATAACACTTCATAAATATTTGAATTGATGTTTTGTACTCAAGTTATTTGTATTTTTGATGTTTGTAGTGTTTTGTATTTCAGGCATAAATGAAGGATCAAGTTGATTGAGCATTACTTTGATGTTAAAATGGTGTTAGGAAGATGTCATGAAGATTGCTCGTGCAAAGGCCATCAAGAACCAGCAATAACATAAAGCATTTTCAGTTTTTCCAGAAGAACGGCGCGCCCGCGCTGTGCTGGCGGCCGCGCGGCCGCGCCAGAGAAACAGAATGTCAGCGCGCCCGCGCTAGTGAAGCACGCGGCTGCGTCAGGTCAGGATTCCAGATTCCTGTTTCAACTAGAAAAATGTTTTTCTGGGCTTTTAGATCAATTGGGATGCTATTTAAAGACAATTAAAAGACGTTTCTCACAACAAAGCTGAAGGAGAAGACGACGAGAATACCTATAGCACAATTCAACGAAGGAGAAGAAGATCTAGTTTATTCTTGTGATTCTTTGTTTTAAGTTATAATCTTGGATGCTCATTTCTTGTTTGTTGAACCTAGACTCTAGTTTACGTACTTTGTTTATTATTTGTTTTTATAAAGACCTAGTTTATTATACCATACTTTCATCGAACCCATGGTTATGATGAGTTCGGTTATGAACTAATCATTATCGTGGGGTTCTAACGGATTTATTTATGGATTTCAATAGTTTATCTTTTTTTGATATCTTAGTGTGTGGTGATTGTATGATATCCTAGTATTGGTTGTGCTTATTGGTCTTATGTGCGTCGCGAACATATAAGATAGTGTGTTAATCTCTAATGAAGTGACAATGAATTTAGAGGTTTAGAACTTTCCATGCTGGCATAGGTTCATATATTTGTTATGCATGATTCGTAGGTAATTTTAACCATCTTACTTGCCCTATGTAATCAAGATAGATAACTTGCACATTAAACCTCTGTGTTGTCAAATTCTATAGACATATAGGGTCTCAACATACTTGGTGTCTATTCAGCTTCTATCTCTTTTGTGGATGTCTGGTAGTAGGGTATTCGTACAACGAAAGTTGGCGTTTACTAGTTTCTTGTTATCTGATTAGTTGTCATCACCATTGCATGCTAAGGTTAAGAATAAGAAAACTTTGAATGAATTATTTAATGAAGTTAGAATCCCATGTCTCATATAATAAATCAAACCTTTATTCTCTTAGTTATTGCATGTTAGTTAATACCTTAGTTATAAACAACACCAATTTGTTATTCGTCTTAGCATTAAATAATAACCATATCGTTGTTACATAAGTGCATAAATCTTAAGTTAACCAAAAGAGTCTCTCTGGGAACGAACTAGAATTAATTCTATATTACTTGCGAACTCGTATACTTGCGTGTATTATTAGCGCGTGTTTTCGTCCTAACAAGTTTTTGGCACCGCTGCCGGGGACTCGTGTTAATTATTAGTTTATGTGTTTGTCATCAATGATCGTTAAAGTTCATTGACTCGGACATTGTTACTTACTTGTTTCCTTATCGTGTTTCAGGTACTCTAGCGAGCGTGTATGCATACACGTTCTCGGTCTCGTAAGAGAACACTGGATCAAGCCGAGGAAGAAGTTGTGGTTCAGCAGGAAGTTTTTGAAGAAGAAGCAAAAGTTGAGGACAAAGCACTAGTTGTGATGGGAGATCAAGCAGAAAATCCGAAGACTTTGATGGACTATTCTCAGCCTAAGATCAATGATATTTAGTCCAATATTATCAGACCATCCATCTCGGCTAACACCTTTGAGATCAAGTCGAGCACGATTCAGATGATACAGAATTGAGTTCAGTTTGAGGGTTCTCCTATAGAAGATCCCAATATGCACATCAGGGATTTCATCAAGATCTGCGACACTTTCAAGTTCAATGAGGTGTCTGAAGATGCTATTAAGCTAAGACTTTTCCCATTCTCTATGAGGGATAAGGCTAAGTGCTGGTTACATTCTCTACCAGCAGGTTCTATCACCAAATGGAGGATCTTGCTCAAAAGTTTCTCACTAAGTTCTTCCCTATGGCAAAGACGGCTGCAATCAGGAATGCTCTTACTCAGTTTACGTAGAAATCTAGAGAATCTTTGTGTGAGGCTTGGGATTGCTACAAAGAGATGCTTAGGAAGTGCCCACACCATGGCATGCCTGATTGGATTATCAAAAATTGTTTCTACAATGGTTTAGGCGCACAGTCTAGACCTATGCTTGATGCAGCGTCAGGTGGAGCCTTATGGGCCAAAAACTATAATGAAGCTTATCAGTTGATTGAGCTAATGTCAGCTAATGAATACCAGAATCTAACGCATAGATTGTCACAAGACAAGGTAGCGGGAATTCTGGAAGTGGATACATCTACTGCTATAGCTGCTCAACTTCAAGCTTTGACGATGAAAGTGGATTATTTGGCTAATTATGGAGTTAATCAGATCACTAGTGTTTGTGAGCTTTGTACGGGAGCACATGAGAATGAATAGTGTGCTATTTCTAGTGAGTCAGCTTATTTTGTGAGCAACTTTTAGAGGTCACAACAGCAAGCTCCAGCCACTTATCATCCCAACAACCGCAATCATCTAAACTTCAGCTGGAGCAACAATCAGAATGCGGTGCAACAATCTCATCAGCCATACACAGCGAAGCTGTATATCCCTCCTGGTTTTTAAAAACTACAATATGCATCAAGGCAACAACTTCAACTTCAGCAGCTACCTCAAGCTAATGATAAATCTGAATCGGAGGAGTTGAGGCTCATGTGCAAGAGCCAAGCAGTTTCTATCAAGACCTTGGAGAATCAAATTTGGCAGATTGCTAATGCCTTGCTGAATCGTCAACCTGGCACACTTCCTAGTGACACTGAAGTGCCAGGCAAAAGGGAAGCTAAGGAGCAGGTTAAGGCAATTACCTTAAGTTCTGGAAAGGTTGCAAATCCTGAAAAATCTAAAATTCCAGAATCTGAAGTTGTGGCTGAAGAGAGGAGCCGAAGGATGTAGAAGTGGAACCAAGGAAGACAGCTATTTTCAACACTCCTCCTAAGGGTAATACAGGGAAAAACAGGTCTATCCCCCACTCCTTTTCCTAAGAGGCTATAGAAGCAAAAGCTGGATAAGTAGTTTGCTAAATTCTTGGAAGTTTTCAACAAACTTCACATCAACATACCTTTCGCTGAAGCTCTTGAACAAATGCCTAGTTATGCGAAGTTCATAAAAAGTATTCTCTCTCGGAAAGTGAAGCTCGATGACTTAGAGACCGTTGCTCTCACGGAGGAATGCAGTGTTGTGATGCAATAAAAGTTGCCTCCGAAACTTATAGATCCTGGAAGCTTTACTATTACATGCAACATTGGAAAAGTGCCAGTCGACAAATGCTTATGTGACTTGGGAGCTAGCATCAATCTGATGCCTTTTTCTATCTTCAAAAAGTTGGGGTTACCTGATCCAAAGCCTACATACATGTCCTTGCAGTTGGCTGATCGCTCTATTAAATACCCACAAGGCATTGTAGAAGATTTATTGGTCAAAGTGGATAAACTTATCTTTCCAGCTGACTTTGTTATTCTTGATTTCGAGGAAGATAGGAAGATTCCCATAATATTGGGAAGACCTTTCTTGGCTACTAGCCGAACCTTGATTGATGTCCAGAAGGGTGAGCTCACTATACGAGTTCAGGATCAGGATGTCACCTTCAATGTTTTTAATTCCATGAAATTCCCTACTGATTAAGAGGAATGCTTTAAGGTGGAGTTGGTCGAATCTGTGGTTACTTCAGAATTGGATATGAGCTAAAATCAGATGCCTTAGAGAAAGCCTTATTGGGGGATTCAGATAGTGAAGATGATGAGAGCGACCAGCAGTTACAATATTTGAATGCTTCTCCTTGGAAGTGAAGATTAGAAATTCCTTTTGAATCTCTTGGACCGGAAGAGCTGAAAAATTCTCCAAAGCGCCTCAAGCCATCTATTGAGGAAGCTCCTACTCTTGAGATTAAGCCTTTGCCTGAACATTTGAGGTATGCATTTTTAGGTGATGCATCTACTTTTCCTGTTATTATTGCATCTGTCCTTTCAGGTAGTGATGAGGAAAAGCTTTTGAGAATTCTTAAAGAGTTCAAATTGGTAATTGGATGGACTATAGCAGATATCAAGGGAATCAGCCCTTCTTATTGTATGCATAAAATTATGCTAGAGGAAGGAAGCAAGCCTACTGTTGAGCAACAGAGAAGGCTAAATCCGATCATGAAAGAGGTTGCGAAGAAGGAAATTCTCAAGTGGCTGATGCAGGGATCATCTATCCCATTTCTAACAGTTCTTGGGTGAGCCCAGTTTAGTGTGTGCTGAAGAAAGGAGGTATCACTGTGGTTGCGAAAGAAAAGAATGAGCTCATTCCAACTCGAACAGTCATAGGGTGGTGAGTTTGCATGGATTATAGGAAGCTGAACAAGGCCACAAGGAAGGATCACTTCCCTCTTCCGTTTATTGATCAAATGCTTGACAGATTGGCTGGGCATGAGTACTATTGTCTTCTGGATGGCTATTCGGGTTATAATCAGATTTGTATTGTCCAGAAGATCAAGAGAAGACTACCTTCACATGTCCTTTTGGTACTTTCACCTTCAGAAGAGTTTTTTTGGTCTATGTGGTGCACCAGCCACATTTCAGAGATGCATGATGGCTATCTTATCTGATATGATCGAAAATAATGTAGAAGTGTTCATGGACGATTTCTCTGTCTTTGGAACTTCTTATAATGAATGTTTGCACAATCTTGGGTTAGTGCTGAAAAGGTGCGTTGAGACCAATCTGGTTCTCAATTGGGAGAAATGTCATTTTATGGTGCGCCAAGGCATCATTCTTGGTCAAAAGGTCTCCAGTAAGGGTCTTGAGGTGGATAAAGGCCAAGGTGGGGGTTATTAAAAATCTTCCTCCACCAATTTCTGTTAAAGGAATTCACAGTTTTCTTGGTCATGCGGGTTTCTATTGGCGTTTCATCAAAGACTTCTCTAAGATTTCGAAGCCATTGTGCAATTTACTAGAGAAAGATGTTACTTTCAAGTTTGATGACGAGTGCCTTGCTGCTTTTGAGAGCTTAATAAAAGTTTGATCACGGCACCTGTCATAACTACACCTGATTGGACTGAATCATTTGAAATGATGTGTGATGGAAGTGATTATGCAGTTGGAGCAGTTCTTGGGAAAAGGAAGAACAACATATTTCATGTGGTCTACTATGCTAGTAAGACCCTTAATGGTGCTCAACTGAATTACACTACTACTGAGAAAGAACTTTTAGCTATTGTCTATGGTTTTGAGAAATTTTGATCTTATTTGCTTGGGACGAAGGTGAAAGTTTTCACTGATCACGCTGCTATTTGCTATCTCGTCTCGAAGAAGGACTCGAAGCCTAGACTGATTCGATGGGTTCTTTTACTTCAGGAATTTGAATTAGAGATCAAGGATAGAAAAGGGACTGAAAATCAATTCAATAATCATCTCTCTCATTTAGAGGATCCAAGTTCAACGTCACAGGATAAGTCTTTGATTAATGAGTCTTTTCCCGATGAGCAATTGTTTAGAGTGCTAGCAGAAGAACAATGGTTTGCCGATATTATGAACTACCTTGTGAGCAATGTTATGCCTCCAGACTTGACATATACTCAAAGGAAGAAGTTTCCGCATGAAGTGAAGTGGTACATATGGGATGAGCCATTTCTATTTCGGCAAGGAGTTGACTAAATCATCAAGAGATGTATTCCTTACAACGAAACGGGGGGATCTTGCGAGATTGCCATTCGACGGCTTATAGAGGACACTATGATGGAGAAAAGACAGTAGCTCGTATCTTTCAAGCAGGTTTCTTTTGGCCGACTTTGTTTAAAAATGCTCATCAGTTTGTTTTGAAATGTGATCGATACCAGCGTGTGGGTAATATGTCCAAGAGGGATGAGATGCCTCTTAATGTGCTTCTCGAGGTTGAGGTCTTCGATGTTTGTGGAATTGACTTTATGGGGCCATTTGTCTCATCTTGCAATAATCAGTATATCCTATTGACGATTGATTATGTCTTGAAATAAGTAGAAGTCAAGGCGTTGCTGACAAATGATGCAAAGGTAGTGCTAAATTTTTTTTACAATCAAATATTCACAAGGTTTGGGACTCCAAGAGTCATAATCAGTAACGAGGGATCACATTTCTACAATCGCAAGTTCACTGCTATGATGCAAAGTTATAATGTGAATCATCGCAGTGCTACGGCCAGACTAATGGTCAAACTGAGATATCTAACAGAGAGATCAAGAGCATTTTAGAAAAAGTTGTGTGTCAATCGAGGAAAGATTGGTCTTTGAATTTAGATGAAGCTGTTTGGGCATATAGAACAGCATACAAGACTCCGCTAGGCATGTCACTGTTTCAACTGGTTTATGGGAAATGTTGTCATTTTCCTGTGGAGCTAGAGCACAAAGCATATTGGGCTTTGAAGAAGTTGAACCTTGATATGGATGCAGCTGGTAAGAGAAGGATGTTTCAATTGAATGAACTCGACGAGTTTTGACTTCAAGCGTATGAGAACAACAAAATGTATAAGGAGAAAGTCAAAAGGTGGCACGATAGGGGTCTAGTGCTCAAATCATTTGTGTCGGGATAACAAGTTCTTTTGTTTAACTCTTATCTCCGTCTTTTTCATAGAAAGTTGAAGTCGAGGTGGTCAGGGCCATTTGTTGTCAAAACTGTATTTCCACATGGAGAGTGGAGATTTTTGAGAATGATCTGGGCTAAGCATTCAAGGTAAATGGACAGCGATTGAAGCATTACTATGGGGATACGGCAAACTGTGAGGTGGTTAGTGCTGTTTTGTTCGCAATTTGATCTCAGGAATTCTATGCCAAGCTAACGATGTAAAGCAAGCGCTTCTTGGGAGGAAACCCAAGTTTGTTGTACATTAGTAGGTAGAGGAAGAAGAAAGCAAGGAGAAAAACACAAAAAAATCAGAAAAAGAAAAAAAAATCTAGTGTCAACTACAGTAGCACGGCACACCCCCGCTGAGAAGCCGGGCGACCGCGCTGAGTTTTTAGTAAGTGCGCGCGCCGGTGCTGATATGCGGGGCGGCCGCATTAGTTTTCCAGTAACACGGCGTGCCCGCGCTGTCAGGCGGGGCGACCGCACTGCATCCCTATAATCGGAAAAAAAGACAGCAAAAAAAATAGAAAATCGGGGAGTTTAATACAAAATCAATTCAAACCCGAATTTTACTCTCCCGCTTCCATATTTCCCTCTCCAAATTAATTTCAATCAACCCCATTACTCCCATTATTCCCATAATCAATTCCCAGTTGTTTTCCATAACCAATTTTATTCCCAAAAGCCTATATATACACACACTTATACACAAACTTCTCCATCACTTCTCAAATTCTCAAACACAAGTATCTCTTAAACATTTATCTTTTCTCTCAACTTGTTCAATCTCAATGGCACCCAAAAGACAAAGAACTCAAGTTAGCAGCAGCACCACCGATTGTTGGGGGTTTAAGGCCTGGGTTTGCAACTCTCGAGGCTGAGGCGGAGTATACGAGGTTGCTTTCGAAGCCCATAGCCAAAGAGCGGGGTTTTCTGCCATCGGGGAAAGATGTTAAGTTGTTGGAGATGATCATGGAGAAGGGTTGGGTTGCTTTTTGCGAGGCACCCACTGCTTTTTGCGGATAAAAATGAATTTTCTGTGGTGAGGGGGTTGACTGTAGAGTATAGTGTTGAGGTGATTCGGAGGGTGATTGAGTAGCCCGAGAGGAGGCCAGATCAGGATAGCTGGAATGAGAAGATGGGGGAGGATTTTAACTTGGATTTGATCGTTGCTACATTGTGTGTGCCTGAGACTTACTGGAAGTTCAAGAGGGGCATGAACGAGTATGCCACTTTCTCTGCCTCGTGCATGAACATGTTTGAACATGCATGGAATTCTTTTATTTGTGCCAACATTATGCCATCTTCTCATGTGCATGATGTTACTGTGGATCATGCATGTTTGTTGTGAGACATTCTTCAGGGAGACTATGTGGACCTCGAGATGGTGATTCATCAGGGTATTTTAAGGTTTCTTCATGGGAGTACTACGGGTTTTATACCCTATGCGTCGATTGTGATGAAGCTGTGTGTGGCGGTTGGAGTTCATTGGCCTACACACGAGCAACTTCAGCTTCCTAGTGCTCCTATTGATAGTTCTATGCTGTTGAGCATGCAAGAGTGGTATGGTGGGAAGCCTGATCCGAAGGGGCTTGGTTATTCTTATGACCATCTGTCAGGTGGAAGGCCAGCTGATCAGACATATGCTGGTGATTCTTCACAGGCCCGTAGAGCAGCTTGGAGAGCTCAGTTGTGTGAAGCAGGTCCTTCCCAGTCACAACAGCAGCGACAAGAGGAAGCAGATGATAGTGCTGATTTGGGTTCAGTGCAGTATAGGCGCTTGCCGAGGAGGATGGATGTGATGCATGACATCCATAGTCGGTTTGCACATGATCTCACCCAGGGGTTGGGGACAACATTCAGAGCCACAGGAGTTGATATCCAGTGGCCATTTTTTGGTGAGGACTCTGTGTATCCACCTCCAGACACTCCTGACACTCCACCCGTTGAGGGTGATGATCCTGATTCCGAGTAGGTATGCCTGATTCCTTACTATTACCTTCACTGATGACAGTAAAAATTTTAAGTTTGGGGGTGATAGTTTAAGTAATATGTTTGTGTGAGTCCATGTAGTTTGCATATTCATGATATTTAGTTCATATAGTTGCATATTTATCATATAGTTTTTTTTGTTATAGTATGTTGCATATAGTCATATATTTGCATTATAACATGATCCCTTAGTTAATTTGCTGACTGATTTGTGATATTGATGCAAGTGTGGTGATATCGTATTTAGGAATGTTAAGTCTTATCAAGTTAATTTGCATGCTAGAAGCAAGATTTTTTTTCACTAAGTCTTATAGGTTGCTTGCTGCTAGATCATGATCATGGTTTGTTTGTTTGTCGAGGTTTAATCACATGTTTATAGTTAGAATGTATGATATTATCTTAATGGTAAAATAACATGGATGTTTAAATTATTGGAGAAAAACATAGGATTTCAATGCTAGTTGTGGCTAGGTGTTAAATGGCTAGTAGCCGGCACATTTTATATGAGTAGTTTAGGGTTGAGCAAGATGGAGTGAAACACACTCGCTCAAAAATAGAAAAAAGAAAAAAAAATAGAAAAAAGAAAAAAAAATGTGTTGCGTATAATTGATCACGAGTGGGCTATTTAATACTCGAGTTATTAAGTTCTTAGGGGACTTTGTGCCTAGTGACCTAAGGCTTTTATATTCTGGGATCCACTAACCTAACGCTCGCTACATGTGTATTAATGTATAAGTCTTTTGTGGACCTCATGTAATATCCGGGACATAGTGTGTAATTATTTTTATCAATAAATAATTATTATGTGATTATTATGTGATTTTGGTGAATTATCTGATGATTGATAATAATATTTGGATGTTTATATATGATAAATTGTGAGTATGTTAATTTTATTATGTACAGAATAAAATATAGATTATTGTGATATTTTCTGGTAATTTTTGGATCGTTATATGATTTATAAATGATTTATGAATTTATTAGTTATTTCCTAAATAATTACATAAATATTTTATAAATCCGGGAATCGTCCAACCTCAACCGTTTTTACATTTTTACAAACCGAAACTCTTCGGAAAACTCCTTCCTAACCTAATCTGGTAATTCCGGACATTTTCCGTGTTTTAACTTTTTCGAACCGGATAACGGTTTCACCCGCGCGCGGCCCGGGGCAAAATTTTCGATACGATAATCATTTAGATAGACCAACAAAACCCGTATTCTCGAAAGACATGATATTATTACATTACTTTCGTATAAAGTATTTTATAAGAAGCCCGGTTTGGATAAGTATCCAATACGGGTATCAAATCGGAACATTTTTGCAGTTATCTAGCGGCTAAGTAACTAATTTATCGATCCAACACGATCCAAAATGAACCAATATTCCATAAATATAAATAGCCCTTTTCTTATTTCATTTTATTCGTATAATCATAAACAACCAGTTAAAACTATTAATTTACAAAGAAAAACCCTAAAAACGTTGTGTTCTTCATAATCAAACCCATGAACGAAGGCGTTATCGAACTCCGATTCAGGCGTGCCATATATCAAATCGAAGCTCTCGAAAAGACCTTTCTGAATTAACCATTACTTTTGGTGCAGAAATCAAGGTTAATTTCTTATTTATTTATTTTAATTCAAATTATTTAAAGATTAAAATATGAATTTTTTTCTTGATGTTGTTTGTGTGATTTGATGCTAGAATCATGTACATCTTTTCTTCCTGGTCATTTTGGTATATTATATGACTAATTTGGAGTTCAATAATATGTAGAAAATGATGTTTGATTCTCAGATTCATAAATTAGGGTTTATGTTCTTGAATAATTTCAATTGAAAAATTAGGTGTTTCTTCATTAAGGGTTATTAGTCGATTCTGATGATTGGGTTATGTTCCTTATTTGATTTACAATCGATTTGTGTATTCGTTGATAACAAACGGTTTCTCGAAGGGTTGAATTGGGTTTCACCGGAAAATATATAAGGGCGGCAGTGTTCTTCGTGTTCGACCAAAAATCCGGCTAGCATGTTATTTGTTTGCAAAATCTGATCACATAAAATGATTTCTGGCATGGTGAAGAACTAATCCGCGGCTTTGGGTGTGATTCTGGGCGAATTACAACCGCCGCCGGCGAGCTCGATGGCGGCAGCCATGGCTGCCATGGCTGCCGGTGGCGGAAGGTGGAGGTGGTGGTGAAATTGTAGTTTCATCACCCACCTTTTACCTAATTTGCATTTCAGTCCTTTCTTTTTAAAAACATTTCAAAAACAATATTCTGTTATTTTAAAAAATTAGAAAATTGTTTATTTAATTATTTTAAATTCATAAAATTCTTTTTAATTACTTATTTACTTAAAAATAAATCTGATATATTTTATTAATTAATTTATTTATTTTTTAATTATTTTAATTAATTGATTAATTTAATATTAATTTATTAATTAATCTATTTAATTATTAATTGATTTTAATTGATTTAATAATTATATTTAATTATTCTTTTTGATTTAAAGATCCTGAAAAATAGTTTCGAGCTTTAAAATATTATTTAAAATTATTTTCAAAGCTCGATAATTATTATTAAATCATTTTCACGTTAGATTCGGGTGTTCGAACCCTATTATTTAATTATAAAATGATTCGAAGACCTGTTTTAATTCCAAAAAATGTTCAAAAATTCGTATTAAATACCTGGAAAATCATTTTTGATCCCGAATCTTCTTTGAAAAATTATTTTGATTGAATATCTTGTGTGCTATGTGTTACATGCTATCTGATTGATGTGTTATATGCCTATGTGATTGTTGTTTGACTATTTTGGTCATAACTTTCAATCCGTAAATCGGATTTGGGTAAAACGAAGGGTAGATAGAAGCTTATGACGTCTATGTGACGATTGGAATGATATGAGATTGAGTATTGATAGATACTTGTGATGTCTAGCAGAGTAAGCGAGGCATAGAAAAAGAGAGCAAGTGATCTGTAGATAGAATTGAGGCATAGAAAGAGAAGGCAAATTATTGATGAATAGAAGCAAGACATAGAAAAATAAGGAACGTGATTGATGAGTAAAACTTTTAGATGAGTACAAGTAAAGTTGGAAATCATCTGTGATAAGGCAAGTACTTCTAAACCTTCTTCAAGATATATTGTAAATATTTTTGAACTTTCTCATAACATGTTGCTAGTATTCAAAATAAATCCCGTTTTATATTGCAAACGCTTTAAACTATTCAATCTTGAACCCTGATCATATCATTGAACTTGAGCTGTAAGCCTTATTTCTTGTAAACCACCAACAGTTGATTTCCCAGATATTAAACCATACAAATATGATATTACTCCACAAATACATACTCAATATAAACAAAATACTGAAACAAAATTACTTGAGCATACAGAAATGGATATACTCTATACTATCCTATATCATTAAAGATCTATACCCTGCTTTATCATTGAACCATTGTTCATCAAATACTTGATTCTTCATCAGGCTTGAAGCGTCCTTCATATTTACACCTTGATATACTCTGGTGATACCTCTAAAATGGTTTATGCTCTGAGATAAATGTTTTATCAATCTTAATTATGATTCTGTTTTTATTAAATTACAATGGTTATCATATTGAATTATTTTAGAATTGAATGGTTGTATAAATGTGGACCAAATTCATGGTCAGACCAGATTCGTGGTCAATATAGGCCAATGCGTGCCTTGGATCCAGTATAGAGAGAGCAGAGCTGTGTGCCTTGCTCGGGGTTAGTGTGTGATTGATCAGCAACCTAACCTTGGTTTTTAAAATGAAAAGTGAATATCCAATTCTAATCATTGCTTATCCAGAAACTTGATTCTTCATAATCATTTCAATTGATTATAGTTTAACCTCAGTTATTGTTATTATGACTTGCTGAGCTTGTTAGCTCACTCTTGCAAACCTTTTTATGTTTCAACAGTTAAAAAAGGAAATTGTTGGTAACGAGGATTCCTTGTCCAGTGTGTGATCTAGGATTCCAGGTTAAGTTGAACCGAGCTGGCAAGAGCTTTATATTGTAGATGAGTTATGCAAGATTGTAAGAACGATATCACTATTAGTTGTAAGATGAACTAGTTGGGATTTGGTACGATGTAATAAAAGTTAAGGTTGTGGCCTATTTTTATACTTTAACCTGTTGCGATTTGTGGTTGTGTAAAGAAAAGTCAATGCATATAATATTTTATATACAGGTTTATATATTGGGTGTGTGTTGTGAACCCGAAACTTCTGACCCGGGTTTGGAGGGCGTCACAGGTTTGGTATCAGAGCTACAGGTTATAAATCACTGAAACAAGCCTAGATTGCCGGGAATGGATATAGGGTTAGGATTAGGATTAGGATTAGGAAATAGAAAGATAGAATGTCGAGAGGTTGAGCACAACTGTATAGTAGGTTTTGGTATGATTCGTGATGAGATTCGAGATTCTTATCTAGCGACGCGATTTTCAGATAGCGGCGATGACAGATTCTTTTATCCCGGGATCATCTGATCATTCAGAGCCTTCGGTTGGAGGACCATCATCTGATTCACGCCCTGCTCTTCCACTGGTGTTAGCCATATCACCTCATATTACGACGGTTGCACCTTTTTAAGCTATTATCCCATCCCCTGATGTGAGACTATCTATTCGAGAATCCCCCACATGCTGATTTTGGTTCTACCGGACATTCAACCGTAAGTGCATCTTTTCAATTTATCCCACACCTTATCCCCTATCATCCGTTTGAAGCCTGTTTTATGGATAACAACACCTATGAGGATGAATTCGAGAGCTACATCATATAGTGAGTATACGAGATATTAAGAAAGGTGAGAAGAAACCTAGAGAGAGGATTCATGTGTTCCTAAGAATAACTGCTATCAGGATATATAGAGCTACTAGTAAGTATGACACCCATGACTATCTTGTGGAGTGGGCTGGATGGATTTTAAGGGAGTTTGAGAAGATTGGAGATCGAGAGTTTTCTTGGAATTAAATGATGGTGTTATGACCAAACATGATACGTATACTAGTAATGTGATGTAATATTAGTTGACCTTATTTTATAAAATAGATTTGATGATTACTGGATAGACCTGTCATACTTAGAAGTATAAGAGATTATGATGAGAGTGTTACCAGTATGGAAGATTAAAAGCAAAGTTACGAATAAGATAATATACAACGGTAACTGGAATTTTTGTCGACCAATAGAGGCAAAATAGACCCAATAAAGGGTAGAGGGTATATGGAAATGAATGAGCTCTTATATGAGTGTTTCCCTAATTTGATACTTGGTAGTGGTTGAGAAGGACGACAACGAAATCATATAGTAATGACGACCAGGTGTATGATTTTTAAATTTTAAACAGTTTTCAAAAAAGATTTTCTTAACAAATTTTTTCTAAAAATCCTTGGAACAAAACAAGTTTTAAAAACTTGGTTGTCAAACTACTACTTGAGTTTCTCGTTTGTTATAAAATTCAGATTATCCAGAAGAATACTTGTTCTGGAATTAGTATGGTTCATTTAGAAGGCCAACTGGACCCGCTATTATGGAGAAGATTTGATTGTTCCTAACAGAAGAGTGCAAATCTTATTTAATAAGTTTAACAACAAAACCAATGTACAGAGAAACTGTTATGAATCAAAAACTAAGGTATAATAATTGCTGTATTTATTACTAGGGTACGTGAGCTTCGAGGCTCGATTTGACTGCTCTTGTGTTTCATGACTCAATCTGCCTTAACAAGATGCCTACGTACCTTGATAATTGCCAAGGATCAAGTCAAAAAACGTAGTTCTGATGGGTGGGGGTTAGACCCCTTATATAGATGTTGGGAGTCCTTGAATTGGACTTAGGCTAGGAGACTTGGTGGGAAAGTCTCAGAACTGGAATGGACTTTGGAGTCCTAGGAAGTAGGAAACTGATTTCTTATCCCATGAGGTTCCTTGGAGGACAATCTACAATGATTTATTTCCCCACTAGGACTCATCTTATCAGCTGACTTATCCATTATTAATTAGTTACGAAATTAATTAATATTCAGGGTTTTGGGCCCTCTCAAATGGGCCTAACTTTCAGCCCAATTCTGATATAATTAATGTGACATTAATTACATACTCAGGACTTATTTTATTCCCTATCATTTGCCCCCAACTTTTGGGAAATCGTGAAAAGGTTTCGCAAAAGTTAAGTCCATTCGTTCCCTTACAAGGTATCATTTTTGTGTAAAGTGTGGAGCGACCTACACATTTTCAACGATTTGCCTTTATTCCTACTATTTAGGAGTTATCTTAATTTCCAGGAATTTCCTCTTAATTTCTGGGACTTTTCCTTAATTTCCAGGAATTTTTCCCTTAAATTCGGGATTTTCCTAAATTTCCAGGAATTTTTCCCTTAATTCTGAGATTTTCCTTAATTTCCCGGAAATTTTCCCTTAATTCTGGGATTTCCCTTAATTTTCAGGATTTTTTCCCTTAATTCTGGGATTTTTCCTTAATTTTCAGGAATTTTCCTATAATTCTGGGATTTTTCTTTGATTTCTAGAATTTATTCCCAATTTTCCAAAAATATTCATATTTTTCAGGAATTTTTTTAAGGAATTTCCTTAATTTATGCAATTTTCCTTATTTTTTTTCTTTTTCCTTTTTTTTAAAAATAACCCTTTTTTCGACCAGGAATCCTATTCGACCAGGAACCTGGTCGAATTAAGGCTTAGTATGCCCTGGTTGAAGACTTGTCGAGCAGGATCTATTTGACGAGAATCCTGACCGAATTCGGTCAGGATCTTGGTTTTTTGACCGAATAAACGCCTTCTTTTTATCCTGGTCGAAGATGATTTCGGGCAGGAGTATTCGACTAGGTTTCCTGGTCGAATTTCGATCAGGATTCCACCCCTTTTTTTTTGACCGAATTAGCCCCTTTATTTTATCCTGGTCGAAGCTATTTTCGACCTCAAGGTTTCGATCAGAAATTTAATGGGGATTTTGATCAAACTGGGTCAGGATGCTTCATTTTTTGGGCCATATTTCTCCTGGGCTTATTCTTTGAACCCTTTACTGGGCTTTTTATATAATTTCTGAATTGGGCTTATATACTGGGCCTTAACTTTGGTTTTTCTAACCAATTGGGCTTCCTTCCCTCCTTTTTTTATCTTCTTTTAAAGACCTTGGGTTTGGGCCCTGAGCTGGGCTTGTTGCATTCTGCAGGCCCAAATTTTTTTTTCTGTCATGGGCCCTTACACTGGGCTTTTCATACCCCTAGGCCTGGTAAGATTTGGGCTGGGCCTTCATTCTTAAGCCCAATTTCCAGAATTTTCTGGAATTTCTGGAATTCTTTCTGGATTCTTCCAGAATTCCAAAAATATATATTTAAATCAAGTTTTTTACTTAAATTCTCCCAAAATTCTCTAGAACATTCCAGAATTCTCTATTTTTTTGGGCCCAAATGGGCTTTTTCAGACCCAATTTGCCCTCCTAGGGGCTATAAAAGAGTGAGGTGGGAGTGTGATCTCCTCACACCTCTCATTTCATTCCTCCTCATTTCTCAAACACTCTCAACACTCCTCTCCTTAGATTTTTCCGGCCATCTCTTTAGCCTTTTCCGGCCTTTCTCAAGCTTCCAAGCCTTCTTCCTCCATTAATGGCAGACAAGGGTGCTGGGAGAGCGGCCAAGATTGCCTCAACTTCAAAACGAGGTAACGATATCAAAATCCGCTCTTCTTACATGTCTTTATTAGATATGATTAACACTAGAGGGGACGAGTACCCCTCTAATGCACACCTTGATTCATTTGATTATTACAATACCTGGCATAATATAGATTTTGATAAAATAAACGAACTTTATAACGTTCGTCCCCCTCTTAGGCTAGTTTCTATTAGTGGTGGTGATCGTACTTGCCACTGGAAACCAGACACACTTTTTATATACACAGATGCCCTTAACGTTGGGCTTAGATTTCCTTTCCATGACTTCATCCCTCACTTGCTTGCAGAATTGCAAATTAACCCCTGTCAGCTTCCTCCAAACGCCTGGAGGAACATTTTATGTTTCATGGTTTCTTGTCTTAGGGGAGGTTTCCCTTTATCAGTAGCAGTTTTAGGAAAATCTTCCAGTGTTAAAACAGTTCTCAGAGTCTTTATGGTTGGGTCTACATTAAACAAAGGCCCAACTGTAAACATATTTTTAATAGTGCTTCTATTCCCGACAACAACCCACATTGGAGGAGTAGTTTTATCGGGTTAAGGTGGGAGAATGGGGAATGGGGCACCCTCTTCAGATCTTCCTTCGGGAAGGTTAGCGATGGTAGCCTCAAATCCATTCACCTTACCCCCGAGGAAACTATCATTTATAATAAGCTCACTCGGGATGATGGTGCCACTCCTAGCTGGACTCTTTTAGAGAAGTTTTCCCTTATTCAAGTGGGGCTCTCCTCAGTTTCTCCTCAGGGTATTTTTCTTCCCTTTTTTTTTTTACTTTCTTTCATGCATTATTAACACCACTTATTTTTGTTTTTCTCTTATTTTTGCAGCTGCTAAGGAAATTAATGAGGATAACATGCCTGTTGTTGAGGAGACCGCGAGGATGAAGAAGGCTCGCCTTGCGGGACTGGACACCCGAGGAAAGGCTACGGAGCCTAGCTTTCTAAGGAAGCACAAGGAGCCTATGGTGGAGGCTCCTGCAGAGGGAACTGAAGTCCAGAATGCCCCCATCTCTGCTACTGCTCCTGTCTCTGCTGCCACTGGTGCTTTCCAGCCTCTTTGGGGATTCCGCCGAGGGGATACTGTGGTTGGATCTACAAAGCATGCCTGGGATTGGTCTTACCATGGTGTGACCCCCAAGGACTTTACTGATGTTGTGGCTTCCCCAGACTTGGAGAGGATAAAGCTCATGGGTGCTCAGTCCTTGGCCTCGGTATGACCTTTTCTTACAATTTTTCTCTCCTTTTACTTATAGCATTCACTTGCCTTATATCTTTGTTTGTTGTTTCGTTTCAGTCTAACGCCTACTTCCAAGTGGCTGTGAGGCAAGCCGAATCATGGAAGAGGGCTTCGGACAAGGCCGACAATGCCCTCAGGAAGCAGCAGAGGAAGTACGCTTCTTTGGAGAGAAAGTTGAAGCGTAAGGAAGAGGAGATCGGAGAGTCCAATGCTGAGCTGGTTGTGCTAAGGGTTGAGAAGGACAAGGTGATCGATAACTATTTGGACTCAGAGGAGTTCACCCAGTCTATGAGGGTGAGGGATGACTCGGTGTTCCCTGGATTTTTCGGACTGGCTGGGACACGGCCCTTGAGACCGTGAATGAGGCTTGTCCTGATATTAACCCAGCGGACTATGTCTGCCCTGACGACGAGGCTTTACTACAGAGGTTTCGTACCCGAATGGTTGTCTCGGATCGTACCCCTCAGGACCCGCTTCTTCCTCCTCCCGAGTCATCTTCTAGGCCTTCTGCAGATGATAGCTCTTCTTCCTCTGGGACCACTGAGACATCCAGCGAGAGTGGCGAAGACGATGATATGGATGCTGAGGGCACCTCTACTCCTTAGAGCTTTTCTAGCCCTGCGTGGCTTATTTGTTTTACTTTGTCTTTGAGACTTTATTTATCAGACTTTGTATTATTTATTTGAACCAGTTTTATTTATCGAACTTTATGCTTTTCATCTCATGCACTTAGTTTACTTGCCATGCCACAGGGATTTGTTAAACATATTTCGAAAACTTTCTAAATTCCATAAACTGTTGGGATTCATCCCTTACACAAGTCTTAATAAACCTCAAAATAAGACTAAAACATGTAATCCTAAGCAAGCAAAGCTTCAAGGTGCTTTTCAACCTACTTGTCTTCTTAACAAGTGAGAATTGTGCTTAACCACTTTATACATAGTAAATCTTCAGGTTTTGTGCATGTCAAGTTCTCGGGACTTCAAAACCATCCATAGTCTCCAGCTTGTAGGTTCCTCTTCCTTGAACACTTTTAACCTTGTATGGTCCTTTCCAATTTGGGGCAAGTTTTCCTTTCTGCCCAACACCAGAAGCTTCCACCTTCCTCATGACTAAGTCATCTTTCTTGAAGAACCTTTCCTTAACCCATAGGTTGTAGTAGAACGAAGCCTTTTTCTGATATTCCGCTATCTTCGCATGTGCCTCATCTCGTACTTCATCAATTAGATCTAGGGCTAACCTTTCCCTTCCTCATTTTCCTTAGCATTAAAGGCTTGAATCCTGGGAGACAAATGTGATAACTCTACAGGAACAACCGCTTCTGTCCCATATGCTAACATGAAGGGAGTTTCTCCAGTCGTGACTCTACAGGTAGTCCTATAGGCCCATAGTATTGGAAGTATTTCATCCACCCAGTTATTCCTCGACTTCTCGATCCTCTTCTTTAGTCCATCCAAGATTATTCGATTTGCCACTTCCACTTGCCCATTGGCTTGCGGGTGAGCTACGGAGGTAAATCGTAACTCAATCTCATTCTCCTCACATTACTTCTTGAACTCCTCATTGTTGAACTGTGTTTCATTATCAGTAACTAGGATACGGGGAATTCCATAATGGCACATGATGTTTTCCCACAGGAATTGTGCAACCTGCTTAGTTGTGATTTTGGCCAAAGGCTTAGCTTCAATCCATTTAGTAAAATAATCAATGGCTACAATCAGGAACTTCCTTTGTGCCATGGCCATGGGGAAAAGTCCCAGTATAATCATTCCCCACATGGAAAAGGGGATGGGAGAGTTGATGGAGGTTAACATCTCGGGGGGTTGTCGAATGACAGGTGCATGTTTCTGACAGTGATCACACTTCTTCAAATACTCTTTGGCATCAGCCATCATCTCTGGCCAATAGAAGCCTAAACGGGTGATCTTATGAGCCAGTGCTCTGCCCCCCAAGTGTTGCCCACAAATACCTTCGTGTACTTCTTCAAGAGTCAGGCGTGCCTCATCGGGCCTGAGACATCTTAAGTAAGGAACCACATAAGATCTTTTGTACAAAATCTCATCGATCAAGGAGTATCTCAGTGCTCGAACAGCCAACTTTTGGGCTTCAGTTACATCATTTGGCAACCAACCGGATTGAATATGGGCCTTAATGGGATCTATCCATGACATTTTTTAGCCCTATAGGAGCTACAATCTTAACATCAATGCTTCATGTCTTCAAAACGCGGAAGTATACGCTTCCTGAACTTTCCTCTATCTCAGATGAAACAAACTTTGACAATGCATATGCTTTAGCATTTTCCTCCCTTGGGATGTGCTCAACATGGCATTCATTGAATTGAGTCATCACAGCTCTTACTAGGCGGACATACTTAGCCATCGTATCATCTCTTGCCTCAAATTCTCCCTTCACCTGGAATATGACCAACTTCGAGTCTCCACAGACCTTCAAGTTCTTGACTCTTAGTGTCCCTGCTAGGCCGAGGCTAGCTATCAATGCCTCATATTCTGCTTCATTGTTTATGGTTGGGAAGTCTAACTTCATAGCATATTCAACCCATCGGAGCTTTGTAAAACTAGCCATGCTCCACTTGAATTTGTTATTTGATGCTCCGTCAAAATAGAGGACCCAATATTCCTTTTCCTTGACTTCCTTCTCTTTGTCCCCTTTATCACCTTCTGTGTTTGGAGGTATAGTATCTTCTTGCCCCCCGACTTCTTAGTTGGGTATGGTACATTCCACCACGAAGTCAGCCAATGCCTGGGCTTTTATTGTCGCTCGTGGCTTGTACTTGATGTCAAATTCTCCCAACTCTATTGCCCACTTGATCATCCTTCCACTAGCCTTGGGACTATGAATAATATTTCTCAGGCGCTGATTTGTTAGCACCTCAACTTGATGAGCCTGAAAGTAAGGACACAACTTTCTTGAAACCATTACCAAGGCTAAAGCAAACTTCTCAATAGTTGAATAATTCAACTCAGCGGCATGCAGAATTTTGCTAACATAGTATACGGGTTTCTGGACTTTAAGTTCCTCTTTAACCAATACACCGCTCAAGGCATTTTCTGAAATGGCCAAGTACAAGTATAAAACTTCATTCAGAGTTAGATTAGCCAACAACGGAGCCTGGGCCATATATTTTTTTTAATTTTTTGAATGCCTTCTGGCTTTCCTCACTCCATACAAAATCCTTAACCTTCTTCAAGGACTTGAAGAATGACAAGCACTTGTCCCCAGACTTGGAGATGAATCGCCCTAATGCAGCAACCCTTCCAGTAAACTTCTGAACATCTTTGATAGTTTTTGGTGGCTCCATGTCCAGGATTGCCTTTATTTTATCAGGATTGGCCTCCATTCCTCTCTTGGAGACCATCAATCCCAAAAACTTTCCAGATCCCACTCAGAAAGCACACTTTGCAGGATTTAACATCATCTTGTGGTATCTCAGGACCTCAAAAGCTTCCCTCAAATGGGTTATATGGTCAGTCTTTACTAGACTCTTGACTAACATGTCATCGACATAAACTTCCATGGTCTTTCCAATAAGATCTTTAAAAATCTTATTTACCAACCTTGATAGGTGGCTACTGCATTATTGAGACCAAATGCCATAACAAGATAACAATAAACACCAAAGTCAGTGATGAATGATACCTTTGAGATGTCGTCCTTGTGCATCTTGATTTGATTGTATCCACTGAATCCATCCATGAAACTCAGCATCTCATGTCCAATAGTAGCATCTATTAATGTATCTATCCTTGGCAATGGGAAACAATCCTTGGGGCATGCGTCATTCAAATCGGTGAAATCCACACACATCCGCCATTTTCCATTAGCTTTTTTTACCATCACAGGGTTTGCTAACCATTCTGGAAATTGTATCTCCTCGATGAAACCAGCCTCTAAGAACTTTTCTACTTCCCGTTTTATAGCTTCTTGCCTCTCTGGAGAAATACTTCTTTTCTTTTGTTTCACTATCTTCCGATTCGGATCCACATTCAACTTATGAGTAATCAGTTCCGGGTCTATGCCTGGCATATCAGCTGCTGACCATGCAAACACATCGCTATTTTCTTGTAAAAATTTCACCAACTTCCCTCTAAGGGGCTCCTCTAGTGTGGCTCCAACGAAAGTCACTTTCTCAGGATCCTCAGGGGCTAAAGGAACCGAAATCAAGTCTTCTGTTGGCTTCCCTCTTTTCTCATCATTCTCTCGGATATCAAGATCTTCAATAGGCAGAACTTTCCCCCAACTCCTTCTGCCCTAAGAGAGGCCACATAACAACTTCTTGCCATTTTTTATCTTCATCCTCTTCTCCAATCCCATTCTGGGTGGGAAATTTCATAATTGAATGGTAGGAAGAAGGGACTGCCTTGAAGGCATGTATCCTTGTTCTTCCCATAATCGCGTTGTAAGTTGAATTAGCCTTCACCACCACAAAGTCCAACATCTATGTTGCTTTCCTTGGTTCCTAACCTATGGTTGTTGGCAACTTAATTATCCCTTCCACAGGGCCTTCCACTCCTGCAAATCCATATATCGGCATATCGGTTGGGGTCAATTGAGAATCATTATATCCCATCCTTAAAAAGGTATCATTGAGCAATATATCCACTAAAACACCATTATCTACAAGGACCCTCTTCACCGGGCTGTTCCCTATTATTGGTGTTATGACCAGCGGGTCGTCATAAGGAAATTTCACACCCTCCAAGTCAGAATCATCAAATGGCATTGTTACTCCTGTCCTGGCCCTCATCGGGGTTTTCCCAACAATATGCATAACCTCTCTGGTATACGCTTTCCTAGAGTTCCTGGATAATCCAGCAACAGTTGGTCCTTCAAAAATTGTATTTATCACAGGCCCTCGGGCTCGTGGTCCTCCAAAGATTGTATTTATCACCGGTCCCCTGGGCTGGGGATTTCTCCCCTGATAGTCATGGTCCCTCCTACGATCTTCAAAGTTCTTTCTCTCATTGTTATTCCTACCTCCTCCTTCCCCAGTATACTTGCTCAATCTTCTTTTTCGAATGAGGAACTCTATTTCATCTTTCAATTGCTTACACTCATCGGTATCATGACCAGCATTCTTGTGAAATCTGCAATATTTGCTCTTATCTAGCTTGGTAGGATCAGCCTTCATAGGTTTAGGCCAACGAATATCTCGACCTTTCTCGATTTCTATCAAGATCTGGCTTCTAGGAGCATTCAACTTAGCATATTCAGTGAACTTTTGCCCATGCCCTCCCTTCTTCGGGGTTGAATCAAGGTTTTGCTCAGTTCTAGGATACTTGTCCTTAGCAATAGATTCCAGATCAGTTTTCCGCTTCTTGCCTCCAGCGGGCTCGTTACTCACTACTATCTTCCTCATGCTCTCCACTACTTTGATGTATTTCCCTGCCCTATCTTAGAGCTGCAACATGCTTTCAGGGGGGCGCTTGGCCAAGGAAATCTTGAAAAACTCATCCCTAGTTCCCGGTTACAGTGCTATCATAGCTACCTTGTCATCAAGGTCCGGGACTTTTAAAGCTTCCTTTGTGAAACGATTCAGATAGTCCCTCAAGGACTCTTTTGCTCCCTGCACAATGCTCATGAGGGATGCTGAACTTTTCTCATGCACTCTCTCGCTGATGAATTGCTTAATAAAATCCTAACTTAACTCTCTGAAGGACCCAATAGAGTTCGGGGGCAAACGACTATACCATCTTTGAGCCATTCCCGAAAGAGTTTGAGAAAAAACCCGTCACTTAATAGCGTCATTCACGGGCTGCAATAACAGTGCATTAGAGAATATCCTGACATGATTAGCGGGATCTCTAGTGCCATCATAAGCTTTGATAGTGGGCATCTTGAACTTTCTTGAGATATGGGCACTCATTATCTCTTCAGTGAATGGTGAAGTAGGATCATCAGGATCTCCAAGGGGAAGAAGATTGCTTGGATCAGCTCTTGGGATAATAGTCCTTCTTTGTGACGGACCATCCAGGTCTATGATTGGAGGAGGATTTCTCCCCCTAGGTGGTAGTGGGGGTCTGGGGGCCTGGTGCGCCTCCAAGTCGCGCTTCATCCTTTGAATCTTAGCCTCATGAGCCCTGATTCTCTCCTACACTTCTTGGGGATTCGTCCCTCGGGTGCTCCTAGGACGTTGGTTACCATCAGGCATCGGCTCTTTGCCAACACGTCTCCTTCTTGGGGCCACTTCTTCATCCGAATATTTAGAGTCTCTCTCAGTATAAGGACCAGAAAATTCTTGATCCTCTGGGATAAGAGCCAAACCTTGTATGTAGGGGGTGTTTGCCCCCGTGCTTCACTCCGTCCAGCATGTCCACTTCCTCCAACCTCGGGGTAAAGGGGCATCCCATAAGGGGGTTAGTGGTCACAATAGTTGAATACTCATACCCAACGGGTCAAGAATTCACAGGTGTATGTAGCTGTTGAAGTTGGGGATTCGTCCCTTGAGTATCCGGGGGAATCGTCCCTTGAGGTTGAGGTTCAGTTGCCCCTACCTGGGCTCCTCCTTGGGTGGCGGCATAGGTTGAATGCGGAGGTACCTCCACTGTTGACGAAATTGTTTGGGTCGTCCCCGCTGATGTTCCTCCTTCAAGGGCGCTGCTTCCTCTCCGTGTTCTCGCCATGGTTGTTGTTGTGCTTTCCCACAGACAGCGCCAAATGTTATGAATCAAAAACTAAGGTGTAATAATTGCTATATTTATTACTAGGGTACGTGAGCTTCGAGGCTCGATTTGACTGCTCTTGTGTTTCGTGACTCAATCTGCCTTAACAAGATGCCTACGTACCTTGCTGATTACCAAGGATCAAGTCAAAAAACGTAGTTCTGATGGGTGGGGGTGAGACCCCTTATATAGATGCCGGGAGTCCATGAATTGGACTTGGGCTAGGAGACTTGGTGGGTAAGTCTCAGAATTGGAATGGACTTTGGAGACCTAGGAAGTAGGAAACTGATTTCTTATCCCATGAGGTTCCTTGGAGGCCAATCTACAATAATTTATTTCCCCACTAGGACTCATCTTATCAGCTGACTTATCCATTATTAATTAATTACGAAATTAATTAATATTCAGGGTTTTGGGCCCTCTCAAATGGGCCTAACTTTAAGCCTAATTCTGATATAATTAATGCGACATTAATTACATACTCAGGCCTTATTTTATTCCCTATCAGAAACTATTCATCCAATTTCTGAGACTATTAGAGTTCAAAGAATACGTCGATTTACAAGAAGCCAAGTATGATCAAAGAAGGTTAAGAAAATTTCCAGACTTTTCTAAAGGAAGAATGCTATTAGCAAATGAGTCGATATGTTAAATAATCAGTAGCGTAAATGAAATTTGAAGTTATGAATGTAAATCTTGTTAGAGTGCAAATATGATTGAATTATAAAAATATTGAACATGAAAGCGCGATGCTAAAGATACAATACCTGATAAATGGGAATTTATTCTAATGATTGATTTAAGAAGGCATTTCAGAGAACTTTTTAAAGTTAATATATGACTCAGAATGGGATCTATTGATCGGACAAGCATTGAAGCTATAAACAGATGAAATGTGGATGGTGACCAATGATATCATTCTTTTCTATAATACTATATATTATTATGAATCTTGAATAAAGTATGAACTTCTTTTATGATCATCTCTATGAAGTGATAAGAAAATTGTTGATTCCTTTCAAAATCATTTTCTCCTATAGTCTTGTTTTCTGATTGAGACAAGCAGTGTTATGGTGTGACGCTTTGTCGAAATGATAAAGAGTCTGGTGGGATGCCACCTAATCATGTAATAACCCCAAAATTTTGAACTTTTTGTAACCCTTATGAATAGTGTTTTTGCTGAATAAGAAAACTTTTCATGCCACACTATGTAGGGGTTCTGTTATGGATATTCTGAGATTTTATTAGTACTCTATATGGTATATAAGTGTATGTAAAAGATCGTCAGAATCCAATTCCGAACACGTTGATTTTTCCCGGAAATCCACTAGATATGGAAAGAATTGAGTATAAGGTAACAAAATAAAAATGATTTAAATTCAAGGATTATAAGAGAGGATCATAAAAGGATTATAATGTATTGAGAAAGGTTAAGGAAACCCAAGTAATAAGATCCCGGGTATGATCCCTCAAACGAGAAACGAGAACGAAAGTTAAGCGAACCGTATAACAGATCAGCGGTCATTAGGCAAACAATTAGGAAGTTAATCAAGGAGGTTAGGGATGATGAGGTCATCCAACCAATAAGAAGAGGGCAAGTAAGGGATGATGACATCATAAGCATGACATAAGCATGACATAAGGGGAAGGAGATGTGGTTGATTTAAAACCACACAAAGTTCAAGGGTAGAAAGGTAATTAACCAAAAACAAAACAAAAACAACCAAGCTAAGCTAAACAAATCAAAAACACAAAATCATTTCATTTCTCCCACATTTGCTCTCGGCTTTTCTCCATTTCAAGAAGCAAAATTTTCAAAACTCAAGTTCCAAGCTTCCTAAATTGGTAAGTTAATTATCTAGTACTCCTTATGCATAGATATAGCTATCCTATGAGTTTAATCCTCCAAATCATTCACAATCTTCTCCAAGAAATCAATGAAGAAGACAATGAATAGTGATTTCAAGATTTTTAACTTGATTTTTCTTGTTTTTCCTTTAAGATCCAAGCATCCCTAAGACATCTCAAGGCTTCTTAAGGCTTCCTAGCTACTCCAATCACTTCAAGGAAGGTATAACATCTCCAAACCCTAGCTTTACTTTGTATATTAGGATGATTTTGATAGTTATGGTAAAGAGTAGCTTTGATGCTTGTTGGTTTAGAGTTTGGGTTGGAATGGTAGTGAATTGAATGTTGAAATCTTATGGTTTGGTTAAAGGACTTAAGTATAGTTTAAATTCAAGTTTAAGAATAAGTATAAATTGTTAATGTTAAGTTTATTGGGGCTGTTATGATGTAGTGAGGATGGATTTTGGTTGTATGAATGGATTGGGATTGATTGGTGGTTGAATTGGAATGGTATAAAATTTGGAAATCGCGTAAACATAGTCGTCGTAATGTCCGATTTACTTTAGACTGCTTTTGTTCATAACATTAGGACCCGAGAACTCCCTGCTAGGTTTTGACCATTGCCATGTTTAGATAGTTCATGTTACGAGCTTCGTTTTGATATGTGTTTCATTTGATTCCGATGTACGGTTTAGGAGAAACGGCCGTTTTAAATAACGACCTTTCGCGAATGAATCATTACCCCTCGCCTTACTTTGAAACATTGGTTAAAGACCTAAAAGGGTTAATTAGTGTATGAAACAATTATGTTAAGTGTGTTAGGCAGTTGGTAAGACACTCGCGAAAGAATCGCCTTAAAACTCGTAATGGTTAATTTATTAAAAAATGGTGGAGCCGAGGGTACTCGAGCGACTTAAGAGAATCATTAAGCGCAAAGCGAGCGTTAGAGTCTAAATTGGTTAAAGTATAGATTTACAAGTGACTTTGGTTTAATTCCAACTTATATGTTGTTTATAGGTTACCAGACTCGTCCCAAGCCATTAATAATCCCCAGTCGCTCAGGCAAGTTTTCTACCCGTATAACTGTTGTTGTGATGTATATGTGTATATGCATGATCTTGCGATAAATGCATATTTGTTATTAGCAAATTCTTGCGATATATTGTAGCATGTAATATGGTATATATGCATGCCTGTTTCATATTCTTGATTTATATATCTGTTGGTTCAAATGCTTATAGTTGCATAATACCTATGCTAGAGATAAGCAGTATTTGAATTTACCCTTAGTATAGGGGATCAAAAGGTGAACATATTTCTAAACCGGGAGTCGATGTTCCCGAGTTTAATATATATATTTTTATATATATATGGTTATAGTTTTCAAAACTATTAATCGAATAAGGTTTATTTGATATTTTAACTTTATTTTATTTAATGAATATTATTTGAATATTCATTCGAGGACTTATGACTCTGTTTATTATATTTAATGATTATTAATTGGATATTCATTTGAGGATGTATGACTCCTTTATTTTATTTAATGAATATTATTTATAATATTCATTCGAGGTATTATGACTCCGCTTATTATTTAATAATATTCTTTATTTTATTAAAGAATAATGTTCGATAATCAAACTTATTTTCGATTATTCAAATAATACTTTCGTATAAATATACCTTTGGTTATTTAATACTCATTTCAAGTATAAGTTTTATAAATTCTACCTCAATTATTTTTTTTATAAAGATTATTCTTTATGGGAATATTATTTAAATAATAATATTCAGATATTTTCTAAAAATATTGGGACTGATTTATTTTATTAAATCAGCATTACTCCAAACATTCTTAAAAATGTTTTCGAGTCTTCAAAATGATTTTTAAAAGTTAGAGCGGATCCCAAAACTCTTTTTCTTATATTTAAGATCTTCCTTTTAAAGGGGATTTAAATACTCGCTCAAAACCTGAGGGATCCGGCTCTGTGGTGTATTTTATATTCGCAACGAGGTTGCTGTTTTGGTAAATGAATTGATTACTTACCCAATGTTCGGGAAGTAAGTCCATCTATCGAGTCGGCATAAGCAACATGGGCTCAGTGGGCGTCCATGATAGTGTAAGTGGCTTAGTGGGAGTCCATTAAATGCATAAGTGGCTGAGTGGCAGTCCAGCATAAGGTCCTATTGCGACCAGGGTGATGACCAGTGGGGAATTCGTCCATCTACTAGTAGAAAAGGTTACTTATTGGTATCTTTGCCTGATCAGCAAGATATCGGGTTTATGCCACAATTCTTTTTCCTTCCAAAAATTCATTGGATGTTACAAACTCTGTTCATACTTTACATGACAGAGGTTTTCAGGGACTGTATAAAGAAGATGTATATGTGGATATATATATCGGAACTTAATGAAGTATATCATAACTTCATTTCCTTCAATAATACTTCAAAGATTTAATCTATTCAAATCTTGTCTCGTAGTCTCATCTATGTGATGAACTGTTGAAAGCTCATTATACTTTGAACAGTGGTAGTTCAAGTAACTTTATAAATGATATAAGTATAGTGAAGTATTTGGTAACTTCATCCCTTGTTTTTACTTATATCCAATAAGTAATTATCTTGCACTTGATAAAAGATTCTAGTAAGTTATCCTTTTAGATACTTGCATTATTGTTTACACTATATATTATCTTGCGAGCTGTAATGCTCACTCTTGCTTTATTTCTTCATCACACAATAACAGTTAGGAGAGATGGCCAGACTCAAGCAGACCCAACGCAAGAGCGTGGGAAGCGCCCCACGCCTTCCCGTTGAGATCATAGCTGCTATAGCTGCAGTGGTAGATCTATCTGTAGATCAGACCTTCTACTTTTGAGAATCAATTATGTATAATTATAACTTGTGGCAGATAATGGCAATTAATTGTAAACTTATTAAGTAATCATTTTGGGTTGTAATAACTTTTAAATTGTGGATTCAAAGACTTGTACCTATTTCAATTTCATCTCTGAGACTATAACGGGTTGTGGTAAGTGTTAGTATGGGGTCACAGCATAAGGTTAACTATTATTAATTAAGTGAAGTGATATTGTGGAAAGAAAGACCGTGACGACCCGGATCCCTGACCCCGGATCTGGGGGTGTTACAGAAGGGGTATCAGAGCTAAGCGTTATAAACCTCAGATATGATGCGACGATATAATAATAAACTCACAAAGATAATAAGAACTCTTGCCAAGTTCATGGTCAGACTACTTAAAGTAGCACTGACAGTTAAAACCCTTACGGGAACCCTTATAAGTATCATGATAGTAACTTAGCTCATTTAATGTGTAGGCGCATGAGATAGAGGACCCTGAGACGTTCGAGCGTGAGCATGATGAGGCACTGCTAGATGTCGAGGATCAGGAGGAGCCTGAGATGGAGGAGGATGAGGAGGACCCCTCAGAGGAGTCAGAGACAGAGGTCATTACTATTTCAGATGAGGAGGACCCGGATGAGGTCCCAGTAGCTGAGGAGCGTGTCGGACCTATGGTAGTGTACACTGGTACCCCTTTACCTACACTCCCGGTGGTCAGAGCTCCTACCCCTCCACAACTATCTTGGATCCCCTATGATGACAGCTCAGAGACCCATACTTTCGAGCCTAGGCAGACCGAGGAGGCACCCCCAGTGGCTCCGGATTCACCACCTCTCGACCCTGACCACAGGCAGTCTTCGTTAGCCCACGGCTATGTTCAGGATGTACTGAGGACCCGATTGGCTGTTGCTGAGGCCAGGAGGGAGTTGGATGCGGAGAGGGCGGGTAGGCGTACCCGAGCTTATGAGACTAGGGCTGCTATACCCCGATCCTTGAGGAGGGAGCTTACAGGGATAGAGCTCACGTCCCGAGCGAGACTCAGATCACTCCAGGGGGACAGACATGGTAGGATCTCCAGGCGGTAGGCCGACTATATCTTCCGTCGTGCGATGGAAAGGGTATGGGAGCTGACCCGCTCCGGTGTGTGATTCAGGACTGATGATGGGATAGTCTAGTTGTCTAGTTAGTCGAGGCCTTAGTAAGAGCCAATTTTCCGGGAAAGTTGACTTGTATATAGCATCCCTTTTTCTGACTAGACAGATAGACTATTGTGTATCACTTTTGGGACAGATGGCTATAGCACTGTTGTACTTTTGACCAGATCAAACTATGTATTTCTCGTATCATGTATATATTTGTTTCCTTTCAGTTCAGTTCCTTAGTGACGAGATCACTGTTTTTATCATTATTATTACTGCACTTCTTATTAGAACTGTCATAATTTAATAGAATTGCGAGATATGTTATCTCCATTATAAGAGCTGTGCAAGGCACAATGTTGAGTATGATTGTGACCTAACGTTGAATTTCCCCAAATAATTATCAGTATCATGCCGCCAAGAAAGATTGGAACTAGGGCGAACCCTGGATCTGAGGACCAGGGAAGCCATAACCAGGACGATAGGAACCAGGAACATAGTGAAGAGGAAGATGAGGATTATGTGGAACAGGATGACTCCCTGTATGAAGAGGAAGAGGAAACATATGATGTTGTGGGATTTGAGATAGAGGCTGAAGAAGGAGAAACTGAGGTTGAGCAACCAGTACCAAACCCATGCATGGATCCCATGGGCCAGTTCATGCAACTACTAAGGCAGAACTTGGAACGTCAACCCAACCCACCCCCTCAAGGAAATAACAATGCTGTGGCAAACTCTTTCAGGGCTTTTAAGTCCCTTAAGCCCCCTGAGTTCCACAGATCAGCCGACCCAGTTGAGGCAAGGGCATGGTTAAAGGAAATGGAGAAATCCTTTAAGATTCTGAGTATCGATGAGGCACAGAAGACTGTATTTGCTACCTACCTTCTGAAAGGAGAGGCTAACTACTGGTGGGAGGCCAAGAAAAAAATGGAGACAGATGCTATTATAACCTGGGTAAGATTCAGTCAGTTGTTTCTGGGAAAATATTTCCCGAGGTTTATGGAAAACCAGATGGAGCTCAAGTTCTTGGAGCTAAAGCAGAATAACTTATCTGTAGCAGAGTACGAAGCGAAATTTACTGAGTTATCAAGGTTTGTGCCGGAATTTGTGAGCACCGAGGAAAAGAAAGCTAGGAGGTTTCAGCAGGGACTGAAACCGTGGATTCAGAATAGGGTGGCAATCCTTGAGCTTACGGATTATGCCACTCTGGTGCAAAAGGCAACAATTGTAGAAGCCGGAAGTGAACAGATGCAAAAGGAAAGAGAGAAGAAGGGAATAAAGAGGAAAAGTATGAGCATGGGTGGAGGTTCCGCAGGAAGGAGCTTCCCAACTAGATTTAATCGAGGAGCAGTGTCCCTACCGGGAAAGAACACTGGGTTTAAGCGGCCAATGAGCGTGAGTGTGAGCCAGAGCGGCCAGAAGTCAAGAATGTCCTATTCCAACCAGTCTCGACCCCCATTGCCAGCCTGTAACACTTGTGGAAGGATGCACACTGGGGAGTGTAAAGGAAAGCCAGTAACCTGCTTTAAGTGCGGTCGGGAAGGTCACTATTCAACTAAGTGCCCTTCATCAACCCCTACCGTCATTCCAACCACCACTTGTCATCAGTGTGGACGCCCGGGTCATTGGAAGGGGGAATGCCCAATGAACAAACCAGCAGCTTCGGGAGCAAGCAGGGCTGCTTCTAATAAGCCACCTACTGCAAGGACTTTTAACATGACAGTCCAGGATGCTATGAAAGACTCAGATGTGATAACAGGTACCCTTTCTCTAAATTCAGTTAGTGCAAACGTTTTATTTGATTCGGGAGCAACTAAATTTTTTATATCAAAGGACCTTGCGCGTAAGTTAAGACTTAAGGCTGAACCCTTGATAGAACCCTTGCAAGTAGAAATAGCCAATCATGAAATTATTCCTGTGAACCAGATTCACCCCGCCTGTGAGTTAGGCATAGGGGAGCAATCTTTTAGTGTTGATCTGATTCCTTTTAAATTAGGGGAGTTTGATGTAATTTTGGGAATGGACTGGCTATCTAGCAATGATGCTCAGATAGACTGTAAGGGGAAGAAAGTTAAGTTAAATATCCCAGGAAAGAAAGAAGTTATATTTAGAGGAAAGAGGCAGACGCATAAATTTTTGACTATGGCCCAGGCCACAAGGATGCTACGAAAAGGAAATGAGGCTTACCTAGCCTATGTGGTGGACACGCAGAAGGAGGTGCCCAACTTACAAGATATTCCGGTAGTCAACGAATTTGAAGATGTATTCCCACAAGACCTTCCGGGATTACCACCCGATAGAGTGATTGAATTTGCTATTGAGTTGGCCCTAGGGACCGCGCCAGTTTCAAAAGCACCTTACCGGTTAGCCCCATTAGAAATAAAGGAATTAGCTACCCAATTGCAGGAACTCTTGGATAAGGGTATGATAAGACCCAGTGTGTCTCCGTGGGGAGCACCAGTTTTATTTGTTAAGAAGAAAGATGGGAGCATGAGGCTGTGCATCGACTATCGAGAATTGAACAAGCTAACCATAAAGAACAGGTACCCATTACCTAGAATAGACGATCTGTTCGACCAGCTAAAGGATGCTGTTTATTTTTCCAAGATTGACATGAGAACTGGATATCACCAACTAAAGATTAAACCCGAAGATATTCCCAAGACAGCGTTCCGTACCAGGTATGGGCACTATGAGTTCTTGGTAATGTCCTTTGGATTAACCAATGCCCCAGCGGCTTTCATGGACTTAATGAACAGAGTATTTAAGAAGTACTTGGACAAGTTGTGATAGTTTTTATCGATGATATTTTAATCCACTCAAGGACTGAGGCAGAACATGCAGAGCAATTGAGGATAGCTCTAGGAATAAGGAATACTCAGAGAGGAATAGTTATTTGCCAAATTCTCGAAGTGTGAATTCTGGCGGAATGAAGTACAGTTTTTAGGACATGTGATCAATAAAGAAGGAGTATTGGTCGACCCATCCAAGATAGAGGCGGTCTCGAATTGGGAAAGGCCAACCACACCCACAGAGGTAAGGAGTTTCATAGGATTGGCCGGCTACTATCGTAGATTTGTGCAGGACTTTGTGAAGATCGCAGCCCCTTTGACACGACTTACTCGTAAGACAGAGAAGTTTGAATGGACGGAGAAATGCGAGAACATTTTTCAGGAATTAAAGAAAAGGTTGGTAACGGCCCCGGTATTGGCATTACCAGACGGAAAAGGAGATTTTGTGATATATAGTGACGCGTCGCACAAAGGATTAGGGTGTGTGCTTATGCAGCACGGTAAGGTGATTGCGTATGCATCGAGACAACTGAATGAATACGAGATTAGATATCCTACTCATGACCTTGAGCTCGCGGCAATAGTTTTTGCCTTAAAAATTTAGAGGCACTACTTGTATGGAGAGAAGTGCGAGATTTTCACAGACCATAAGAGCCTCAAGTACATATTTACGCAGAAAGAGCTCAACATGCGCCAAAGGAGATGGTTAGAATTAATCAAGGACTATGATTGTGAGATTCTCTATCACCCGGGGAAAGCCAATGTGGTGGCTGACACCCTCAGTAGGAAGGAAAGTCTCAGAATGATAATGACTTCGAAGGAATTAATCAGGGAATTCGAAAGAATGGAAATAGAAGTAAAGGTAACCGGAACCGGAACTGAAAAGCTGTTTGAGATATCAATGCAGCCAGAGTTATTAGAAAAGATTAGATTGTGCCAAGAAAGAATGATGAATGGGGGCAGAGAGTCAATGACGGGAGAAGAGATCCATACTGAGAGAGACAATAAGGGGATAATGAGGTACTCCTACAGGATTTGGGTTCCAAATGTTCAAGAGCTTAAAGATGAGATTTTGGATGAAAGCCATAGTTCAAGGTATTCCATTCACCCGGGAAGCACCAAGATGTATAGGGATTTGAAGGAACGTAGCAGAATGGGTAAGAAAATGTTTGACTTGCCAAAGGGTAAAGGCAGAGCACCAGAGACCCAGTGGACTTTTACGACCCCTGGAGATTCCTGAATGGAAATGGGAACAGATAGCAATGGATTTTGTTGTAGGCTTGCCAAGGACGAAAGCCAATCATGATGCCATATGGGTAATTATAGACCGACTGACAAAGTCAGCTCATTTCATTCCTATCAATGAGAGATACACAGTCGATAGACTGGTGGACATTTACCTTAAGGAAATAGTGGCGCGACATGGAGTCCCAGCGTCTATTGTCTCAGACCGAGACCCCAGATTCAACTCCAGATTTTGGAGGAGCTTTCAAGAATGTGCGGGGACCAAGTTAAATATGAGTACCGCGTACCATCCCCAGACGGATGGGAAGAGTGAAACGACCATCCAGACACTAGAGGATATGTTGAGAGTCTGTGCAATAGACTTTAAAGGAAGTTGGGATGATCACTTGTCGTTGATCGAGTTTTCTTATAACAATAGCTTTCATGCTAGCATCGGAATGCCGCCTTATGAGGCCCTGTACGGAAGAAGGTGATGATCTCCCTTATACTGGGATGAAGTAGGGGAGCAGAAGATGCTCGAACCCGAAGTGGTCTAAAGGACCAAAGACATAGTGGATCTTATCAGAGGGCGGCTTGTAGCAGCCCAAGACAGACAGAAGAAATATGCAGACCTAGCCCGAAAGGACAAGGAATATGAAGTAGGGGACTTAATACTGCTGAAGGTATCCCCTTGGAAGGGATTAATGAGATTTGGAAAGAAAGGAAAACTAAGCCCAGGATACATTGGACCTTTTGAGATACTAAGACGGATTGGGAAGTTGGCTTACGAGCTAGCCTTACCCCCGAACCTACAACAAGTTCATAATGTGTTCCATGTGTCAATGCTAAGGAAGTATCATCGGGATGCCAGACACATAGTGGAGTACGAGCATGTGGATATGCAACCAGATCTGACTTACGTGGAGAAACCAGTAAGGATTATAGATAAGAAGGAGCAGGTGCTTCGGAACAAAGTGATCAAGCTAGTCAGAGTGCTATGGCAGAATCATAATGTGGAAGAATCAACTTGGGAACTAGAGAGCGCAATGCTAGAAAAGTACCCCCATTTGTTTTCTATTTGATTCCGGGACGGAATCCATTTAAGGAGGGGAGACTGTAATAACCCCAAAATTTTGAACTTTTTGTAACCCTTATGAATAGTGTTTTTGCTGAATGACAAAACTTTTCATGCCACACTATGTAGGGATTCTGTTATGGATATTCTGAGATTTTATTAGTACTCTATATGGTATATAAGTGTATGTAAAGATCGTCAGAATCCAATTCCGAACACTTTGATTTTTCCCGGAAATCCACTAGATACGGAAAGAATTGAGTATAAGGTAACAGAATAAAAAGGATTTAAATTCAAGGATTATAAGAGATGATCATAAAAGGATTATAATGTATTGAGAAAGGTTAAGGAAACCCAAGTAATAAGATCCCGGGTATGATCCCTCAAACGAGAAACGAGAACGAAAGTTAAGCGAACCGTATAACAGATCAGCGGTCATTAGGCAAACAATTAGGAAGTTAATCAAGGAGGTTAGGGATGATGAGGTCATCCAACCAATAAGAAGAGGGCAAGTAAGGGATGATGACATCATAAGCATGACATAAGCATGCCATAAGAGGAAGGAGATGTGGTTGATTTATAACCACACAAAGTTCAAGGGTAGAAAGGTAATTAATCAAAAATAAAACAAAAACAACCAAGCTAAGATAAACAAATCAAAAACACAAAATCATTTCATTTCTCCCACATTTGCTCTCGGCTTTTCTCCATTTCAAGAAGCAAAATTTTCAAAACTCAAGTTCCAAGCTTCCTAAATTGGTAAGTTAATTATCTAGTACTCCTTATGCATAGATATAGCTATCCTATGAGTTTAAGCCTCCAAATCATTCACAATCTTCTCCAAGAAATCAATGAAGAAGACAATGAATAGTGATTTCAAGATTTTTAACTTGATTTTTCTTGTTTTTCCTTTAAGATACAATCATCCCTAAGACATCTCAAGGCTTCTTAAGGCTTCCTAGCTACTCCAATCACTTCAAGGAAGGTATAACATCTCCAAACCATAGCTT
The DNA here is from genome assembly GCF_009905375.1 of Apium graveolens. Taxonomy (NCBI): domain Eukaryota; kingdom Viridiplantae; phylum Streptophyta; class Magnoliopsida; order Apiales; family Apiaceae; genus Apium; species Apium graveolens. The sequence goes on along the minus strand of NC_133648.1, from coordinate 68,737,435 downwards.
TACTTTGTATATTAGGATGATTTTGATAGTTATGGTAAAGAGTAGCTTGATGCTTGTTGGTTTAGAGTTTGGGTTGGAATGGTAGTGAATTGAATGTTGAAATCTTATGGTTTGGTTAAAGGACTTAAGTATAGTTTAAATTCAAGTTTAAGAATAAGTATAAATTGTTAATGTTAAGTTTATTGGGGCTGTTATGATGTAGTGAGGATGGATTTTGGTTGTATGAATGGATTGGGATTGATTGGTGGTTGAATTGGAATGGTATAAAATTTGGAAATCGCGTAAACATAGCCGTCGTAATGTCCGATTTACTTTAGACTACTTTTGTTCATAACATTAGGACCCGAGAACTCCCTGCTAGGTTTTGACCATTGCCATGTTTAGATAGTTCATGTTACGAGCTTCGTTTTGATATGTGGTTCATTTGATTCCGATGTACGGTTTAGGAGAAACGGCCGTTTTAAGTAACAACATTTCGCGAATGAATCATTACCCCTCGCCTTACTTTGAAACATTGGTTAAAGACCTAAAAGGGTTAATTAGTGTATGAAACAATTATGTTAAGTGTGTTAGGCAGTTGGTAAGACACTCGCGAAAGAATCGCCTTAAAACTCGTAATGGTTAATTTATTAAAAAATGGTGGAGCCGAGGGTACTCGAGCGACTTAAGAGAATCATTAAGCGCAAAGCGAGCGTTAGAGTCTAAATTGGTTAAAGTATAGATTTACAAGTGACTTTGGATTAATTCCAACTTATATGTTGTTTATAGGTTACCAGACTCGTCCCAAGCCATTAATAACCCCCAGTCGCTCAGGCAAGTTTTCTACCCGTATAACTGTTGTTGTGATGTATATGTGTATATGCATGATCTTGCGATAAATGCATATTTGTTATTAGCAAATTCTTGCGATATATTGTAGCATGTGATATGGTATATATGCATGCCTGTTTCATATTCTTGATTTATATATCTGTTGGTTCAAATGTTTATAGTTGCATAATACCTACGCTAGAGATAAGCAGTATTTGAGTTTACCCTTAGTATAGGGGATCAAAAGGTGAACATATTTCTAAACCGGGAGTCGATGTTCCCGAGTATAATATATATATTTATATATATATGGTTATAGTTTTCAAAACTATTAATCGAATAAGGTTTATTCGATAACTTTAACTTTATTTTATTTAATGAATATTATTTGAATATTCATTCGAGGACTTATGACTCTGTTTATTATATTTAATTATTATTAATTGGATATTAATTTGAGGATGTATGACTCCTTTATTTTATTTAATGAATATTATTTATAATATTCATTCGAGGTATTATGACTCCGCTTATTATTTAATAATATTCTTTATTTTATTAAAGAATAATGTTCGATAATCAAACTTATTTTCGATTATTCAAATAATACTTTCGTATAAATATACCTTTGGTTATTTAATACTCATTTCAAGTATAAGTTTTATAACTTCTACCTCAATTATTTTTTTATAAAGATTATTCTTTATGGGAATATTATTTAAATAATAATATTCAGATATTTTCTAAAAATATTGGGACTGATTTATTTTATTAAATCAGCATTACTCCAAACATTCTTAAAAATGTTTTCGAGTCTTCAAAATGATTTTTAAAAGTTAGAGCGGATCCCAAAACTCTTTTTCTTATATTTAAGATCTTCCTTTTAAAGGGGATTTAAATAATCGCTCAAAACCTGAGGGATCCGGCTCTGTGGTGTATTTTATATTCACAATGAGGTTGCTGTTTTGGTAAATGAATTGATTACTTACCAAACGTTCTGGAAGTAAGTCCATCTATCGAGTAGGCATAAGCAACATGGGCTCAGTGGGCGTCCATGATAGTTTAAGTGGCTCAGTGGGAGTCTATCAAATGCATAAGTGACTGAGTGGCAGTCCAGCATAAGGTCCTATTGCGACCAGGGTGATGACCAGTGGGGAATTCGTCCATCTACTAGTAGAAAAGGTTACTTATTGGTATCTTTGCCTGATCAGCAAGATATCGGGTTTATGCCACAATTCTTTTTCCTTCCAAAAATTCATTGGATGTTACAAACTCTGTTCATACTTTACATGACAGAGGTTTTCAGGGACTGTATAAAGAAGACGTATATGTGGATATATATATCGGAACTTTATGAAGTATATCATAACTTCATTTCCTTCAATAATACTTCAAAGATTTAATCTATTCAAATCTTGTCTCGTAGTCTCATCTATGTGATGAACTGTTGAAAGCTCATTATACTTTGAACAGTGGTAGTTCAAGTAGCTTTATAAATGATATAAGTATAGTGAAGTATTTGGTAACTTCATCCCTTGTTTTTACTTATATCCAGTAAGTAATTATCTTGCACTTGATAAAGGATTCTAGTAAGTTATCCTTTTAGATACTTGCATTATTGTTTACACTATATATTATCTTGCGAGTTGTAATGCTCACTCTTGCTTTATTTCTTCATCACACAATAACAGTTAGGAGAGATGGCCAGACTCAAGCAGACCCAGCGCAAGAGCGTGGGAAGCGTCCCACGCCTTCCCGTTGAGATCATAGCTGCTATCGCTGCAGGGCAGATCTATCTGTAGATCAGACCTTCTACTTTTGAGAATCAATTATGTATAATTATAACTTGTGGCAGATAATGGCAATTAATTGTAAACTTATTAAGTAATCATTTTGGGTTGTAATAACTTTTAAATTGTGGATTCAAAGACTTGTACCTATTTCAATTTCATCTCTGAGACTATAACGAATTGTGGTGTGTGTTAGTATGGGGTCACAGCATAAGGTTAACTATTATTAATTCAGTGAAGTGATATTGTGGAAAGAAAGACCGTGACGACCCGGATCCCTGACCCCGGATCTGGGGGTGTTACAAATCATGTGTTGTATGCCATATAGTATGAAAGACTGGCCATTTTGAGTAAAAATATGGTTGTTTCACTCATATCCAAATCATCATGCATTCTTTCCTCTTCAATTATGACTTATTGATTTATGGATCCTTCCGATTGTTTCCTTATATTGTTATCCCTTACAAAAGGTTTCCAATCAGAATTATATATATAAATTCCCTTCTTGTGTAAGTTCTAATTGTTCCTTCCTCCAGAGCTCTAATTGTTCTCCGTGTTCTCGCCATGGTTGTTGTTGTGCTTTCCCACAGACGGTGCCAAATGTTATGGATTAAAAACTAAGATATATGATTGCTGTATTTATTACTAAGGAACATGAGTTTCGAGGCTCGATTTGACTGCTCCTGTGTTTCGTGACTCAGTCTGCCTTAACAAGATGCCTACATACCTTGCTGATTGCCAAGGATCAAGTCAAAAAATGTAGTTCTGATCTGTGGGGTGAGGCCCCTTATATAGATGTTGGAAGTCCTTGAATTGGACTTGGTATAGGAGACTTAGTGGTCAAGTCTCTGAATTAGAATGGACTTTGGAGTTCTAGGAAGTAGGAAGCTGGTTCCTTATCCTATGAGGTTCCTTGGAGGCCAATCTACAAGGATTTATATCCCCACTAGGACTTATCTTAATAGCTGTTTTTCTCCCTTATTAATTAATTATGAAATTAATTAATAATCAGGGTTTTGGGTCTTATTTGTTCCATCAGGCCTGATCTGGTCCATCAGGCCTGATCAACGTGTTAACCTTTTTGGTCTGAATATCATACATCTTCTTATTGGGCCTTGCAGCCCAATTCATATGTAATTAATGCAACATTAACTACGTAATCATGATTTATTTATTCCCTATCATTTGCCCCCCAACTTTTGGGAAACATTGATTAGGTTTCGCAGAAGTTAAGTTCATTCATTCCCTTACAGGGTATCGTTTTTGCGTAAAGTATAGACGACCTACACATTTACAACGATTTTCTTTTATTCCTTTTATTTAGGAATTATCTTAATTTTCAGGAATTTTCCCTTAATTCTGGGATTTTCCTTAATTTCCAGGAATTTTTTCCTTAATTCTGGGATTTTTCCTTAACTTCCAGGATTTTTCCCTTAATTCTGGGACTTTTCCTTAATTTCCAGGATTTTTTTCCTTAATTCTGGGATTTTTCCTTAATTTCCAGGAATTTTTCCCTTAATTCGGGATTTTTCCTTAACTTCCAGGAATTTTTCCCTTAATTCTGGGATTTTTCCTTAATTTTCTGGATTTATTCCTTATTTTCTAAAAATATTAACATTTTACAGAAAATATTTTAAGGAATTTCCTTATTTTTCTGCAATTTTCCAGGAATTTTTCTTCTTTTTCTTCCCCCTTTTTCCTTTTTTTAATACATATTTCGACCAGGAATCCCATTCGACCAGGATCCTGGTCGAATTATCCTTCATTCAGCCCTGGTCGACGGCATTTCGAGGAGGGCACTTTCGATCAGGAATCCTGGTCGAATTTCGGCCAGGATTTTCTCCTATATTATTTTTTTCGAGTAGAAATCTTCGACCAAGATTTTTCTTCCCTTTCGGTCAGGATTCTCTGTTTTTGACCGAATTAGCCTTCTCTTGGTTGCCCAGGTCGACAGGATTTCGACCTCAACGATTTCGATCAGAATTCCTTTGTGTTTCCTGGTCGAATGGATCTCAATTTTGGTCGAATTAAGGCTGTTTTTCAGCCCTGATCGACAGGATTTTGACCTCAGGAGCTTCGATCAGGATTTCATTATATTTCCTGGTCGAATGGGTCTTGAATATATTTATTTTTTGCATATATTTTTGTAATTTGGATTTGGGCCCTTAAATCTGGGCTGGATTCTTTTGGGCCAACCCCTTTTTTGGGCCTGTTTTTAGCAGCCTTCTTTTTTCTGGGCTTCAATAGCAAAATTTTGGGCCCATTTTTCTAGGTCCATCTAGGTTTTGCAATTGGCCCATTGTTTTTAACTGGGCTCCTTTTCCACCCTTTTTTTCTTAAAAATCATTTGGGCCTCAAACAGGGCTTTTTGTTTTTGGGCCTTGGTACTGGGCCTTGGGTTTTTTTCCAACTAATTGGCCCCTTTGCTGGGTTGTTTTTGTTGGGCTGATCTTTGGGCCCATTGCTTTTATTAATCCTGATCCTGAACACTTGGCTTTTCTGAGCTGGGCTTTTTTTACCTAATGCCCAATAATTCTTGGGATGAACTTCCATTTTCTAAGCCAAATTTCCAGAATCTTCTGGAATTTTGAGGTTTTTATGGAATTTTTCCAAAACTTTCTGGATTTTTCTAGAAAATTTCCAAAATTCTTCCAACATTCTGTAGAGCATTCCAAAATGTTCCTAAACTTGGGCCCAAATGGGCTTTTCTAGGCCCATTTTCCCTTTTCGCCTCCTATATAAAGGTGGGAGGAGTGTGTTTTCATTCACACTCACCACTCTCCACTTCACATTTCTCTTCTATCCTCACAACTCTCTACTCCTTCCTTAGTTTTCCAGCCTCCCCTCCTTTCAAGGTTTCCAAGTTTTTCCCAACTTTACTAATGGTTGACAAGAATTCCGAGAGGGCGGCCAAGATAGCCTCGACTTCAAAACGAGGTAAGGATATCGAGATCCGTTCTTCATACATGTCTTTAATCGATATGATTAACACTAGGGGGGATGAATATCAATCTACTGCACATCTCGATTCTTTTAATCATTGTAACACTTGGCACAACATTGATTTCGATAAACTAAATGCACGTTATAACGTCCTTCCTCCTCTTAGATTTGTTCCAGTTTCTTGTGGTGACCGTACTTGCCATTGGAAACCCAACACTCTTTTTATTTACATAGATGCCCTCGATGCTGGGCTTAGGTTCCCTTTTCATCCGTTCATTCCTCATCTTTTAGCCGATTTACAAATCAACCCATGTCAGCTTCCTACAAACGCTTGGAGGAACATTTTATGTTTTATGGTTTGCTGCCTTAGGGAAGGTTTTCCCCTTTCTGTAGCTGTTTTTAGGAAGGTTTTTCAATGTTACAATAGCACTTCTGGTAATTGTGGTTGGGTCTATGTCAAACAAAGACCCAAATGTAAGCATATCTTTAACGGCGCCTCCATTCCTGATAATAACCAAAACTGGAGGAATAGCTTCGTCGGGTTACGTTGGGAGAATGGCGACTGGGGCACACTATTCAGATCTTCCTTCGGGAAGGTTAATGATGGTAGCCTCAAATCCATTCACTTAACTCCCGAGGAAACTAATATTTATAATGAGCTAACTCGGGATGACGACACTACTACCAGCTGGACTCTCTTAGAGGAATTCTCCCTCATTCATGTGGGACTATCCTCTGTTTCTCAACAGGGTATTTTTCTTCCCTTCTCAATTTTATTTCATTTCATGCATTATTGACACCACTTATTTTGTTTTTTATCTTGTCTTGCAGCTGCCAAGGAGATCAACTAGGAGAACGTGCCCCTTGTTGAGGAAACTGCTAGAATGAAGAAAGCTCTCCTTGCAGGCATGGACACTCGAGGAAAGGCCACGGAGCCTATCTTCTTAAGGAAACACAAGGAGCCCATGGGGGAGGCTTCAACTGAGGGAGCTGAGGGCCACAGTGCTCCTATTACTGCTGCCGCTACTACAGGCACCTTCCAGCCTCTCTGGGGATTCCGCCGAGGAGATACCGTGGTTGGATCCACGAAGCATGCTTAGTATTGGTCCTACCACGGCGTGACTCCAAAGGATTTTACTGATGTGGTGGTAACCCCTGATCTTGAGAGGATAAAGCTCATGGGAGCTCAGTCTCTGGCTTCGGTATGCCTCCCTTTTTTTTGAACTTATCTTTCTTACTTGTAGCATTTTCCTGCCTTACACTTTGTTAATTGTTTTATTTCAGTCCAACGCCTATTTTCAAGGCGCCGTGAGGCAAGCCGAGTCATGGAACCGAGCTTCTGACAAGGCCGACAATGCCCTCAGGAGGTAGCAGAAGAAGTATGCTGCTCTAGAGAAGAAGTTCAAGCGTAAGGAGGAAGAACTCGGAGAATCTAACGCCGAGCTGGTGGTGCTTCGGGAAGAGAAGGATAAAGCTATAGATAACTACCTGGACTCGGAGGAGTTTGCCCAGTCCATGAGGATAAGGGATGACTCAGTCTTCCCCGGGTTTTTTAGGACTGGTTGGGACACGACCCTTGGGACCGTGAACGAGGTTTGTCCTGATATTAACCCGGCGGACTATGTCTGCCCTGATGACGAGGCTTTGCTACAGAGGTTTCGCACTCGAGTAGTTGTCCGGATCATGTCCCTCAGGACCCGCTTCTTCCTCCTCCCGAGTCTTCTTCTAGGCCTGCTGAGGACGACAGCTCTTCCTCCTCCTCCAAGATGATAGAGACATCTAGCGAGAGCGGAGGGGACGACGATATGGATGCCGAGGGCACCTCAGCTCCTTAAAGCTTTTCCAGCCCTGCGTGGCTTGTTTACTTCATCTTATTTTCGAGAATTTATCAAACTCTTGTAATATTTATTTGCTCTACTTTATTTATCAGATTTTATGCTTGCATTTCACGCATTTGGTTTTACTTACCTTGCATTTAAACATATTTCGAAAACTTTATGAATTTTCATAAATTGTTTGGGATTCATCCCTTACATGAGTCTTTAATAAACCTCAAAATAAAACTAGAACATATAAATCCTAAGCAAGCAAAGCTTCAAGGTACTTTTTAACCTACTTGTCATCTTGACAAGTGAGAATCGTATTCAGTTGCCCTACACATAGTAAACCTTCAGGTTTTGTGCATGCCAAGTTCTCGGGACTTCAAAACCATCCATAGTCTCCAGCTTGAAGGTTCCTCTACCTTGAACACTCTTGACTTTGTATGGCCCTTCCCAATTCGGGGCAAGCTTCCCTTTCTGTCCTACACCAGAAGCTTCTATCTTCCTCAAGACTAGGTCACCTTGTTTGAAAAACCTTTCTTTAACCCTTAGGTTGTAGTAGAATGAAGCCTTTTTCTGATATTCTACTATCTTCGCATGTGCCTTATCTCGCACTTCATCAATTAAGTCCAGAGCTAACCTTTGTCCTTCCTCATTTTCCTCAGCATTGAAAGCTTGAATCCTGGGAGAGGAATGTGATATCTCCACGGGAACAACTGCTTCTGCCCCATATGCTAACATGAAGGGAGTTGCTCCAGTCATGACTCTACAGGTAGTCCTATAAGTCCATAATATTGGAAGTATCTCATCCACCCAGTTATTCCTCGATTTCTCGATCCTCTTCTTTAGTCCATCCAGGATTATTCAATTTGCTACCTCTGCTTGCCCATTGGCTTGCAGGTGAGCCACAGAGGTGAACCGTAACTCAATTTCATTTTCTTCACAGTACTTCTTGAATTCCTCGTTGTTGAATTGTGTTTCGTTGTCGGTAACTAGGATACGGGGAATTCCATATCGGCACATAATATTTTCCCACAGGAATTGTGCAACCTGCTTAGTTGTGATTTTGGCCAAGGGTTTGGCTTCAATCCACTTAGTGAAGTAATCAATGGCTAACAACAGGTGCATGCTTCTGACGGCGATCACACTTCTTCACATATTCTTTGGCATCAGCCATCATTTCCGGCCAATAGAAGCCTAAACGGGTTATCTTATGAGCCAAGACCCTGCCCCCCAAGTGTTGCCCACAAATACCGTCATGTACTTCTTCAAGAGCCAAGCGTGCCTCATCGGACCTGAGACACCTTATGTAAGGAACCACGAAAGATCTTTTGTACAGAATCTCATCTATCAAAGAGTACCTTAGTGCCCGAACAGCTAACTTCCGTGCTTCAGTAGCATCGTTTGGCAACCAACCGGTTTGAATGTGGGCCTTAATGGGATCTATCCATGACGTCCCCAGGCCTACAGGAGCTACAAGCTTAACATCTATGCTCCGTGTCTTCAAAATGCGGAATTACACACTTCCTGAACTTTCTTCTATCTCGGATGAAGCAAACTTTGATAATGCATCTGCCTTAGCATTTTCCTCCCTTGGAATGTGCTCAACATGGCATTCATTGAATTGGGTCATCACAGCCCTTACTAGGCGGACATACTTAGCCATCATATCATCCCTTGCCTCAAATTCTCCTTTTACCTGGGATATGACCAGCTTCGAGTCTCCACGGACTTTTAAGTTTTTGACTCTAAGTGTCCCTGCTAGGCCGAGGCCAGCTATCAGGGCTTCATATTCTGCCTCATTGTTTATGGTTGGGAAGTCTAATTTCATGGCATACTCAATCAAGAACCCATCAGGGCTTTGTAAAACCAATCCTGCTCCACTAGAGTTTGTTTTTGATGCTCCATTAAAATAGAGAACCCAATATTCTTTCTCCTTATCATCCTTCTCTTTGTCCCCATTATCAACTTCCTTGTCTTGAGGTATGGTATCTTCCTGCCCCCCGACTTCTTGGTTGGCTATGGTACATTCCACCACGAAGTCAGCTAATGCCTGGGCTTTTATTGCCGTCCGTGGCTTGTACTTAATGTCGAACTCTCACAACTCTATTGCCCACTTGATCAACCTCCCACTAGCCTTGGGACTATGAATGATATTTCTCAGGGGCTGATTTGTTAGCACCTCAATTTGATGAGCCTGAAAGTAGGGACGTAACTTTCTTGAAGCCATCACCAAGGCTAGAGCAAATTTCTCAATAGTTGAATAATTCAACTCAGCACCATGCAGAATTTTGCTGACATAGTATACGGGTTTCTGGATTTTCAGTTCCTCCTTAACCAATACAGCGCTCAGGGCACTTTCTGAAATGGCTAAGTACAAGAATAAAACTTCATTCAAAGCTGGCTTGGCCAACAATGGGGCCTGGGCCATATATTTCTTTAATTCTTTGAATGCCTTCTGGTTTTCCTCATTCCATACAAAGTCCTTAATGTTCTTTAGTGACTTGAAGAATGACAAGCACTTGTCTCCTGACTTGGAGATGAATCGTCCCAGCGCAGCAACCCTTCCTGTGAGCTTCTGAAATCCTTAACAGTTTTTGGTGGTTCCATGTCCAGGATTGCCTTTATTTTATCGGGGTTAGCCTCGATCCCTCTCTTGGAGACCATCAATCCCAAAAATTTTCCAGATCCTACTCTGAAAGCACACTTTGTAGGATTTAACATCATCTTGTGGTACCTCAGGACCTCAAAAGCTTCCCTCAAATGGGTTATATGATCAGTCTTTACTAGACTCTTGACTAACATGTCAACAACATAGACTTCCATAGTCTTTCCAATAAGATCCTTAAAAATTTTATTTACCAACCTTTGATAGGTGGCTCCTGCATTCTTAAGACCAAATGCCATAACAAGATAACAATAAACACCAAAGTTAGTGATAAATGATACCTTTGGAATGTCATCCTTGTGCATCTTAATCTGATTATATCCGTTAAATCCATCCATGAAGCTCAACATCTCATACCCAGCAGTGGAATCAATCAAAGTATCAATTCTTGGCAACGGAAAATAGTCTTTAGGGCATGCATCATTCAGATCAGTGAAGTCTATACACATCCTCCACTTTTCATTGGCCTTCTTCACCATTACAGGGTTTGCTAACCATTCTGGAAATTGAATCTCCTCAATGAAACCAGCCTCTAAGAGCTTCGCTACTTCCTGTTTTATAGCCTCTTGTCTTTCCGGGGTAAAGTTTCTTTTCTTTTGTTTCACTGTCTTCCGGTTTGGGTCCACGTTTAACTTGTGAGTAATCAGCTCCGGGTCTATGCCTGGCATATGAGCTGCTGACCATGCAAACACATCACTATTTTCTTGCAAAAATCTCACCAACTTCCCTCTAAGGGGCTCCTCAAGTGTGGCTCCAATGAAAGTCATCCTCTCAGGATTCTCGGGGGCTAAAGAAATCGAAACCAAGTCTTCTGCTGGCTTTCCTCTTTTCTCATCATTCTCTCAGATATCCATATCTTCAATAGGAAGAACCTGCCCCCCAACTCCATCTGCCCTCAAGGAGGCTACATAACAGCTTCTAGCCATTTTTTGATCTCTTCTCTCTTCTCCAATCCCATTCCGGGTGGGAAACTTCATAACTGAATGGTAGGAAGAAGGGACTGCCTTGAAGGCATGTATCCCTGTTCTCCCCATGATAGCATTATAAGTTGAACTGGCTTTTACCAACACAAAGTCCAACATCTGCGTTGCTTGCCTTGGTTCCTGACCTATGGTGGTTGGCAACTTGATTATTCCTTCCACGGGACATTCTACTCCCGCAAATCCATATATCGGCATGTCGGTTGGGGTCAATTGGGAGTCGTTATATCCCATCCTTAAAAAGGTGTCATGGAGCAAGATATCCACTGAAGCACCATTATCCATAAGGACCCTCTTGACCGGGCTATTTCCTATTATCGGTGTTATGACCAGCGGGTCATCATGAGGAAATTTCACACCCTCTAGGTCAGAATTATCAAAAGCCAATGTTACTTCTGTCATGGCCCTCTTCGGGGCTTCTCCAACAATATGCATAACCTCTCTAGTATATGCTTTTTTGGAGTTTCTGGATAATCCAGCAGCAGTTGGTCCTCCAAGGATTGTGTTTATCACAGGCCCTCGAGGTCGCGGCCCTCAATAAATTGTGTTTATAACCGGTCCTCTAGGCTGGGGATTTCGCCCCTGATCGTCTTGGTCCCTCCTACGATCTTCAAAGTTTTTCCTTCCATTATTATTCCTATCCCCTCCTTCTCTAGTGTATTTGTTCAATCTTCCTTTTCGAATGAGGAACTCTATTTCATCTTTCAGCTGTCTACACTCATCGATGTCATGACCAACATCTTTGTGAAATCTGCAATACTTGCTCTTATCTAGCTTGGCAGGATCAGCCTTCAAGGGCTTATGCCAACGAATATCTTGACCTTTTTTGATTTCCATCAGGATCTGGCTTCTAGGAGCATTCAGCTTAGCATATTCAGTGAGCTTTTGCCCATGTCCTCCCTTCTTGGGGTTTGAATCAGGGTTTTGCTCGGTTCTAGGATACTTGTCCTTAGCGATATACTCCAGATCAGTTTTCCGCTTCTTGCCTCCAGTGGGCATTACTCACTACGGTCTTCCTCATGCTTTCTTCGACCTTGATATGCTTCCCTGCCCTATCCTGGAGCTCCAACATGCTTTCAGGGGGACGTTTGGCCAAGGACATCTTAAAAAACTCATCCCTAGTTCCTTGTTGCAGTTCTATCATGGCTACCTTATCATCAAGGTCTGGGACTTTTAAAGCTTCCTTTGTGAAACGATTCAGATAGTCTCTCAAGGATTCCTTTGTTCCCTGCACAATGCTCATAAGAGATGCTGAACCTTTCTCATGAACTCTCCCGCTGATGAATTGCTTAATAAAAGCCTGCCTTAATTCTCTGAACGTCCCAATAGAGTTTGGAGATAATCGACTATACCACCTTTGAGCCATACCTGACAGGGTTTGAGGAAAGGCCCGACACTTAATAGCATCATTCACGGGCTGCAACAACAGTGCATTAGAGAATGTTCTAACATGATTAGCGGGATCTCCCGTGCCATCATAAGCTTTGATAGTTGGCATCTTGAACTTTCTTGAGATATGGGCATTCATTATTTCTTCAGTGAAGGGCGGAGTAGGATCATCAGGATCTCCAAGGGGAAGAAGATTGCTTGGATCAGCCCTTGGGACAACAGCCCTTCTCTGTACTGGACCATCCAGGTCTATGATAGGAGGAGGATTTCTCCCCCTAGGAGGTACTGGGGGTCTGGTGGTCTAGTGCGCCTCCAGGTCACGCCTCAGCCTTTGAATCTCAGCCTTATGAGCCCTGATCATTTCCAGCACTTCTTGGGGATTCGTCCCTTGGGTGCTTTGAGGATGTTGGCTTCCATCAGCCATCGGCTTTTTGTCAACACGTCTCCTTCTTGGGGCTACTTCATTATCCGAAGATTCGGAGTCTCTCTCAGTGTAAGGACCAGAAAATTCCTGATCCTCAGGGATAGGAGCCAAACCTCGTATGTAGGGGGGTGATAGCCCTCGTGCTTCACTCCATCCAGCATGTCCACTTCCTCTAACCTCAGGGTGAAGGGGCATCCCATAAGGGGGGTTAGTGGTCACAACAGTTGAATACTCGTACCCAATGGGTCGAGAGTTCACAGGTGCATGTAGTTGTTGAACTTGGGGATTCGTACCTTGAATAGCCGGGGGAATCTTCCCTTGTGGTTGAGGTTGAGTTGCCCCTATCTGGGCTTCCCCTTGGGTAGGTGTATAAGTTGAGTGAGGAGGTATCTCCATGGTTGACGAAATCACCTGGGTTGTCCCCAATGGTGTTCCTTCCTCCAGAGCTCTAATTGTTCTCCGTGTTCTCGCCATGGTTGTTGTTGTGCTTTCCCACAGACGGTGCCAAATGTTATGGATTAAAAACTACGATATATGATTGCTGTATTTATTACTAAGGAACATGAGTTTCGAGGCTCGATTTGACTGCTCTTGTGTTTCGTGACTCAATCTGCCTTAACAAGATGCCTACATACCTTGCTGATTGCCAAGGATCAAGTCAAAAAATGTAGTTCTGATCTGTGGGGTGAGGCCCCTTATATAGATGTTGGAAGTCCTTGAATTGGACTTGGCATAGGAGACTTAGTGGTCAAGTCTCTGAATTAGAATGGACTTTGGAGTCCTAGGAAGTAGGAAGCTGGTTCCTTATCCTATGAGGTTCCTTGGAGGCCAATCTACAAGGATTTATATCTCCACTAGGACTTATCTTAATAACTATTTTTCTCCCTCATTAATTAATTACAAAATTAATTAATAATCAGGGTTTTGGGTCTTCTTTGTTCCATCAGGCCTGATCTGGTCCGTCAGGCCTGATCAACGTGTTAACCTTTTTGGTCTGAATATTATACATCTTCTTATTGGGTCTTGCAGCCCAATTCATATGTAATTAATGCAACATTAACTATGTAATCATGATTTATTTATTCCCTATCAATTATGATAGTGTTGGTTGAGACCAGGTGTTGGTTATCGGAAGTTGAACAAGTTAACTAATAAGAACAAGTGTATATTGTCAAGGATAGATGAATTTTTAATTAAGAACTTGAATTGAAGCATGAACTAGAAGAATTCTAGAATAATTTGTAATTTTACTCATTAGTGATATTCTGTCACAATCATAAGAAATGAGGAAAGGTATGATATAATAAGAATTGTTTGCTATACTCTTAAGTTGAACTAAAAATAGGGGTTGTACTGGTTAGTATTATATTTGGTGGTGAAATGGTGAGTTTAGAAGGTGGAAATTGATGATTCTAGTTGTAGGTTGATTGTTGGTTATTTGATTGATTGTTTGTATCGGCTTGAGTGCGATTGGTAGTCAATAATATAAAGGAGATGTTGCCCAAATTTTCGAAAAATACCCTACTTTAAAAGATAGGAAGCCTAATTTCGCGTGTTATTGATATTCCTGTTGATACTCCAAATAATTGTGATCTCGATTCTTGAAAGAAGTTGTTACATCAATTCCGACTTTAATTGGTCTTTGATTTTATTTAGCTAGTCATCACTTGGTGCAATTGATCAATTAATTGAGTTAATTGATTAATTTTACCAATTAATGGTCAGTTAGATGGAAATCGATTCCAATTAGATTAAGTTAAATTTTGATGTGACTTTCAAATCCGAAATCAAAGCAATGAGGAATTCGGAGAAGGTAAGGACACCAGTAGAATTCAGAAATTGCTGCAAGTGAGTGAGGCTTTACTCGGATGAATATGCCCTTTATAATGGACAAGAGAAATAAAAAGTTATTTGTATGGATAAGTGAGAAGAATGTTTTCAAGAACTAAAGATTTAAGATAGAGCAAAGAGAAGGAAGGAAGGAAAGGAAGAAGGGAGGTGGAATAAAGAAGAGATTAATAATTACACCAATATGGATTATATTAGACAATCAAAGAGATTTCATCATCTGTAATAAAGTTTTATTAAAGGACGTCTTGTTTCTAAATTGTTTTGATAATCATACAATAAATGATTTATCAAGTATTTCTATTTTGGATAAAATGTGAGATACAATTTTAGTTCAGTTTCTGATTGATATTGATACTTAGGTTGTTGTTAAATATCAAAAATGTATTAATATAGATGATTGATGTTTACTTGTTAGATATATTTGAGATGTCATGTCTAATATGATTCATGTTTAGTTTTCAGATCTTAACAAACAGGACATATCAGGACTTACTGAAATCAGGACTTACTGGAAGTCAGAACTTAATATCAGAACTTAAGGTCATATCAGAACTTAAGTGTGGGAAGACTTTCATATAAGGAAGGAAGCTGATTTACAGTAGAAGATCGAGACTAAAACAAATGAAGATATGCATGGAAAGAGTTAGAAGACTGGAAGACTTGTAGAATATATTTGATTGATATAATTTAGGAGACATAATTGTATTCCATATCAATTAGAAGTTATCTTGTAACTGTGTACTATATAAACACAAACTTAGGGTTTACACTATATATGTTATCATTATCGAGAAGATTATACATTGTAACCTAGCAACTCTTAGTGATATTTGTTCATCACTGAGAGAGAATAACAGTTCTTATTGTAACAGAGTTTATTCAATATACTTGATCTTTATTACATACTTGTGTTAAATCGATTTGATTGTATTAACACTGTATTAAACCCCCTTCTACATTTTTGTGTGACCTAACAATTGGTATCAGAGCTTATCTGTTAACACACATACAGTAAAGATCCAAACAATCATGTCTGAAGAAGCTAAAACTCCAACCAAACCCACCAAAACTGAAGAAACTCACAAGACTCAAACCCACAGTCGATATGAGACTATTAGGGTTCCCATACTGAGACCTTCTGAGTATTCCATATGGAAAGTGAAGATGGCTATGTTTCCGGAAGCTACAGATCCAGAATACCTTGACAGAATTAATGAAGGACCATATAAGCCTACCAAGCTCTCTGTTGTAGTTGCTGATCAACCAGCAAAGACCATACCAAAGGAGAAAGGTGAGTACACAACTAAAGACATCTCATCTATTGCCAAGGATGCAAGGGTAAGGCATTTGCTGCATAGTGCCATTGATAATGTCATGTCAAATAGGGTAATTAATTGCAAAACTGCAAAGGAGATATGGGATGCTTTGGAGACAAGATGCCAGGGAACTGATGCAATCAAGAAGAACATGAGGACTATACTCACTCAAGAGTATGAGCACTTTGACTCAAAAGCTGATGAGTCTTTAACTGACTTATATAACAGGTTTGTCAAACTCTTGAATGATCTGTCACTGGTGGACAAGGAATATGATCTTGAAGATTCAAATCTAAAATTCCTTTTAGCTCTTCCTGAAAATTGGGATTTGAAGTCTACTACCATAAGAGACAACTATGACCTTACTGAAACTACTCTTGATGAAATTTATGGTATGCTCAAGACTTATGAACTTGGAATGGATCAAAAGAGCAAGAGGCATGGAAGAAAGTGAAGAAAAGTTGCTCTTAAGGCTGAGGAGGAATCTCCTAAAATGGCTGCCTCAAAAAGGGGCAAAGGAAAGGCTCTCATCATAAAGTCTGATTCAGAGTCATCATATTCTGATGATGATGATTCAGAAACTGAAAGTTTACCTGAAATAGATGCTGATGAAGAGATGATGAAATTGTGTGCTCTTATGGTAAAGCGTATCACAAAGATATCCTACAGGAAATTCAGAAAAGGCAAGAAGTTTTCCAGGAAAAGTGGAAGTTCTGATAAGAAAGGGTTCAGAAATTCTGAAGGTAAAGGAAAGTCTGACAGAGGAGATAACCCAAATGTCAAATGCTACAATTATGGTGAAAGAGGCCACATATCTCCTGACTGCAAGAAAGGAAAAAGTGACAAAGGGAAGGCACTTGTCACGAAGAAGAAAAGCTGGACAGACACTTCAGATTCTGAACATGAGGTGAACTATGCCCTGATGGCAAATGCTGATAGCAGCCCTGAAACTGCTGAATTGAAGGTACCTCAAACAACTTATGCCTTTCATACTGATGATATTACTGAGTTGAGATTGTATCTTAAAACCATGTTTATTAGTTATAGAGATCAGACTTTAACATGTGAAAGATTAACATCTGAAAATCTTGCTTATAAAAAGAGAAATGATTATTTAGAAAAGGAGTTAGTTCTTCTTCATCAAACTAAGAGAGAAAAAGATGATGCTTTATATGTTAGAGATGAAGTGTTAAAATTGAATGAATCTCTAAAAGCTGACTTAGAAAAGGAAAGAGAGATTATCAGAACTTGGACTAACTCTGGAAGAACATCTCAGAATTTATTAAGTAGTGGAAACTGGAAAGAGGGCTTAGGTTATGGAGATGATAAAAGTGAAAAAGGAACTGAACAAATTGAGCCAATTGTTGTTAAACAGACTGCTAAGCCAAAAGTAAATCCTGTTAAGTTTGTAGCAAAAACTGTAAAGTCTGATTCTGAAAAGATGAAAGAGTCTGTGACAGAAGTCAAAGATAAGTCAACTTCTGACAAATTAAAACAGGATAAACCAGCTGAAGTCAACATAGGCTTAATGACAAAGAAGCAGCTTAAGCATAAGCTGAAAGAGATTAAAAATGTCAACAAGGTAAATGAAGCTAGGAAAAATAGGAATGGAAAGGAAGGTGTGAATAAAAGCAATAATTATATGCCTGTTCCTAATGCTCCTAGAAAGAAATGTTATAACTGTGGAAACTCTAACCATCTTGCTTCTTTTTGCAGGAAAAATAAAGATATAAACTCTTTACCTCCTAGATCAGGAGTTAAGAGTCAGTCTGTTAGATTTAAGCCACAAAATCCTTGTTTTCATTGTGGTAGTTTATGGCATTCCATTTATACTTGTAAGGAATATCATAGTTTGTACTATGATTATTATCAAATAAAACCTTCTTTGAAGAAAGTTACTTTAATTCCATCTAATGTAAAGTCTGATGCAAAGTCTGATATAAACTCTGATAAACAACATGTTAGCATAAACTCTGAAATTAAATCTGCTGCAAATGCTAACCAACTTAAAAAGACCAAAGGATCCAAGCAAGTCCGGGTCCTTAAAACTAATCATTAGTGGTCTTTGTGATTGCAGGGAAACAGAA
Source organism: Apium graveolens (assembly GCF_009905375.1). Lineage (NCBI taxonomy): Eukaryota > Viridiplantae > Streptophyta > Magnoliopsida > Apiales > Apiaceae > Apium > Apium graveolens. The sequence continues at coordinate 68,719,357 of NC_133648.1, read as the reverse complement.
AAAATATCCTAGTTTTGGACAGTGGATGTTCAGGACATATGACTGGAAATAAAGCCCTGCTATCAGACTTTGTGGAGACAGCTGGCCCAGGAGTTTCTTATGGAGATGGAAACATGGGAAAAACTTTGGGATATGGAAATATAAATCTTGGGAATGTCATCATTGAAACAGTAGCTCTTGTCTCACGACTTAAACACAATCTGCTAAGTGTGAGTCAAATTTGTGACAGAGGTTATCATGTGGATTTCTTTGAAAAACACTGTGAAGTTGTAAGTAATTCTACAGGCAAAGTGGTTCTGAAAGGTTACATGCATGGTAACATTTATGAAGCCAGAATTTCAACAAGTTCTGATGGTTCTGCAATCTGTCTGTTGAGTAGAGCATCAATTGAAGAAAGCTGGAATTGGCACAAAAGACTCTCTCATTTAAATTTCAAGAACATAAATGAGCTAGTAAGGAAAGATCTTGTGAGAGGACTGCCAAAATTAGTATTTGCTCCTGATGGCCTTTGTGATTCATGTCATAAGGCAAAACAAAGAAAATCTTCATTCAAGAGCAAAACTGAATCTTTAATTCTTGAGCCTTATCACCTACCGCATGTTGATCTATTTGGTCCAGTCAATGTCATATCTATTGCAAAGAAGAAATATTCTATGATTATAGTGGATGAGTTCACAAGATACTCTTGGGTGTATTTCTTGCACAAGAAGAATGAAACTACATCTACTTTAACTGATCATGTCAAACAGCTGGATAAATTGGTCAAAGATTCTGTTAAAATTATAAGAAGTGATAATGGCACTGAGTTCAAGAATTCAATCATGGAAGAGTTCTGCAAAGAGCATGGAATCAAACAGGAATTTTCTACACCTGGAACTCCACAGCAAAATGGAGTTATAGAAAGAAAGTACAGGACTCTCATTGAAGCTGCACGAACTATGCTTGATGAAGCAAAGCTACCAACCTATTTTTGGGTTGAAGCTGTGCAGACTGCTTGTTTTACACAGAATGCTACACTCATAAACAAGCATGGAAAAACACCATATGAGATGGTAAAGAAAAAGAAGCCAAATCTGAAATACTTTCATATATTTGGTTGTAAATGTTTTGTTCTTAAGACTCATCCTGAACAGCTGTCAAAATTTGATCTAAAAGCTGATGAAGGAATTTTTGTTGGATATCCACTTTCCACAAAAGCCTTCAGAGTCTATAATTTAAGAACAAGGGTTGTCATGGAATCTATCAATGTATCTTTTGATGATAAGAAGATAACTAGACTTGAAGATTTCAATGATCATGATCAGCTGAGATTTAAAAATGAAGATTTAAACTCTGATACTGTAAATTCTGATGACTTAAACTCTGATCCTGTAAGTTCTGACGGGTTAAGTTCTGATGTCATTGAAACTGTGATAACAACTCCAAAGGAAAATGAACCTGTCTAGGGGGAGCAAGCTGAAGATCCTACCACAACTCAAGACTCTCAAGAAGCATCAGAACCTGTCACTGGCTCTTCAAGTTCTGATTCATCAAGTTCTGATGAGCCAAATTCTGATAATTCTAGAAACTCTCATTCTTCAAATCCTGAAGAATCTAACTCAACTCAGAGAGCATAACTACAGGGGGAGCATCAGAAAATGCTGATGGAGACAGCATGGATCATGGGGGAGGATCCAGTTCTAGAAATTAACTTCCATCTGCAAGGAAGTGGACCAAATCACATACACCTGACTTAATAGTTGGAGATCCTGAAGCAGGTGTCAGAACTAGAACTACAACATCAAATGAATGTCTCTATCATTATTTTCTATCTCAGACTGAACCAAAGAAAGTGGAAGAAGCTCTTCAAGATGTTGATTGGGTGCAAGCAATGCAGGAAGAGTTAAATGAATTTGAAAGAAATAAAGTCTGGACCCTAGTGCCAAGACCAAAGAACAGATCAGTTGTTGGCACAAGGTGGGTGTTCAGAAACAAAACTGACAGTGATGGCATAATTACAAGGAACAAAGCAAGGCTGGTTGCTAAAGGCTACTCTCAACAGGAGGGTATTGATTATGATGAAACATTTGCACCAGTTGCTAGATTGGAAGCCATAAGAATCTTTTTGGCTTGTGCTGCTCACAAAAAGTTTAAAGTCTTTCAAATGGATGTGAAAAGTGCTTTTCTCAATGGAGAATTGGAAGAAGAGGTGTATGTTGAATAACCACCAGTCTTTGTAGATTTAAAATTTCCAAATCATGTCTACAGGCTTGACAAAGCACTTTATGGCCTTAAGCAAGCTCCTAGAGCATGGTATGAGACTTTAGCTCAATTCCTTCTGGAAAGTGGATTTCATAGAGGCACAATTGATAAAACATTGTTCAACCATGAAAATGACTTACTTTTGGTATAGATATATGTTGATGATATCATATTTGGTTCTACAAATGCCAAGCTCTGTGAAAGATTTGCAAAGCTAATGCAGTCAAGATATCAAATGAGTATGATGGGAGAACTTAGCTATTTTCTAGGACTTCAAGTCAAGAAAAATGAAGAAGGTACTTTTATCTGTCAATCCAAGTACACCATAAATTTACTCAAGAAATTTGGAATGCAAGATTATTCAACTGCATCCACTCCCATGGCCACTACAACCAAGTTAGATAAAGATACTGGTTCATCAGTAGATATTACTAACTATAGAGTTATGATTGGCTCATTACTCTATTTAACTGCTAGTAGACCTGATATCATGTATGCTACATGTCTTTGTGCAAGATTTCAGGCTGATCCAAGAGAACCTCAATTAATAGCTGTGAAAAGAATTTTCAAGTACCTCAAGGGTACAGCTGATCTAGGATTGTGGTATCCTAGAGAATCATATTTTAAGCTAATAGGTTACTCAGATGCAAATTTTGCAGGATGCAAAATAGACAGGGAAAAGCACTAGTGCAAGCTGCCAATTTCTTGGAGGCAGATTGGTTTCTTGGTTTAGCAAGAAACAGAAATCAATTTCCACATCAACTGCAGAAGCAGAATATATTGCTGCAGGAAGCTGTTGTGCACAGATTCTTTGGATGAAGAATCAGTTACTGGATTATGGGTTAGAATTTTCTAAAATATCTATTTACTGTGATAATCAAAGTGCTATTGCTATGACAGGTAATCCAGTTCAACACTCAATGACAAAGCACATCAGCATTAGGTACCATTTCATAAGGGAACATGTGATGGAAAGTACAGTGGAATTGCATTTTGTTCCAACAGATCAACAACTAGCATATATCTTCACAAAACCACTATGTGAAGCTACTTTTGCAAGACTGGTAAATGAACTTGGAATGGTTTTAGGTTCTTTCTCTAAATCTGCTTAGTTTTTGTTCTCATGCATCAGACTTTATGATTAGTGTTTATAGATTATCTTATCTTCATGTAATCTGTGCTTAAACTGTTAATATATTAAATGCTGATTGCTATCTGATGTGGATCTATATACTCTGATAGTGATTTGAATGTTCTGTGACTATTCAATCCAATGAGGATTACTGTGCTAGATGCTGACCTAGTAGTCTTTAACATTTGAGAAATCCCATGTTTGAATTAGTTGTTTATGTGGAAATTCATTAACACAAGCAAATTCTGATTTTGAGCTTAGTCAAATTTACTTTGTGTATCTTATTACTAAGTCACAAACTAGATTCTTGCTTCTTATCTGTCAAATTCTGATGTCAGTAAAACTTAAGGATGAACTAAATGTTGATAAGCCTCACTTATCTGAAGAAAAGAAAAGAAAAGAAAATTAAAGTCAGGTATTCCTTTGAGATCTAGAGTAAATATGTGGAAGGGAAGACCCAAGTGCATTGCTGGTATTAAGTAATATATGGAAGGGAAGACCCAAGTGCATTGCTGGTATTAAGTAATATGCATTAGAAAAGCAAATAAATCTTTTTTGGTGACTTTTTACATTCTCTGATTACTGGAAAATACTCTGATAATAGCATAAATTCTGATAAGTAGTTGTGGCTCACTTACACTGAGAAGCCACTGTAAAAAGGAATTTCAAAAGATGCATAAAATGAGCACAAATAGTTGAGGTGGACTCATGCACAAATTTATCCTATAGTAGACTTCATTATTAATGACAGATTTTAAGCACTTTTCTTAGTTATGCCTTATTTCTAAGATGTACTGAAGTTTATCAGACTTTAATCTTTATCTGATATTTTGCTAATGCACACACTATCTCTCCATATGAATGACGAAAATTACTGTGGTGATCAAGTTATTTCAGATAAACAGTTAAGTGTCATATGCATAAATTCTGAGGACAAGTTCTGATGGAAGTTCTGATGATTAAACTCTGAAGAAACAAGTCAGTATTTGTATGAAGAATCACAATAACAAACCTTCACTTTTTGAGTATAAAAGCCATATTCTGATGACTGTTAAAATCTGATAATAGTCAAGTTCTGATATTAAATCCTGATGGACACTCTGATGCTTCCGTGGCATTATTCTTTACTTGACTTATTTATGGTAAATACTGAAACGGCCATATTTAATCAGAATATAATTAGGTGAGAGAAAAATAGTCATAATCATTTGGGTTAGTGGTAAACGTGTTTGTCTTGAAAAATGCATGTGCACGTTAATTATTGCTTATTTCTCGTGCCCACTAACTCTGCTTTAACTATTTACTGGATGACAGGTGTACAAGTGTTTGTTTTACTTTTAAAAAGGACTATTGAGTGGAGAGAGTATATATATGGGAGTTAAAAGATTTTCTAATCTTTTACCTACTTTTCTATTCTTAATCTCTCTTATTCTCTCTCTCTCTCTCTAATATTCTCTGAAGCTTTTTCATACAGGACTTTTATCAAACACCTTGTGCACAATATATTTTCTCACTTATTTCTTATAGAAATGGCACCAAAAGACATAGTTTTCAATGGAGCTAAGTTTGTCCCCAACAATTACTTGGCTATTCCTAGCAAAAATGAAGCTCCGTCAGATCTTCACTTCATTCAGGATTTCCTTGCTAACTCTGAGATTGGGTATGCTTTGACCCAACCAGAAGCCATCTCTGGAACTCAAGTGCTGGAGTTTTGGAGAAGTGGCATATATGATGATGGTGGTGCTCATGGGTCCCCAAGTATTATCTTTTCAACAGGGGAGGATGAGCATGTAGTGACTCTGGCTACAGTTCGACAGGCTTTACATTTGCCAAAAAACTGTGTCTACAGTTCAACAGTTGAGGAGCCAGTCCTTCAGTAGATGATGGCTAGTTTGGGCTATGAAAAGACATTAGCAAAGATGGGTCAATTGAAGAGACTTTACATAAGGAGGGAATTGAGTTTCTTTTTTGACTGCATCACAAAGGCCTTTGCCAACAAATGTTCAAATTTTGATGCAATCCCAATTCTCAGTCAACAAATCAGGTATGCTCTCATTAATCAAACTCATTTTGATTATGCAAGTGCTATTTTAGGATTTATTGGGGATAGGATGACAGAGGATAGAAATACTGTTTACTTTGCTAGATTCTATCAGCTTATTTATAGTTTTTGTTGTTCTGATGCACCCCAATTAGCAAGTGAGTTAATTGAACCTGTTAAACTTGCTAAGAGAGCTTTTACTGACTTATTATCTACTGATAATAAGAAAACTGTTTTGAGACCCCTCCAAATTCCCATATCAGCCAAACAGTTTTTGGTAAATTCTGATCCAGCCACATACACTTCCATATATACTGATGTCCAACCAACCCAACCTCCATCAGCACCTACCATAACTACACAAACATCTCAACCTTCTCAACCTCAATCAACTCAACCCATAATCAGAACTTACTTCCAACCATCAGAACCTGTGACAGTTGAAGCTGAAACTGTAAATTCTCAGAAAGCAACTGCAGCTGAAGGTTCCGATACCTTAAAGAGAAAGAGATCTGTAAACTCTGATGATAAAGCAACTCCTTCTTTTGCAAAGCGATTGAAGAAAATGAGGGCTAAGAGGCATTTGGCTAAGCCTCCATCAGAAGATACTGAAAAAGCTGAGGAAGGAGATCAGGAATCTCTGATCTCAAAAGAGCCAATTATCATTGAATCTCTGCCACCTCCAGCTAAAGACAAAGACGTTGTACAGGATACAGTGGTTACACCTCCAGTCTCTCCTCTTCATGAAGATATTACAGTTGAAGATTCAGGCTTAAGTCCTGAAATTGACATCGACAGGCTGCACACTCCTACTATTCTGTATTTGGAAGCTTCAACAGCAGCTCAGACATCTCCAACTCATTCTCCAATTTTAAATGCTAATGCTGAGATATCATCTACTCCAACAACACCTATTCTGGAGATAAATTCTGATGCTCAGAATTTAGATGAGATTGTTCCAAAATCTCCAGTTGCTTCACACATTCTAGTACTTTCAGAAGATAATGAGTCTTCCTCAAGTTCAGAAGATAGTGTTTCTGTTGATAATCCTGCTCCCATTCTTGGAAAGGAGGCACTAATTGAGAAGTTTGTTGAGCAAGCTGCTCCTATTCCTTGGGAAGATACTCACAGATGTGTGGGGTAGACCAAGAAGTGGAATGAAACTGATTTCATTCCAAGCTCCAAAGTACTGACAGGCCATATTGGTAAAACTGATGAGTTGCTCACTAATGCTGATTTCAAGACACAACTCAAAGTCACAGCTCTGTCTACCAAAAATCTTCAAGGTCTACACTATATTACTCAAGAAAAGGTTGACAAACTTCTAGAAAAGGATAAAAAGCTGGATATGGAGACCAAGCTTGATAAAAAGAGGTTTATCAGACCTATTTCTGAAAAAGTAGAAGCAATTGAGAAATCTCAAGAGAAGCGACATGCCCAAATCTTTGAGGTCCTGGCTAATCAAGCTTCTCAATAGGCTCAATTCGATGAGATCCAATCTTTAGTGGAACTTCTTCTCTCACTCCTACTATCAGACAATGCCAAAAAGGGGGAGAAGATAGTTAAGTCCTGTTAGGTCCCAATTTGTTTGTAGAAGGGGGGGTTGAATGCAAACAATACCGTTTAGTCGAATAAAATGTGGAATAAAATTGTGAAACAAAATTCAAGTTAAATAAAACTTTTATTAAACTTGAAAGGTGTTACAACTACGGTATCGGTTACAAGGGATTAATCTCAAATCAATTATTACAAATCTAGAATAAATTCGACATGAACTTTTTCTATTTTTGTAATTAAAAGATCAAATGCTAAATGCGATTTGAGATTAAGTTCTAGGGATTTTGATCCGCTAGATTGTTACACAAGAACAAGAGAGTGATTTCTAGTTGATTGGATTTAACTTTACAAGCTAGAAATTGTGATCTTGAATTAGCAGATAAGATGAAATATTTGGCTGCTTTTTCTCTGTTTGTTCTTGGCTTCTGTTTGATTGCTTGGTTTTTAAAGAATTGGTCTTCTGCTTCTTTTAATCAACACAGCCGAGATTAATGAACTGGGGTGACAATCTTTTGTCCAATAAGACTTTCGGTGTGACAATCTTTTAGAGCTAGCAAGACAATTAAAATGAACTAGCAAGACTTTCGGTATGACTATTGATTGTCATACCGATTGTCATATTAGTTCAAATGAAATTGTTTTACTGAATTAATAAGTGATTTTAATCTAAATAATAATTCTATCAAGACAATCAACTGAATTAGCATGACATTCGGTATGACTATCAATTGTCATACCGATTGTCATACTAGTACAATCAGTTGTCTTTTTAGAATTAAAACAGATTTTAACCAATTAAAATTCTGAAAAACCTTAATATTAATTCAGAATTAATTAATCAATTAATTTAATTAATCAAATAAATTAATCTTTGCAGATATAATTTATTTTCATAATTAAATTATATGACTTAATTAATTAATAGAGAATTAATACTAACCCTGAGCAGCATCCATTCTTCTGACAATCTTCTGAAAGTCACTGAGACTTATGAATCAATTCCGCCACTTCAATGCTGACACTCGATGTACTGTCTGGTTCATGAGTGACTAACTTTCGTGACGTTTCTTCATGTCTTGACTTTGTTGTTCTGATTGAATCCTTGTAATAAATAATACCCTGACGAGATCTCTGTCACTTGATTAAATCCTCGATCTTGATTTATATCACTGAGGCATGATCAAATTCTTGAACTTCTTCCAGTGAATCTTCAAGTCTGCAGATGAACAATGTTTCTTTATTCTTTGACATATGTTACTTTGTGAGATCTCTCTGATGATAGATCCACTATTTACTTATTACATTCTTATTTGAGTTGAGTTAAATACTCGAATAAACGAGTAGGCTATGACATATGCCTTTCAATCTCCCCCTATTTGCTTGTTAGACAATAACAACAAATACCTAGAGGATAACTCAACTAACAAATAAGAAAAAGATATAAACAGTAATGTAAAGTAAATAGCAGAAAAGTTCTGGATTATATTTAACATTTTCCAGATTCCAAATGAAATTTACAAGTGAATACAAGATAGATGTTCCTCTAGCCTGAATATATAACTACATTAGACTATCTTGATTCATAAAGCTCTAATCATATTACATTGAGTTTTGAGCTAATTGACTTCAGTTGTCTTCTCTTCTGACTTCACCTTCTTCTAAATCTTGAAGCAATTCCTTGTCAAAGACACGATCCTTTTCTGAAGTGAAGCTTGCAGGTCTGACTGGTTGAACTCCAACTAACTTCAGCTTATTCTTGAGTTGATTGTACCTTTTAACATTCTTTTCACAATAAGCTTGAATCAAGTCAGCAGCTTGAGTCTTCAACATGGATGAATATCCAGCAGTTCTCAAATGATGTTCCATCCAGACCAGATGCTTAGCTGAGTAGTCTTTAAGAGATTGTACATCTAGCTGACAGATTTGAAGACAATCAGACTTAAAGAATCTCACCTGATGAGGATTGTTGACCACTTGAGGACTAGCCCTGCTGGCAAACTCTTTAAGCCTTTCTCGAAGAACTTCATTCAATTCTGAGCTTCTTTTGACTTTGTTTAAAAGAATCCAAATCTCTGACAAAGAACGATTCTCAAATAGATGAAGTGACACCTTGAATGATCCTTCACTCTGACAATATACAAAAATGCTCATCTCATTTAGGGATCTATCAAAAGCAGCTGTGATCCTTGAGACTTCAGTCTTGATAGCATTCATGTACATGTCATTGTTAGGATTTGAGATTTCCAGCTTGTCAAGAAGATGTAAGAACTGCCTATCATTGTTAGTGCTTAGCTGAGGCATATCGAGTACTCTCCTAGCTTCATCCCATTTTTCACCAATCTTTAGTCTGACATCTCTTCTCCTTTCTTGAGCCTTAATGTCATGAAGACGTTGCTTTTGAAGAGTTTCTGTTCTTTGTATGTCTTTCCTCCTGTCAATGATCTGAGAGACCTTCTTGAGTTCAGCTTCTTTTCTTAGCATCTCTGACTGCTCTTTCTGAAATTCTTTCTCAAACCTAGGATCCACTGTATCTTCCTCTTCCCAATCTTCAAAATCACTTTCCTCTTCAGCTTCAAATAACCCATCTTTATCTTCCTGAACTGGTTCAGTGGGAATGTCAAAAATGTCAAAGTCATCCTGTTCTCCACTGTAGTAGACATCATCAGCCTTTCCTTTGTTTCCAGCAGAGGTATCTTTTTCCTTCCCTTTGGCACTACTCCCTTTCTTCTCCCCCTTAGTTGAGGGATCCTCTACTGACTTTCCTTTGGAACCTCCATCACCTCCAGAGCCTGATCCTCCACCAGACGGTCCTTCAAAATAAGCTCTTTGTTCTTCATTAGGGCAATGAGAATTCTTGATCATGTAATATAGGTGCTTCATCCCTTTATTGAGATGTTCCATGCCCGTCTCTATCTTTAGAAATCTTGAGGAGTCCAGTGAATGATTCATCTCAACGAGGTCTTCAAGAGAAGTCATTCTTGTATGTAGAGAGCAGAAGTTGGATATGTCATCAGCTGATAAATTTGGAGTGTCCTGAATAGAATTGAGCTTTGGTATTACAGTGGTCTTTAGATCTGAGATGTCATTCCTTATGATTGCAAGCTGATTGTTGACAGAGGTGGAAGAAGAAGACCGTTCAACCACTTGTGCTTTGAATGCTTGAGCTTCAGCTTGGCTTTTAGCAAGTTCTTCTTTTAGGGCAGCAATCTGAGCTAACAGGTTTACAGTATCAGTGTCTGTGTGTGCTCTCACCTGAATTTCACTCGTGTTTGGTTCACTCATCTCACGTGCATGTGTTTCTCTCAATATAATTGCTCGTGAGGAGTCTTCCAGTTGCTGTTCTTCTGTACCTGCATTAAAAATCACCCTAGCCTCTTCAAGAGAGGTCAGTGGTGGTGCAATGGGAATTCGCGAGTCCCGATCCTCAGTCAAACCTATCAAATCTTTTGGAATAGATGTCTGAATTGCTTCAGGGATAGATTGACCGAGTTGCCCTCCACTTTCTCCAGATAAATCTGCGAGTGGAGAATCCCATAAGGGAGCCAGAGGTGTTGGATCTGGGAGGGGAGAAAATGACTCTATTAAAGATGGCGGAGAGTCAGATTTTCCCTCTGAAGCATGTGACTGCTCTTCTGCCGTAACTATGGCAGGCACTGTAACCGACTCTACGTGCACTCCTCGCTGTGTGTCCTGAGTATGATCTGGGGAAGTGTATGGTTCCATTGTGAGTAATGGAATTGTACTTGACTCAGTACAAGATGCCATGGCCCTATGGCGAATTTCAATAGATGCATCCTGTTGAGAGAATGCCTCTAGTAACTGTTCATTGGCCATTTCAAAGTCCATGTCCTGTTGAGAGGACAAGGATGGGCTTTCAGATGCCTCAGAATATGTTCTTCTTTTCTTAGGAGGAGGCAGAGCTGAGGGTTCACTCATATTTAACAATGTACTACTTCCTAGTAATCTCCTGGGTAACATTTTAGACAGTGGGGGAGAGGTTGAGATAGAATGAGACTCTGTGTTTGGCTCTATGACCTGGGATTGAAGCTGTGGTTCTACAACTTCATGGTCAGCCCTATCAACCACTGGGGGTCTTTCAACAGAAGTAGGAAGAGAGTGAGAGTGAGGAATTACTACCTGTAATGGAAGAGTCTGGGTGGCTTGAACCACTGGAGGTTGAGGTTGTTGTTCATGGCCGGGAAGATTGAAAATAGGTAAGGGAATATAATTGGCCATGAAAGCAGATACAAGTACTGGAACTTGCATAAATTTGAAGGTTGTGTCTTGGCGAGTGTAAATCTTTTTGCTAACTGGAGGGGGTTCGGTTACCGCAGAGTTAGCAAAAAGGGCTTTGTGTTCAGGGGTGAGTAGATGATCTGCTATAAGCATGAGAAAACGAGCATAGTAACATGATACCCTACGATTTGTAGAATGATCACGTAAAGCAGAAGTTAGACGTCTCAAGAGAATGGGAAAAAGTAGTTTGCCAAAATTGATCCTTTGATTGAAAACAACCGCAAGACCAATATACTGCAGAGTGGAAGTGATGTTATGAAAATTGGATTTTGTGCAGTTGGCAAACACTTTGGAAAGTGTATCGAAGAAAATATCCCATTCAGACACCAAATTTGATTTAGAAAGTTTGGTTAAATTGATCACCCCTTGATAGTGAATAGCATTGAAAAAATTTGTGATATCATTTTCAGAGGGTAAATTACAGAAATTGTCTAGTGGAAAATTTAACGCACGATTGACGACTGTTTCATCAACTACATACTGTGTGTTTGCGACGGTGAATGAAAAAGATTTTGAATCATCGGCCACAGTAGAAGTTGTGCAAATCAGTCTAAGTAGATCGACGTTTAAAATCACATTTGATTTAATAGCAGAGCTAACAATCGAATGGTCATTTAAAAATCTAATCCATGGCTTAAATTTTTCAACATCACATTTTTCCGGATTAAAATAACCAACCTGATTATGCGCGACAATTTGGAAATTGAGAGCCATTTAAAATAATAATAAGACACACGCTTTTCAGAATTTTAAGAATAATATTAAGAAAATTCGAATTAATTAAATTAATTTAATAATTCGAATTAAATTAATTATAATCGAAAAATTTAGACAGAAATGTATCTCGTTAAAATTCCTAACTCACAAACACAGTTTTGACAAACCAAAAGACACAAATCAGAAATTGAAAATAAAAATAAAAAGTTCAAAATCAACAAACACAAATTGAATTTGAAGGGGCAAACTGATTTTTATTTGTTTTTGTTTTTATTTAAGAAAAATCCAACAGCACCTCTGTATATATATACTTGTATGTATATATCACAAAGTGATGAATTAGTTTGCTGAGTAAAAACTCGAGCAAGGAAGGAATCAGATTGATGGTTTTAGTTCGAAGAGAGAGAAGAGAGAAAATGAGGAAGAAACTGTTCGAAATTTTTGAAAGAAATGAAACTGTTATGATGGTTTAAAACAAAACAACAAACGCCTTTATATAACAGCTGGTATGACAATCCGGGATTGTCATACCGATTGTCATACCAGGCAAAAGAAGGAAAAGAAATAACAGAATAAATACTAAAATTATAACTGGTATGACAATCTGATAGTCATACCGATTGTCATACCAGTATAATAATAAAATGAAATATATATATAATGTTTATAACTGGCAAGACAATCCAATAGTCATACCGATTGTCTTGCCAGTATAAAACTATACTGAAGAATATAATAAACATAATTTAAACTGAAATGACTTTCAGCAAGACAATTTCAATTGTCTTGCCGATTGTCATATCAGCATTAAACACAGAATTAATATGAAAATAAGTATATATATATAAGTACTGAAATGATTTTCAGCAAGACAATTTCAATTGTCTTGCCGATTGTCATTTCAGTAGAAAGACAATCAAATATGTACAGACTCTAATTAAATATACTGAAACAAAGACAATATATTAGAATTTATTATTTTTATTCCAAAAATAGATTTCTATTGAATTTTAGCAAATAAAAATTCATAGAAAAATATTTTTAGAGGAAATAGAATATTCTGAGATATTTTAAATTAACAAAAAGGGAAAATAAAAATAGATAAGATAATATATATTACATAGAAGTAAGCAAGAAATATGATAAAATGATAAAATAAATTTGCAAATGAATTTTTCATTTATGAAAAATTCATTTGTAAATTTATTCAAGAACAGATCCCAGATATTAACTAAATTAATCACTAAAACTATTCAACATGCCCAATTTACCAACTAATCTGGTAAATGTGGATTCGTCAAGTGGTTTAGTGAAAATATCTGCTATTTGTTCTTCTGTTGGAACAAAAAATAGTTCAACAGTACCATTCATGACGTGCTCTCTAATAAAATGATACCTGATGTCAATGTGCTTTGTCCTCGAGTGCTGCACAGGGTTGTTGGTGATGGCTATTGCACTTGTGTTGTCACATAAAATAGAAATCTTGTTCAATACAGAGCCATAGTCTCGTAGTTGGTTCCTAATCCACAAGATCTGAGCACAGCAGCTTCTAGCAGCAATATATTCAGCCTCGGCCGTTGAGTTGGAAACTGTTTGCTGTTTCTTGCTGTACCATGAGACTAGCCTGCTTCCTAGGAATTGACAACTTCCTGAGGTGCTTTTCCTATCAACAACACTTCCTGCATAATCTGAATCTGTATATCCGACAAGGTTAAAACCAGATTCTTTAGGGTACCAAATACCTAGATTTGGTGTTCCCTTAAGATATCTTAAGATTCGTTTAACAGCAACGAGATGAATATCTCTAGGATCCGCTTGGAACCTTGCACATAAACATGTAGCATACATAATATCTGGTCTACTTGCAGTAAGATAGAGTAACGAGCCAATCATACCTCTGTAGCTTGTGACATCTACCTTAATGGAATTTTCACATGGTCCAAGCTTGACAGCTGTAGTTGATGGAGTCCTTGCTGATGCAGAATCCTCTAGATTGTACTTTTTGAGGAGTTCCTTGAGATACTTGGATTGACAAATAAATGTTCCATCTAATCTTTGATTTACTTGTAATCCAAGAAAGAACTTCAGCTCTCCCATCATGCTCATTTCAAACTTGCTGTGCATTAACTTAGCAAATCTCTTACAGAGATTATCATTAGTAGACCCAAATATTATATCATCCACATAGACTTGGACTAATATAGTATCATTCTTATGTTTTTTAGAAAAGAGAGTTTTGTCTATGACACCTCTAATAAAGCTATTTTCAATAAAAAATTCAGAGAGAGTGTCATACCATTTTCTTGGAGACTGTTTTAGCCCATAGATAGCCTTGAAAAGAAAGAAGACAAAATCCAAATGATCTGGATCTTCAAAACCAGGAGGTTGCTCTACATATACCTCTTCATCCAGCTTTCCATTCAGAAAGGCGCTCTTGACATCCATTTGATAAACTTTAAAGTTTGAAAATGCTGCGAATGCCAGAAATATTCTGATGGCCTCAAGTCTAGCCACTGGAGCATAGGTTTCATCATAATCAATGCCTTCAGCTTGAGAATACCCTTTATCTACCAGTCTTGCCTTGTTTCTTGTAACCACACCATCTTCATCTAGTTTATTCCTGAATACCCACCTAGTACCAACAGCTTTCTTGTGTACAGGCCTAGGTACCAGTTTCCAGACTTGTTGACTTTCAAACTGATTGAGTTCATCTTGCATAGCAATCACCCAATCTGGATCAGACAGTGCTTCTTCAATTTTCTTAGGTTCCATCTCAGAAAGAAATCCTGAGAACAGACACTCATTTTGAGTAGCACGTCTAGTTCTGACTCCAACATTTGGATCACCAATAATCAACTCAAAAGGGTGAGCTTTATTCCAGACAATCTGTCTTGGAAGATTTGATCTTGATGATTCGCCTTGAAATTCATTGTGATGTTGTGTCCTACTAGATGATCCTTCAGCATCTCCCCCTGAGTTGTTGCCATGTTGACTTGAAGATTCTCCGTCAGTAGCAGTGGTATCTCCATTGTTGCCAAAGTTTCCATCACTATTACCTTGAGTATCATCAGGATTAACAGGTTCTTCACCAGCAACAACTTCAGGTTCTTGACCATGTTCTGATTCTGAATCTGACGTATCATCAAACTTCAGTTTCTCAGAAGGATCTTCAGTTTGGATACTAGGGAGTTTAGTGTCATCAAATGTAACATTGACACTTTCAGTTACTTTGTGTTGATCAATGATATACACTCTATATGATCTTCTTCCATATCCAACAAAAATACCCTCATATGCCTTTGCCTCGAACTTACCACGACGATCATCTCCATCCTTGAGCACGAAGCATCTGGCACCAAATACATGAAAGTATTTGATAGAAGGTTTCTGTTCATTCAAAGTCTCATAAGGAGTTTTCATGAAGTCTTTGTTGATTAGAGTTCGATTCTGAGTATAACATGCAGTATTGACAGCTTCAGCCCAAAAGTACATTGGAAGACCTGATTCATTTAACATCATTCTTGCAGCTTCAATCAATGTACGATTCTTCCTTTCTACCACTCCATTTTGCTGAGGGGTTCTAGGAGCTGAAAATTGTCTGGTAATCCCTTTGTCTGTATAGAATCCATTGAGAAGTGTATTCTTGAATTCTGTCCCATTATCCGACCTTATTGCTCTAACAGGGACGTTAGAATCTAACTCAATCATCTTGATATGATCAATCACAACTTGTGGTGTTTCATCCTTAGAGTGAAGAAATAAAACCCACGTATACTTGGAATAGTCATCAACTATCACAAGACAGTAACACTTCTTTGACATAGAAAGGATATTAACTGGACCAAATAAATCCATGTGCAATAATTGCAGAACACCAGTTATGGAAGATGTGTCAGTGCCTTTGTGACTTGCTTTCTTTGACTTTCCTTTCTGGCAAGCCTCACATAGTCCTTCTGGAGAGAATTCCAGCTGAGGCAGACCTCTTACCAATTCTCTTTTGACAAGAGAATTCATTGTTTTGAAATTGAGATGGGAAACTCTCTTGTGCCATAGCCAACTCTCATCTGACGATGCCTTTGCATAGAAACAATTGACTTCAAGATTGCTTCCAGAGTTCATATCAGCTACGAACAGATTTCCTTTCCGGATTCCCATTAAGGAGGGTTTTTCACTTTTCTTGTGCAGAATCTGACACTTCAGCTTGTCGAATAAAACATTGTAGCCGTTGTCACAGAACTGACTAATGCTAAGCAGATTGTGTTCAAGTCCTTGCACAACATATACATTTTCAATGATAACATTTCCAGCTTGCAAACAGCCATATCCCTCCATTAAACCTTTGCTGTTATCTCCAAAGGTAACCACTGGGCCAGCTTTCTCAACCACATTTGATAGCAGGGCTCTATCTCCGGTCATATGTCTTGACGATCCGCTGTCAAGAATCCACACTACCGGTTGTACCTGTTTAATGCCCTGCAATACAAATGGATTAGAACTTCTTCGGAACCCAAGCTTGGCTGGGTCCGGCATACTTGTAAAATTGGCCTTTATCAGGCAAAACAACATTCTTAATTTCACTATTCTCAACATTCTCAATGACTGAACATTTGACCTTTAAAACAGCCTTATCAAATTTCTGTTTAGGCTTAGGCACAAATGTCTCCTTTCTAGCTTTAGGAGGACTAGCAGTCTTAGACCTATCATGCTTTCTATTATTCACATGCTGACGAGGAGTAGTCTTATCATTAGAAACATGCTTACCATTAAAATAAGCAAACAACAGATTAAAAGCACAAGACATACAATCAGGAACACCACATGCTTTATGAGAAGGATTAACAATAGGCAACTTATGCATGGTAGACATGGCATTTGTGTTATCCAACTCATGTGTGTCTGAGTTAGTCTCAGTTGCTTTCACAACCTTGACTGGAACTTTTGACACACTTGACTTGGAGACAGCTTTCCCATTAGCATTATCTTCAGCACGGATTTCTTCTTGAATAATAAAAGAGGTCTCATCAAATGGTTCAGCAATTGATTCTTTATAGAGGGGTTCATCAACACCCTTAAGCACATGTGGTACTTCCCTGCCTTTAGCACATACATGAGGAGGGGAGTTTATGCCTAATTTTCCAATAGCAGCATTGTAATCATAACCTATTCCATGTGTTTGATTAACAGCTTGCTTATTGTAAAACTCTTTGGACTTCGAACAAGAATTAAAGTAAGCTTTAACCTTAGCCTCAAGACCGGTGATCTTGTCTTTGAGAATAGTTTCGAGTTGTCTATAACAGTCAACTCTATTCTCTAGAAAAGATACTTGTTCTTTTAGTTTATCTTGATTAATGTGCACAAGTCTTAATTCATTGACCTCTTTCTCAAGGTCTTTGATTTGTTGATTTAACAATTCATTATCACGACGAGCACAATCTAAGTTACCTCTTAGATGATAAACCATTTCAGCATCAGAAAGTTTTACCTCTTTTCTTGACGATGAGGTGCTTGCATTACTAGCCATGAGAGCAAGATTCCCAACTTCTTCATCTTCACTGTCAGTATCATCCCAGCTTCTTCCCTTTGCTAGGTACGCCCTTTCAGATTTACTCTTCTGATTAGAATCGTAAGAGTTCTTCCTAGCTTATTTTGGCTTCCTGCATTCTGTGGCAAAGTGTCCCAACTCATTACAGTTGAAGCATCGAATGGTGCTTCGATCAACCATCCCTGTTTTATACCCACCACTGCTGGTGTTAGAGGATGAAGATCCACCTTTCTGGAATCTGTTGTAGTTGGACTTGTACTTGAACTTGGGATTCCTTTTGAATCTGACATTTGAGAATCTCTTGACAATCAGGGCCATTGACTCATCCTCCAATTGCTCCAGTTCTTCCAAGGAATAATAATCATCTCCTGATTGATTTGTAGTAGGAGAATCAAATTCTGCTACTATTACATTATCTTCAACCTTGGAAGACTGTACCATTCTATCTGACTGTTGAGATTGTTGTTGATATTGTGGTTGTTGTTGTTGTTCATCAGCTACTAGAGCAGTAGACGTGCTGACCACTCTTCCTTTCCCGTAAACTTCCTTCTGCTGAATCTGCTCCAGCTCATAAGTCTTTAACACACCATAGAGCCTTTCCAAAGAAATCTCACTCAGATCTCTTGCTTCTCTTATGGCAGTGATTCTATGTTCGAGATGAGTTGGCAGTGTTAAAAGGAACTTTTTGTTGACCTCCCTGATGGAATAGTATTTACCATTAATATTCAGGTTGTTGATCAATGCATTGTACCTCTCAAACACTTCAGTAATTCCTTCTCCTGGATTTGATTTGAAATATTCATATTCAGAGGTTAGGATTTCTAGTTTGTTCTCCCTAACTTCCTCTGTGCCTTCATTAATAATCTCAATAGTTTCCCAGATATGTTTGGAATCTTTACAATTCATCACATGTCTATTCATCAGGGGATTAAGGGAATCTACTAAGATTAATTGAAGGCTAGCATCCAGGGAAGCTTCTTCTATTTCAGCAGGAGAGAAGTCCTCATGATCCTTCACATAAGTTCTCGCTTTGGTGATCACCACATCATTTTCTATTACCTCTGGTTCCATAACCATAGGAATTTTTGGACCCTTCTTCAACACTTGCAAATATTTGGGATTAGCAACCTGTAAAAACAGTAGCATCTTCTTCTTCCACATAACATAATTTTCTTTATCGAAAAGTGGAATTTTAACGGTTCCAACTTTTTGTGTAGTCATTATGAATTTTTTTGAGTGAATAAAAAATTCAAGAAGTGAAAGAAACACAAAAGTCTAGGATCTAGATTTGTACGTTAATCAGAAGGCTCTGATACCAATTGTTAGGTCCCAATTTGTTTGTAGAAGGGGGGGTTGAATGCAAACAATACCGTTTAGTCGAATAAAATGCGGAATAAAATTGTGAAACAAAATTCAAGTTAAATAAAACTTTTATTAAACTTGAAAGGTGTTACAACTACGGTATCGGTTACAAGGGATTAATCTCAAATCAATTATTACAAATCTAGAATAAATTCGACATGAACTTTTTCTATTTTTGTAATTAAAAGATCAAATGCTAAATGCGATTTGAGATTAAGTTCTAGGGATTTTGATCCGCTAGATTGTTACACAAGAACAAGAGAGTGATTTCTAGTTGATTGGATTTAACTTTACAAGCTAGAAATTGTGATCTTGAATTAGCAGATAAGATGAAATATTTGGCTGCTTTTTCTCTGTTTGTTCTTGGCTTCTGTTTGATTGCTTGGTTTTTAAAGAATTGGTCTTCTGTTTCTTTTAATCAACACAGCCGAGATTAATGAACTGGTGTGACAATCCTTTGTCCAATAAGACTTTCGGTGTGACAATCTTTTAGAGCTAGCAAGACAATTAAAATGAACTAGCAAGACTTTCGGTATGACTATTGATTGTCATACCGATTGTCATATTAGTTCAAATGAAATTGTTTTACTGAATTAATAAGTGATTTTAATCTAAATAATAATTCTATCAAGACAATCAACTGAATTAGCATGACATTCGGTATGACTATCAATTGTCATACCGATTGTCATACTAGTACAATCAGTTGTCTTTTTAGAATTAAAACAGATTTTAACCAATTAAAATTCTGAAAAACCTTAATATTAATTCAGAATTAATTAATCAATTAATTTAATTAATCAAATAAATTAATCTTTGCAGATATAATTTATTTTCATAATTAAATTATATGACTTAATTAATTAATAGAGAATTAATACTAACCCTGAGCAGCATCCATTCTTTTGACAATCTTCTGAAAGTCACTGAGACTTATGAATCAATTCCGCCACTTCAATGCTGACACTCGATGTACTGTCTGGTTCATGAGTGACTAACTTTCATGACGTTTCTTCATGTCTTGACTTTTTTGTTCTGATTGAATCCTTGTAATAAATAATACCCTGACGAGATCTCTGTCACTTGATTAAATCCACGATCTTGATTTATATCACTGAGGCATGATCAAATTCTTGAACTTCTTCCAGTGAATCTTCAAGTCTGCAGATGAACAATGTTTCTTTATTCTTTGACAAATGTTACTTTGTGAGATCTCTCTGATGATAGATCCACTATTTACTTATTACATTCTTATTTGAGTTGAGTTAAATACTCGAATAAACGAGTAGGCTATGACATATGCCTTTCAAGTCCAAATGCTCTAATGATCAAATACTGAATAAGAAAGATGATGAAGCTGATGACCAGGGAAACCCTAGCAAGGGTAGAGGTCAAGTTCAAAGTAAAGGGCAAAGCAACAAGGTTTCTTCAAGGAAACTAATTATTGATGAAAGCAATTCTTCTCTTCAAAAGAAGACAAGTTTTGAAGCTGCTCAAACTCAAAATTTGATAGAAAGTACTGAAACTCAAAATCTGATATCAAGTTCTGATGAGCAAAGTCTGATGACAATGCCTAATGTTCTGATACAAGACAGAAGTCAAGATTCTCAAAAGTTCATGCAAACTCTGAAGCTCAAGGGAAAGCAGACAACTGTCTACTACAAGGATCCCAAGATTCAGACACTTGATGAGGAAATTGCTAGAAGATTATTTTTGAAACATAATCCAGGAATGGATTTAAAATATCTCAAGGAGGAAGAAGCTAGATATAAAGCTGAAAAGAAAAATCTAAATCCAAAAGCTTCTGTTGCAAAGAAACCTCCAAGGCCTAAGGAAAAAGGCATTGTGATCAAGGAGAAGTCAAGTACTAAGGCATCAAAGCCCAAAACAAGATCAAAATCTGAGATTGATCCTAAAGACAGAGGGAAAGGAAAAGTTGATGAACCAATCAAGCCACTGGAGATGAAAATTCCTCAAATTCTGATAAAACCAGTGTGCAAAATGGTTCAAGTTACTGATGATAATCTTGCTGAAGATAAAGA
This sequence comes from Apium graveolens, assembly GCF_009905375.1. NCBI lineage: Eukaryota > Viridiplantae > Streptophyta > Magnoliopsida > Apiales > Apiaceae > Apium > Apium graveolens. The sequence continues at coordinate 68,698,427 of NC_133648.1, read as the reverse complement.
TGTTCAAACTCTGAAAAGAAGGAAGATTTCTGAAAAATCAAAGACAACCTCTAACAAGGCTCAAGTTGTTCAGAGTGAAGAACTGCAAGCTACAACAGAAACAACAAGTTCTGATAAAGTCATCAAGACATCAACCTCTGACAGTGCTCAAGTTGATTTGGACAAGATGAAAGTAGCTGCAAAAAGAAACTCCTATGGAAAAATGTCAAACCATCAGATCCAAAGAAAAGCAAATTGTTATCTGATTTCATGACTGTTGGATTGAAAGCCAGAGAAGCAAGAGATAGAGTTGGACTAGTATCTGATGAAGCTAAGATTAAAACAGGAGTTGAAGTGCTGACTAGAGATCCATTTCTTTTAACTGATCAACCTCTTGAAGATGTTACACAGAAACACCTTGATAAGGTTATCTCTGTTCAAGTGGTAGTGGATGCTCATGACAAGCACAATGTCAAGGAAAATCTGATTCTATTTCTTGAATATGGAAGGACATATCAGATGTCAGAATCAGATGTGCTAAACAAATCACTGAAAGAACTTCAATTCTTTCATTACCTTTTAGAGGTAAAGTCTGATATTACCAGGAGATGGTCAAATTTCATATTGAAGACCATTAGAGATAAAGCAAGAATTTCTGATTCAAGAGTTACAGAATTCATTCCTAATATTGTTGAAAATGATGGAAGTGAGATTCCAATGAAGAAGAATTTTGCTAAGCTTAAAGTGATTCTGAAAGGGAAATGTCTATGCTACAATGAAGATTCTTCTTATCCTAGGGTAATAAGATTGAATGATGGTTTAAAAAAAACCATATCTCTGCTTTAAGGACTACAATCTATCAGATTGGAAGTCAGAATGAAGAGATGAAGCAAGTCAAGACTACACTCTCTCAAGTCCTGAGGATTAAAGAAGAAAAGCTGATATCAAGATTTGTCAAGAATCATTATGGATTCAGATTGACTCAGTGAGATTGGTAAAAGCTACAAGGACTGTAAGTTGTAGTTAGTTATCTAGTTAAACTCTTATTGCATTTGTACTTCAATATTTTTAACATCATCAAATCTATTAACTTGTATATTTAGCATAATTTACAAGTTGGGGGAGATTGTTAGATATATTTGAGATGTCATGTCTAATATGATTCATGTTTAGTTTTCAGATCTTAACAAACAGGACATATCAGGACTTACTGAAATCAGGACTTACTGGAAGTCAGAACTTAATATCAGAACTTAAGGTCATATCAGAACTTAAGTGTGGGAAGACTTTCATATAAGGAAGGAAGCTGATTTACAGTAGAAGATCGAGACTAAAACAAATGAAGATATGCATGGAAAGAGTTAGAAGACTGGAAGACTTGTAGAAGATATCTGATTGATATATTTTAGGAGACAGATTTGTATTCCATATCAATTAGAAGTTATCTTGTAACTGTGTACTATATAAACACAGACTTAGGGTTTACACTATATGTGTTATCATTATCGAGAAGATTATACATTGTAACCTAGCAGCTCTTAGTGATATTTGTTCATCACTGAGAGAGAACAACAGTTCTTATTGTAACAGAGTTTATTCAATATACTTGATCTTTGCTACATACTTGTGTTAAATCGATTTGATTATATTAACACTGTATTCAACCCCCTTCTACAGTGTTGTATGACCTAACATTACTTCAGTATGGGATGTTGTGAGTATCAAAGTTCGTATTGATATCTAATTTGATATGACATCAAAATGAGTATTAATATCAATAGTTCGGTCTTGAATGAACTATGAGAATGAAGAATGGAAATAGGAAAGAAAGTGGAATCAAAAGGATGATAAAGAAACTTTATTAAATGCCATGATATAGGTATGATATGGGTAATATGAGGGACAAAAGTAAAGTGAAATTTTTTGGAAACATTTATAAATTGAGATAGAGAATGCATCCCAAGAGTACGATTAAGTACCGGGGGCTAAAAGAAAATATCTAGTGACCAAACATGGAGAGAAAATGGGGCGGACATGTAAATAAATGTTATACCTACCCAAGAATAAAGGCGGGACATCAAAGACTAGATGGATACATTTCTCCAGGAGACATCGTAGTGAAGTCACCTGAGAACCAAAGTTTGTCCAATAAGTGGGTCAGTTGCTACCTGAAGAAATGGTGGTACGTCATCAGATCTAGAAATTAATTATAAATGATCAATATTATTTGATTTGATATTTGACAGGAGTATTCAGAATATGTTGAATTGTGTCAAACCAAAATAGTATATACCACTCCTAGATGAACGGGCATTAAGTAAGGCGAAACTAAAAGATAGGAATTTGGCTGAACATCGATAACTTAAGGAATTCAAGCTACTCCGAGAATATGATACGAGACATAGATGTCAAAGAAGACTTTCTGATAGTATGACATAAAGAAAGAATAAACGTTATATGTGACTAGACATCAAGGAAAGCATTGCAGTCAGTTTTATATTAGAACTTCTTAGAACCAAAATAAATGATAATATGGGTTAGAATATGCTGGTGATGCCTCCAGGTTAGTGGATTTTCTTCAAAGTAGTAAGAGATTTTCGCTCAGCAAATATACTCAATTGTGATTCAAGGAAAATAAGATATGGTGATAAGTTTGTGCGTCAATCATATTTAGTCGAGATTTTCTCGTTAATTCTTAATTCTGGAGTAATTTCGAGAACATTAGAAATCAAATATGCCATGGTTTCAGTATATCATTTGCAGATGGACGAGAAGATTAAGAGAACGATTAAAGAGCCTCGAATGTGATTGGAAGCGATTACAAACTAGGTTAATTGAACAAAGAAATATGTGGGAATGGGATTCAACAACCAGTAACTATTGCAAACGTTCATGAGCACGAATTACTAGAATTAGAAAGAAGAGAGAATTAATATGCGTTATACTGGTCCTTTTGGAACAGTAAAATAGGCAGGATAAGTGTAAGTGAGTTGGCTTCACCGCCACATGTATAGCAGGACTATAGGGTATTTATACGTGTATATTCAAGAAAAGTAATCTAGCCCCATTATATATAAATTGGAGGCTTGAGTTGAGTTATATGAGCAACTAATAGAATATGTTGTCAGCGAGAGGCTGTTAAGTAATGAGTGATGTTGCGAGTAAAAGTTTATGAAAAGTTGTAAGGTTGAGGGATCAACCTAAGAAAATGGAAGTAAGATACTTGAATATATCATTATATGATCCTTAGTGTGATTCTGAGGACAGAATCAATTTAAGGGGGAATGATGTAATATCCGGGACATAGCGTGTAATTATTTTTATCAATAAATAATTATTATGTGATTATTATGTGATTTTGGTGAATTATCTGATGATTGATAATAATATTTGGATGTTTATATATGATAAAATGTGAGTATATTAATTTTATTATGTCCAGAATAAAATATAGATGATTGTGATATATTTCTGGTAATTTTTGGATCGTTATATGATTTATAAATGATTTATGAATTTATTAGTTATTTTCTGAATAATTACAAAACTATATTATAAATCCGGGAATCGTCCAACCTCCACCATTTTTACGTTTTTACAACCCGAAACTCTTCGGAAAACTCTTTTCTAACCTAATCTGGTAATTCCGGACATTTTCCGTGTTTTAACTTTTTTGATCCGGATTACGATTTGACCCGTGCGCGGCCCGACGCAAAATTTTCGATACGATAATCATTTCGATAGACCAACAAAACCCGTATTCTCGAAAGACGGGATATCAATACGGGTATCAAATCAGATCATTTTTGCAGTTACTTAGAGGCTAAGTAACTAATTTATCGATCCAACACGATCCAACATGAACCAATATTCCATAAATATAAATAGCCCGTTTCTTATTTCATTTTATTCGTATAATCATAAACAACTAGTTAAAACTATTAATTTACAGAGAAAAACCCTAAAACGTTGCGTTCTTCATAATCAAACCCACGAACGAAGGCGTTATCGAACTTCGATTCGGGCGTGCCATATATCAAATCGAAGCTCTCGAAAAGACCTTTCTGAATTAACTATCACTTTTGGTGCAGAAATCAAGGTTAATTTCTTATTTATTTATTTTAATTCAAATTATATAAAGATTAAAATATGAATTTTTTTCTTGATGTTGTTTGTGTGATTTGATGCTAGAATCATGTAGATATTTTCTTTCTAGTCATTTTGGTATATTATATGACTAATTTGGAGTTTAATAACATGTAAAAAATGATGTTTGATTCTCAGATTCATAAATTAGGGTTTATGTTATTGAATAATTTCAATTGAAAAATTAGGCGTTTCTTCATTAAGGGTTATTAGTCGATTCTGAGGATTGGGTTATGTTCCTTATTTGATTTACAATCGATTTGTGTATTCGTTGATAATAAACGGTTCTTGGAAGGGTTGAATCGGGCTTCGCCAGAAAATATATAAGGGCGGCGGTGTTCTTCGTGTTCGACCAAAAATCCGGCTAGCATGTTGTTTGTTTGCAAAATCTGATCACATAAAATGATTTTTCGCATGGTGAAGAACTAATCTGCAGCTTTGGGCGTGATTCTGGGCGAATTGCAGCCGCCGCCGGCGAGTTCGATGGCGGTAGCCATGGCTGCAGGTGGCGGGGGTGGAGGTGGTGGTGAAATTGCAGTTTCATCACCCACCTTTCACCTAATTTGTATTTCAGTCATTTCTTTTTAAAAACATTTCAAAAAAAATATTCTGTTATTTTAAAAAATCAGAAATTTGTTTATTTAATTATTTTAAATTCATAAAATTCTTTTTAATTACTTATTTACTTAAAAATAAATCTGATTCATTTTATTAATTAATTTTAATTAGTTTTAAATTATTTTAATTAATTGATTTAATTAATCTAATTAATTATTGATTGATTTTAATTGATTTAATAATTAGATTTAATTATTCTTTTTGATTTAAAAATCCTGAAAAATAGTTTTGAGCTTTAAAATATTATTTAAAATTATTTTCAAAACTCGATAATAATTATTAAATCATTTTCAAGTCAGATTTTGTAACGATTGGGAACTTTTGCGAATTAATTATGCGAGTAAAGTGTAATTATGTAAATTTTGTGTTATTATGTGAGAATGGAAATATTTAAATAAATATTATATTCCAGTTTGACATGTCAACTGTTATAAAGAGAATGATTGTGAAGTGTAGTTGAAAACGCTCAACGTTGGACCGTCAGTCAAGACACGGCCCATTACGCGAAGAATGAATATTAGTAAAAAGGAAATTTTATGATTAAGTATATTTCATTACGATATGTGATATGTGAATCTATGTTAAGGTACATGATTATGTGATTATATGCTTGTATGATATTATTTGGAATTTTAGAAAATAAGAAGTGCATTAATTGCTATTTATATAGGTTATAAATGCATTTTTATTCTTTAAGAAAAATAGTTTTAAAAATTATTTTTATTTATAAATTTCAAATTTGATTTTATTAAATTCCTAAAATTCTAAGCTATTTTATGATGTCCCTCTTGTAATTTATAGATTTATGGTTTTATTTATAAAATGTATTCTTTGTAATTAATTAGATTAATAATTATTAAATTACCTAATTGCCTTTGCATACATTTCCACTCACAATATAAGAGAAGGGTAGTTGTGTCATTAACCACCCCATTATTTCATTTCAACCTAGCCAAATGACCATATCATCCTTGCATGCATTTTTGTGCTAGTAGTGAGAGAAGGGTAGGTTGGTAATTTCACAATTCCATTAACTTTTGAGAATAAAAAGATGAGACATAAGTTTGTTACTTCTATCATCACTTCAATCATTTCATTTCTCCCATCTCTCTATTTTCTCCTTCTTCTCTCCCGGTTCTTTCTCCCCTTCTTCTTCTTCTCTCTCTCATTTGAGCTCTCTTTCTCTCTCTCCTCTACATGTAACATCAAATCCTACTTAGAATTCAAAGATATTGCCATTTATCTTCATCCTTTTCAATTCTTTATCCATATACTCTTTGCATGTAAGCGTTTAAGGAAGTTTTTGCATCAACATCTCTTGGTTATATCTATGAAAATATAATTTTTTAGTGTATGACCTTAAGAGAGAGTATAATACATAAGTTATGTGATTTTCTTGGTTTGTTTTGGAGATAGGTTAGACTTTTTCTATTAAAAAGGTGGGTTTTGATTTTGATTCATAGTTTACAAAGGGTTTTGGTTCAAAGATTTGGTTTTTGGTTCGAATGAATGAGTTTTGCAAAAGGGTTGTAATGTTCCATTGGTTTTGACCATATATATATATAAACCTTTATTTTTTTGAGTTGGTTTCCTTGCATGCATGTAAAGTCCTAAGTGTAATCAAGTTATATGTTGTTTGGTTTGGAAAGAAGATGGGTTAAATGATTAGATCACAGGTTTAATTAAGTTGGATTTGTGATTTAGAGTATTGCATGTTGAGTTGATTGATTGCATGTCGATTCTACAAGTTGTTTTGTTGTTAATTGGGTTATTGTTTAATTTGGAAATAGAATTTGGTTTATATTGGATATGTGAGTAGATAAGTATGAATAAGTTAAGTTTTGATTATTAAAAGCATGGATTTCATTCGGTTTTCAAAGGAATAAATGATTGGATTTATGCATGTTAAGATTTTGTTCAAAAAAAATGTTTTGGTTCGGTTTTTGATTTAAAAGAAATGATTTCAAGAAGTGTTCTTGTTTGGAATGGATTAAAATAGGTTTATATTGTAAATGGAACCTTGCATGTCGATATTTGATAAATTGCTTGTGTTTTATTGAAACATCTGAATGGTATATGGTATTAAAAAGGGTTGATTCAAGTTGTTTGGTCAATTTGATTTTAGAGTCTGATTATATGGTTTGTGTAAAATTGATTTGGTGTTTAAAAGATGTCTGGTTAGTTGCATGTCAATTTAAGTGGTTGCATGTTGATTTCTTGGCTTGGTACCATTTGTCTTGGTTTGAATTTTATAGTTAAAAATGAAGGAATAGTTGTTTTGTTGTTGAGTTATTTAGATCGTGATTGTTTTGTTAAGATATAGATTTAAGTATACAAATATATACTCGCTCTGTGTTATATGAGTACTCTATGATTATGCTTGAATATACGAGTTAAGTATATAAGTATATACTACTAAGTGCTATGTGAATATTCTGTGATTATACTCGTGTATATAAGTTAAGCTTTAATGCGAGTTGGGATAATCGTTAGACGTTCAGGGAACGTCGAGTGCGAATAAGTATCTAATTAGGGATTATGTTTTGGATTCTAGATTCAGATAGCGGAGGCATTCAGGATTGTAGATTCAAATAGTGGAGGCATTCAGGCTAGAAAAGGGAAAGGAAACTTAGGTGGCAGTGGTTTAGCTTCAGTAGTTCAGTTTCAATTTCAGTAAAGCAGGAAAGCGATTTAAGGCAAGTAACTCTGCTTTGTCTTATGAATTGATATTGCAAATGCCATGATAAAGTAATGACTTTTTTATACTTGTGATAAACCTGTTATTGATTTCTGAGAAACCCTAATATTGATTCTTGTGATAACTTGTTATTGAATCATGTTCGACCGTTTACAACCACTTGACTGATTCATACCCGATTATATTGCCTACTTCCTTTGTCACCCTATAATCTCGTAAACCCTAAGAGAACCTTTATCAATTATCTTGCGAAATGTCTTGAGTAACCTGAATTCTTCAATAACTTGAATACCTTTGCCTTGATGATTAATTCTCTTGAATACAACGAACTTGATTTCTAGTATTGCTTCAATAATTTCCTATATTGACCATTGCTTATAATTCGAATTCCTTGAACTACATTAATTTGATAACTATCCTTTATTTCCATATCCAAACTTGGTAACTGGATGTACGCCATGTACTACACTTGATATCAGGCACCCCTGTAATAACCCCAATTTTTGGAATTTTTGAAACATTGATGAATAGTAACTTTTTGTTGATGATGTTGATTAAGGAAAATTATCAGACAACACTATATAGGAGTACCGTTATGGAAATTCTGAGATCGTATTGGTATTCCATAAAGTAAATGAGTGTATGTAAAGGTCGTCAGAATTCGAATCCGGACACTTTGATTTTTTCCCGAAAATCCACCAGATACTGAAAGAATTGAGTATAAGGTAACGTGATTAAAAGGATTTATATTCAAGGATTATAAGAGAGGATCAAAAAAGGAATATAAAATATTGAGAAAGGTTTAGGGGAACCCAAGTAATAAGATCCCGGATATGATCCCTCATACGACGAACGAGAACGAAAGTTAAGCGAACCGTATAACAGATATGCGGTCATTAGCTAAGTAATTAAGGGTTAATCAAAGAGGTTAGTGGGTGATGATGTCATCATACCACAAAGGGAAGACAAGTGTAAAAAGATGACACAAGCTTGATGACATAAGCATGATAAAGGGATTTTGTTTTGTTGGTTGATTTTGGACCATGCAAAATTAACCATGGTAAGAAATTTAAATCTTTGGATAAGACAAAAAGAGAAGCAACCAAGCATTATTTCATAAAACAAAAAGAAGGAGAGTTGACTTTTGCTTCCAAGAACAAAGCTCTCGGCCAAAACAAACCCAGCAACTTAAAACTGCCATATCGCCTTCAATACTCACTCAAATGTTGTGTTCTATAGCTCGTTGGAAAGGTATTGAGATGTCCTACAACTCTTGTTCACAAGTCTCGTCCAAATAAGCATGGTAAGACCCTCATGTTTACAGTTCTTTCAATCGGACTTTTAGAAACTTCAAAGACTAACTTTGTGTTCTTGATTTCTTTGGAAAGATCAAGCTTGTAGGAGGCTCCCTAAGGCTTCCTAGCCACTTAACACCTCCCAAGGAAGGTATAAACTTCAAACCATAGCCTTTACTTTGATTATTAGTGAGTTTGATGGTTGTTTTTCTAAATGAGAAGCATGATCTTTGATTATTAGTAGTTTGATTTGAATTTGGAGTGATTTGGTGAATGAATCTTGTTATAGTTAATAGAACTTGATTGTGGTTGGTTGAGATGAATAATCTGGATAATAAGGACTGGTATAGTATTATTTAGTTGCGGTTTTGATGTGTTAATAATTGTGGGTTGTTTGGTGAGGTTTTGGTGTAGTGAGAAACTTGGTAATCGCGTAAACATAGCCGTCGTAATACCCATTTTAGTCAACTGCTTGTACTTATTGTTAGGGACAGAAATCTCACTGACCAATCTGTAACCTTGCCATGTTTATCTAGATCATGTCGTAAGCTTCGTTTTGGTATGTGGTTCGCTTAGATCCGATTTACGGTTTAGGAGAAACGACCGTTTTAAGTTACGGTGTTTCGCGAACGAACCTTTACCCCTCACTTAACTTTGAAACCTTGTTTAAGGCCCTTAAAAGACTAATTGGAGTATGAAACAATTATGTAAAGTGTATTAGGCAGTTGGTAGAGTACTCGCGAAAGAATCGCCTTAAAATTCTTAATGGTTAATTTATCAAAAATGGTGGAGCCGAGGGTACTCGAACGACTTATGTGATTCGTTAAGCGTAGGAGTGACCATAAGCGAACATTAGGGTTCAATTGGTTAAAGTCTAGTTTCTTAAGCGACCGGGGTTTAATTCTGACTTATGTTGTTGTTCATAGGTTATCGGACCCACTCTAAGCTTAAGTCTATCCGGGAACACTCAGGCAAGTTTTCTACCCGTTATACTGTTGTTGTGATGTATATATGTATATGCATTATCTTGTGATAAGTGCATGATTATTATTAGCAAAGTCTTGCGATATATTGGAGCATGTGATATGATATTTATATGCATGCCTGTTTTGTAATCTTGATATCTAATTGTTGATTCAAAAGCTTATAAGTTACATAATACCTATGCTAGAGATAAGCAGTAGTTGCGTATACCCTTAGTATAGGGGACCCAAAGGTGAACATTTTTCTAAACCGGGAGTCGATGTTCCCGAGTATAATATATATATATATATATATTGATATAGTTTTCAAAACTATTAATCGAATAAGGTTTATTCGATAACTTTATTTTATTTAATGAATATTATTCAGAATATTCATTCGGGGACTTATGACTCCGCTTACTTTATTTAATGAATATTATTTTGAATATTCATTCGAGGACTTAAGACTCCATTTATTTTATTTAATGAATATTACTTTGAATATTCATTCGAGGACTTATGACTCCGTTTATTTTATTTAATAAATATTATTAGTTGAATATTCATTCGAGGACTTATGACTCCGTTTATTTTATTTAATGAATATTATTTTGAATATTCATTCGAGGACTTATGACTCCACTTATTTATTAAATAATATTCTTTATTTTATTAAAGAATAATGTTTCGATAATCAAACTTATTTTCGATTATTCAAATAAAGATCACACTTTCGTATAAGTATATCTTTGGTTATTTAATATTCATTTCAAGTATGAGTTTTAAAACTTATACTTCAATTATTTTTATAAAGATTATTATTTATGGGAATATTATTTAAATAATAATATTCAGATATTTTCTAATATATTGGGACGGATTTATTTTATTAAATCAGCATTACTCCAAACATTCTTAAAAATGTGTTCGAGTCTTCAAAATAATTTTAAAAGTTAGAGCGGATCCCAAAACTCGTTTTCAGATTTAAGATCTTCCTTTCGAAGGAGACTTGAATATTCGCTCAAAAATCTTAGGGATCCGGCTCTGTGGTGTATTTTATATTCGCAACGAGGTTGCTGTTTTGAGAAAACAATTTGATTACTTGCCCAACATTCGGGAAGTAAGTTCATCTAATTGAGTCGGCATAAGCGGCAGGCCGGGGTACGGTCTATGAAGGTGTAAGAGGCTGGGTGACAGTCCATCCACGCGTGAGTGGCCGGGTAACGGTCTAGCGCGAAGTCCTAATGCGGCCAGGGTGATGACCGGCGAGGAATTCATCCATCTACAGTAGAAAAGGTTACTTATTGATATATTTGCCTGATCAGCAAGATATCGGGTTTATGCCAAAATTCTTTTCTTTTCAAATTCATTGGATATTGCAACTCTGTTCATACTTTACATGACTGAGGTTTTCAGGAAATGTGTGAGAGATATATATATGGATATATATATATATATATATATATCGGGACTTAATGAAGTATCTCGTAACTTCCTTTCATTCAATAATATTTCAAAGATTGAATCTATTCAAGTCTTATCTTGTAGTCTCATCTGTGTGATGAACATTTGAAACTAATTATAACTTGAACGATGGTAGTTCAAGTAGGATTCGGAAAAGATATAAGTATATGAGAGTATCTTGTAACTTCATCTTTTCAACTTATATCTAGTAAATGATTATCTTATGCATGTCAAAGATTTTCAGAAAAACATTGAGACAAGGTTAGATATATGAGATCACCTTGCAACGATATTTTTATACAGTTATAAACTGGAACTCTGTGTATATTATACATGTCATAGGATTTCAAAGATTATGAAAAGTATATATACTTATATACTGAATATTTTGCGACTTGGTCGCGTTAAGATATCAACTTGGTTCATTTCTTCTTGATCAAGACTTTCATGAGTACTATGAGAATGCTCATATATTGTTAATTATTATATATATTATTTCGGTGGGCTTGTTGCTCACCCTTGCTTTCTTCTTTCATCACACAACAACAGATAGACAAGATGAACAGGACCAAGCTCCCAATTCGTGAGCGGATAGGAAACGTTCCGCAGTTTCCTGTAGGCGTTGATGCCGTTGTAGCTGAGGTAGGAGCTACCAGTAGGCTAGGCTTTCAACTTTTGTTGTGCCAGACTTATGTATATTTATGAATTGTAATAATGGCAAAGAATATGTAAATTTATTCAAAAACCCTTTTAAGGTGTAATGGCATATAATTGTGGAATAAAATGACTCGTGTTATTTTTGGATATTCATCTCTGAGACTATAACTTGTGGTGTGTGTGTTTATTGAGGGGTCACAGTACGGAGTAGTTGATTGTTTATTAAGATTGGGTGTTATTAAAGGAAATGGAACTCGTGACAACCCGGATCCCCGACCCCGGATTTGGGGGTGTTACAGAAATGGTATCAGAGCCAAGCGTTATAAACCTCAGAGATGATGTGACATTAAGATAATAAGTTCACTAAGATAATAAGAACTCTTTCCAAGTGTAACGCCCCCAAATCCGGGGTCAGAGGATTTGGTCGTCACTATAAAACTTCAATCCAAATCAACCTATTTAATCAATAAACAAATGCCAGCGGAAGATATTTATCATAAATAACCCCAAACTACTCCAAGATCTTTTAAGGTTACAGTTCTAGAAACAAGATATCCAAATTCCATAAATAAATTTTTCACTTCCTTTTAAAACTATTTACAACAATTCTCAATCTCAAAACTTAACCCGCTAGTATAACTTTGAAATGAAGTATACTAGGCCCAACTAAAATATACAACTATAATAATATAATATAAACAACTTTATACAATAAAACTTACACTAGTCCGCAAACCCTGGACCAACCACCTTCCAAAAGCTTCTTCTTTGCTTCCTCGAATTACGCAGCTAAACAGCGCAAGCAAATCCTCACTGGAGGTTAAATTTAAAAACAGGAAAGTATGAGCGGAAGAAATGCTCAGTAAGTTCATTATGACATATATAGGGTCGTTTTAATATAAAACCGACATCTGCATTGGAGCAGAACATTTGAAATCATAATTTCTTAATCATAAAACTCTTTTTGATATTTTCAAGCGAAAGGCTTCAGCAATACTTTGAATCTTGGTGAGAGCAAAGCTCGTAAAACAGGGTTTACGGAAATATCGTAAACAATAACAACAAGAAGCAATGATTATGGAATGAATCATAAACTTTACTCAAAATCGAACTCTTGAAATTAATACTTATTTTGTTGTCGTATCATATTAGATATCAATACGAACTTTGATGCTCACAACATCCTATACTGAAGTCAACATTATTCATCTATACTAATACCACCTTTGATATTTAACAACAACGTAAGTATCATCATAAATCAGAATCTGAATCAAAACTGCATTTCACCATTATTTCAAAACAGAAACAGTTGATAAATCATTTATTCTCTGAATATCAAAGACGATATGATAATTTAGATTAGGATCATTCTCCGACGGACGTACTATCACATGCTGATCAGCCCGTGTGATAGCACAAGGTCATGATTCATAAAAACGTGACCCCAAAAACACGAGTACTCAAATAAAAAGGCATAACTAGCCTGTGGCAAAATGGTGTCATAATATTTCATATGGCACTTAGAAATAGCCCTCCGCTAGACCGTCCGTCCCGGTCACTTACGTAATTATGATCCAATCTTAAAACCTTTTATTGAAATGGGGTCATAATAACCGACACCCGAAATAATTTTTTCCCCCAATTCTTGGGTAGGAATATTCGCAACCAAATCACTTTTCTCAAAATCCAAAACCTTTATAAATCCAATAATTGGATAAGTAAAATGACTTGACTATTCTGAATATAGAACAACAGATGAGTACTTGCATAAATAAAATTATTTAATTCATTGATATGTAAAACATTTATCTATTCTAACTGAGAATAGGGAAAACAATACTTGCATGATACGATTCGAAATAATATCACTTGAACAATAAGTGATGATAGAAATACTTGCATAACATGATTTGAAATAAACATCACTTGAACGATAACTGAAATCAGGGGTACTTGCCTTTGGGTTTTAACAGTTAGTCACACTCGCAAAACCGCATATATTATGACATTCTGTCTCAAAACATCACCGTCTTTATTCAACTAATCATTTGGTCTGCTGCTCATGCAGTGCTGCAACCCAAGATTCTATACTATTCAACTCTACTCTTCACCCATTCCATCTGGTCCTGATCGACTTGAGAGATCCGCATCTATAATTAAAATATAGAACTTTAATCGTCTAAATGATAATTACTCGACGAACTGCGCGTCAAAACCCTATTGTCTACCCATACGATAGCCCACACATAAAGAAGACAGTCAAATACAAGACCCTTGACTCACATATGCACATAATTCATATAGCATGTAAGCACATTACTCACGTATCACATAATTCATATCACATATGACTCGGTTTGCTAAAAGATTTGACTCGGTATGTTTAAAACTGAAATCGGGTCAAAAATATGATTTATCGATCAATAATTGACTCAGAATGACTTGTAAAACAAGCGACCTTTCGAAACTAAAGGATTTGGGTCTAGAAAGTATTTTTATTGAAAGCGAAATTTTTTTCCGAGTCTGGAGGCGTTCGTTTCGTATTAAACGGACGAATGGTTGATTTTCTACGAATAAAATATGAATAATTAGGAATAAATCAATTAATAATAATATTAATTGATTTTTAAATACCAACATATAATTTTTAAAAGCTTAAAAGTAATTTTTAGGAATCATTTGGCTTAATTATAAATAATAATATTTTATTTAACTATTTATAAATAAAATTAATTGATTAAATAAATTAATCAATCAATTAAATCCATAAATAATTAACTAAAATAAATTATAAATAATTAAATCAAATTTGAATTTTTTGAAAAGAATAAAAGAAAATATTTTTTTTGGAATTAAAATAATTCAGTTAACTATTTAAAATAATTAACTAAATTAATTTTTGAATTTAAAAACAATTTTTGGAATTTCAAATGATTTTTGAATTATTTTTAAAATAAACTCTGCATAAACAGAATTGAAATCGGGGTTTGGGGGATTTTTTGGATTAAAAGCGGGCTAAATTCGGGTTACAGGCGGGTCACTAAGAACACAATCGGGTCATGAAGAACCCTGCCGAAGAATCACCAGATTCCGGCGACGGCCTGGAATCCGGCGAATCTCCGACGAGATTCAAAATGAGCCCAATCAGTACTGTTTCTTCAGTTTTATGTAACGAATTCGTTCACACAACATCCAGAACCTCAAACAACACAGTAATAGTCATCAACAATAGCCTGTAACCCCTTTTCCGACGAATCGACGAACGGAGCGGTGGTTTTTCTGGCCGACCTTCGATTCAATCGAATCCTCAACCAAAATCAACGATTCCTATATGAAATTAAAGCTTATAACCCCAGGAGTCTAACACAATAATTTATAACATCAAATCATAACCGATTAAGCTGAAAAATCGAATTGTAACCCGTGAAAAAATTAACATCGACTTAATGCTTTCAGCAATCAAACAATAATAATTTGTATATTTTTTTATTGTAAACAACGCAATACAGCTAACTGCATCATTCAAATAAGCCAATAATCACACAAATAAAAAACCCCAAATCTTGTCCAAGAACCCTAATATTCGAAATGAAAAATTACCAAACATTCATATGCTTTGATGGTATAATCGGGTAGGGCTTTTCAAGAGCTTTGATTTGATTATCAGAGCGTTAAAAATCATCAACTACAGCTTCTGAAATCAAAGGTTGAAGATGAAGAACAAATGTTTACCCCCAAAATGTTCTTGGATTTTCTAGAAAGAAGAATGAAATAAAATAAAATAAATGATAAAATCTGCTATTTGGATTTACAGAATATAATATCCCAAAAATCAATTTATGGTGTTTTTATCCCATAATTAAAATAATTAGGCCCAAAAGTGATAATTACAGGGAAATTTTTTAAAAGTAATAAAACATAAAATTTATATCGAAATTCCCCAAAATTGCGAATAATTCAAATATGCAAAAATAACGGGTATTTGAAATACGAATGACTCTATAAAAATACAAACGTGAAATTTGTGGGCTTTGACTTCCCGGTGTGGTCCCGGTCCGTCTATTTTCGAAAAACAAAATGATACTTAAATTAACAGAAAAACCCGAATACGCATAAAATACATTCAAATGCACATAAACGAGATAAAACGAATACCTCGATAAAGACGCAAGTAAATACGAGTCTAGGTTACAGATCGATTCATATAAATGCATCTTAAACACGTAACGAGTATCCCATTGGATCAAATCGGATCCGAAAATAGATTACTTAGCCGCTAAGTAACCATAAAATGATATAATTTAATATCAGATTTGGATAATCATCAAAACCGGGCTTCTTATAAAACACTTTATACTAAAATAATGTAAAATATCCCGTCTCTCGAGAATACAGGTTTTATTGATTTATCAAAATAACTATCGTATCGAAAATCTTGCGCCGGGCTGCGCACGGGTCAAACCGTAATCTGGATTGAAAAAGTCAAAACACGGAAAATGTCCGAAATTACCAGATTAGGTTATGAAGGAGTTTTCGGAAGAGTTTCGGGTTATAAAGACGCAAAAACAGTTGAAGTTGGACGATTCCCAGCTTTATAAAATAATTTTGGTAATTATTCAGAAAATAATTAATAATTTATAAATCATTATAAAATCATATAACAGTCCAAAAATTACCAGAAAAATATCACAATTATCTATATTTTATTCTGGACATATAAAAATTCAAATACTCAAATAATATCACATCTAAACACCCAAACATCAATTCCAATTATCATATAATTCACTAAAATTCACATAAAATCACATAAATAATTCCAAATAATTATAATAATAATATTTGAAAATATGGGATATTACAATCTACCCCCCTTTTAAGGATTCCGTCCTCGGAATCAGCAGAAGAAAGCACTAAAGGATCTTCTAACCAACTTTCCATTCCCAAATAATCTCAATTTTCCATAATCTCAAATAACTCTTGTATTCCTTGTATAATAAAACTTTTACAGGAGCTTCACTATGCACCTTGTTCCATTCCACCTCCTTTGACCACCTCTTCAATAGAATCGCTTTACTGATTGCGAGAAAGAAGAATAGAGAGAAAGATAGAGGGAAGAAAAGAAAGAAAGATAGAGAGAGAAATAAAAGAACAGATTGACTTCGCTATACGCCACTGATATTCTAATCACATTGTAATCCATTGTTGCTGTAGGTAATCCCATCACATAGCCTTACTTTGACTCGACCAAGATAACTGAGCTTAACTTGATTGGCATACCTTCGAATGTTTGGGATAATAAAATCATGTAATTTCAAAATCTGAATTTGAGAAAAATATTATTGAAATAAAAGAATAACTGAGAGATCAATATGATCAAATGAACTTGGTATTGTGTGTCCAAATTAAGACACTACTAAAGGTTGTTAACCTTCATGTATTCACAACACACACAAGCGATGGCGTCCCATCCAACTCCTATCACACAGACAGGTATACCTTGTGTCCCTTATATTTAAGGTTGTTCATCTCAGTCAGAATAAAAGAATATCAAAGGAATTCAAAATCAAATGAATAAAACTGAAAAGATTTCAAAGCTGATATTTCTGGAGAAAAATGAAATCCAGAAAACAAAATTATGTCACCAAATAAGCAAATGGTGTCACATCATCAAGAAACTATCCACCAAATAAGAAAAGTGGAATTAATTATCATAAAATTGACAGAGCTATCAAAACCTGAAAAAAATAGGCTTCATGACAGCCTCTGGCACATTAAAAACACAGATAGGATTGAAAATGAGTGTTAGGGAATATATCCTCTAACAATCACTTCTTTTGAGAGAGGCCAAAAGAAATTATAAAAAGAAAAGGTATTGCCAAAGTCTTAATATTTATCTTCAATTTGAACTTTCTAGTTGACTCGCCATCTGATTCTAGACGCTTCTTCATGTTCCAAGGATATCGATAATCTTCATCATCGTCAAAACGTAGTGGCCTCGAAAGGTTCCACAATAGAAGTTTGCAGCTTCCCGGAGTTCCATCCAGCTCAACACAACCATCTCGAATAAATGCGCCTATCTTAACTTACTCGTTGGCACTATATCCGATAGTCCAACAGGAACTCGATATGAGCTCAAATGTCCTCACATAGCTATACACACTCCTACACACTCTCGTTTCTAGTTTACTATAACCTCAGCTCTGATACCAACTTGTAACGCCCCCAAATCCGGGTTCAGAGGATTTGGTCGTCACTATAAAACTTCAATCCAAATCAACCTATTTAATCAATAAACAAATGCCAGCGGAAGATATTTATCATAAATGACCCTAAACTACTCCAAGATCTTTTAAGGTTACAGTTCTAGAAACAAGATATCCAAATTCCATAAATAAATTTTTCACTTCCTTTTAAAACTATTTACAACAATTCTCAATCTCAAAACTTAACCCACTAGTATAACTTCGAAATGAAGTATACTAGGCCCTACTAAAATATACAACTATAATAATATAATATAAACAACTTTATACAATAAAACTTACACTAGTCCGCAAACCCTGGACCAACCACCTTCCAAAAGCTTCTTCTTTGCTTCCTCGAATTACGCAGCTAAACAGCGCAAGCAAATCCTCACTGGAGGTTAAATTTAAAAACAGGCAAGTATGAGCGGAAGAAATGCTCAGCAAGTTCATTATGACATATATAGGGTCGTTTTAATATAAAACCGACATCTGCATTGGAGCAGAACATTTGAAATCATAATTTCTGAATCATAAAACTCTTTTTGATATTTTCAAGCGAAAGGCTTCAGCAATACTTTGAATCTTGACGAGAGCAAAGCTCGTAAAACAGTGTTTACGGAAATATCGTAAACAATAACAACAAGAAGCAATGATTATGGAATGAATCATAAACTTTACTCAAAACCGAACTCTTGAAATTAATACTTATTTTGCTGTCGTATCATATTAGATATCAATACAAACTTTGATACTCACAACATCCTATACTGAAGTCAACATCAATCATCTATACTAATACCACCTTTGATATTTAACAACAACGTAAGTATCAGCATAAATCAGAATCTGAATCAAAACTGCATTTCACCATTATTCCAAAATAGAAACAGTTGATAAATCATTTATTCTCTGAATATCAAAGATGATATGATAATTTAGATTAGGATCATTCTCCGATGGACGTACTATCACATGCTGATCAGCCCGTGTGATAGCACAAGGTCATGATTCATAGAAACGTGACCCCAAAAACACGAGTACTCAAACAAAAAGGCATAACTAGCCTGTGGCAAAATGGTGTCATAATATTTCATATGGTACTTAGAAATAGCCCTCCGCTGGACCGTCCGTCCCGGTCACTTATGCAATTATGATCCAATCTTAAAACCTTTTATTGAAATGGGGTCATAATAACCGACACCCGAAATAATTTTATTCCCCCAATTCTTGGGTAGGAATATTCGCAACCAAATCACTTTTCTCAAAATCCAAAACCTTTATAAATCCGATAATTGGATAAGTAAAATGACTTGACTATTTTGAATATAGAACAACAGATGAGTACTTGCATAAATAAAATTATTTAATTCAGCGATATGTAAAACATTTATCTATTCTAACTGAGAATAGGGAAAGCAATACTTGCATGATACGATTCAAAATAATATCACTTGAACAATAAGTGATGATAGAAATACTTGCATAATATGATTTGAAATAAACATCACTTGAACGATAAGTGAAATCAGGGGTACTTGCCTTTGGGTTTTGGCAGTTAGTCACACTCGCAAAACCGCATATATTCTGACATTCTGTCTCAAAACATCACCGTCTTTATTCAACTAATCATTTGGTCTGCTGCTCATGCAGTGCTGCAACCCAAGATTCCATACTATTCAACTCTACTCTTCACCCATTCCATCTTGATAGGGATAAATAAATTATGATAGTATAATTAAATACTGCAAGGTGTGGGCTGCTAGGCCCAATAAAAAGATATATGATACTCAGACCGGAAAGGTTAAGCCTGATGGACCAGATCAGGCCTGATGGAATAAAAAAGGCCCAAAAGCCCTGATTATTAATTAATTTCATAATTAATTAATACGGGAAAAATCAGCTATTGAGAAGAGTCCCGATAAGGATATAAATCCTTATAGATTAGCCTCAAGGGGACCTAAAAGGATAAGGAATCAGTTTCCTACTATCTAGGACTCCAAAGTCCATTCTAATTATGAGACTTGCCCACCAAGTCTCTTATACCAAGTCCAATTCAAGGACTCCCAACATCTATATAAGGGGCCTTACCCCACAGATCAGAACTATGTTTTTTGACTTGATCCTTGGCAATCAGCAAGGTACGTAGGCATCTTGTTAAGGCAGATTGAGTCACGAAACACAAGAGCAGTCAAATCGAGCCTTGAAGCTCACATTCCTTATTATTAACATAGCAATTATATATATATTAGTTTTAATACATAACATTTGGCGCCGTCTGTTGGAATCGACAACAACAACCATGGCGAGAACACAGAGAACAATTAGAGCTCTGGAGGAAGGAACACCATCAGAGACAACTCAGGTGATTTCGTCAACCGTGGAGATTCCTCCCCACTCAACTTATGCATCTACTCAAGGGAAAGCCCAGATAGGGGCAACTCAACCTCAGCCACAAGGGACAACTCCCCTGACTATTCAAGGTACGAATCCTCAAGTTCAACAAGTACATATACCTGTGAATTCTCGACCCGTCGGGTATGAATATTCAACTATTGTTACTACTAACCCCCCTTTTGGGATGCCCCTTCACCCTGAGGTTGGAGGAAGCGGATATGCTGGGCGAAGTGAAGCACGAGGGCAGTCGCCCCCCTATATACGAGGTTTGGGTCCTATCCTTGAGGATCGGGAATTTTCTGGTCCTTACACTGAGAGAGACTCTGAATCTTCGGATGATGAAGTGGCCCCGAGAAGGAGGCGTCCTGGAAAAGAGCCAATGGCCGATGTAAGGCAACGCCCCCAAAGCACCCCCGGGGCGAATCCCCAAGAAGTGCAGGAAAGGATCAGGGCTCATGAGGCTGAAATCCAAAGGCTGAGGCGTGATTTGGAGGCTCACCAGGCCACCAGACCCCAGATACCTCCTAGGGGGAGAAATCCTCCTCCTGTCATAGACCTGGATGGTCCGGTACGAAGAAGGGCTGTTGTCCCAAGAACTGATCCAAGCAATCTCCTTCCCCTTGGAGATCCTGATGATCCAACTCCACCCTTCACAGAAGAGATAATGAATGCCCATATCTCAAGGAAATTCAAGATGCCCACTATCAAAGCTTATGATGGCACGGGAGACCCCGCTAATCATGTTAGGACATTCTCTAATGCACTGCTGCTGCAACCCGTGAATGATGCTATAAAGTGTCGGGCCTTCCCTCAAACCCTGTCGGGTATGGCTCAAAGATGGTACAGTCGCCTGCCCCTAAATTCTATTGGATCGTTCAGAGAATTAAGTCAGGCTTTTATTAAGCAATTCATCAGTGGAAGAGTCCATGAGAAAAGTTCAGCATCTCTTATGAGTCTTGTGCAGGGAGCTAAGGAATCCTTGAGAGATTACCTGAATCGTTTCACAAAGGAGGCTTTAAAAGTCCCGGACCTTGATGATAAGGTAGCCATGATAGCACTACAACAAGGAACTAGGGACGAGTTTTTTAAGATGTCCTTGGCCAAACGTCCCCCTGAAAGCATGTTGCAGCTCCAAGAGAGGGCAGGGAAGTATATCAAGGTTGAAGAAAGTATGAGGAAGACCATAGTAAGTAATGAGCCCACTGGAGGCAAGAAGCGGAAAACTGATTTAGAGTATGTTGCAAAGGACAAATATCCTAGAACCGAACAAAACCCTGATTCAACCCCCAAGAAGGGAGGACCTGGGCAAAAGTTCACTGAATACGCTAAGCTGAATGCTCCTAGAAGTCAGATTTTGATGGAGATTGAAAAAGACAGAGATATTCGCTGGCCTAAGCCCTTGAAGGCTGATCCCGCCAAGCTAGATAAGAGCAAGTATTGCAGGTTTCACAAAGATGTTGGCCATGACACCGATGAGTGTAGGCAATTGAAAGATGAAATTGAGTTCCTCATTCGAAAAGGAAGATTGAACAAATACACTGGAGAAGGAGGGGATAGGAATAATAATGGAAGGAAGAACTTTGAGGATCGTAGGAGGGACCAAGATGATCAGGGGCGAAACCCCCAGCCTAGAGGACCAGTTATAAACACCATTTATGGAGGGCCGAGACCTCGAGGGCCTGTGATAAACACGATCTTTGGAGGTCCAACTGCTGCTGGATTGTCCAAAAATTCCAGAAAGGCATATACTAGAGAGGTTATGCATATTGTTGGAGAAGCCCCGAAAAGGGCCAGGACAGAAGTAACATTGGCTTTTGATGATTCTGACTTAGAGGGAGTCAAGTTTCCTCATGACGACCCGCTGGTCATAACACCGATAATAGGAAACAGCCCGGTCAAGAGGGTCCTTGTTAATAATGGTGCTTCTGTATATATCTTGTCCATGACGCCTTTCTAAGGATGGGGTATAACGATTCCCATTTAACACCAACCGACATGCCGATATATTGATTTGCTGGAGTAGAGTGTCCTGTAGAAGGGATAATCAAGTTGCCAACCACCATAGGTACGGAACCAAGGCAAGCAACGCAGATGCTGGATTTCGTGGTGGTAAAGGCTAGTTCAACTTATAATGCTATCATGGGGAGAACAGGGATACATGCCTTCAAGGTAGTCCCCTCTTCCTACCATTCAGTCATGAAGTTTCCCACCCGAAACGGGATTGGAGAAGAGAGAGGAGATCAAAAAATGGCTAGAAGCTGTTATGTGGCCTCTTTGAGGGCAGATGGAGTCGGGGGGCAGGTTCTTCCTATTGAAGATATGGATGTTCGAGAAAATGACAAGAATAGAGGAAGGCCAGCAGAAGAATTGGTTTCGGTTCCTTTAGACCCCGAGAATCCTGAGAGGATGACTTTCATTGGAGCCACATTAGAGGAGCCCCTTAGAAGGAAGTTAGTGAAATTTTTGCAAGGAAATAGTGATGTGTTTGCATGGTCAGCAGCTGATATGCCAGGCATAGACCCGGAGTTAATCACTCACAAGCTAAACGTAGATCCAAGCCGGAAGACAGTGAAACAAAAGAAAAGAAATTTTGCCCCGAAAAGGCAAGAGGCTATAAAACAGGAAGTAGAAAAGCTCTTAGAGGCTGGTTTCATTGAGGAGATTCAATTTCTGGAGTGGTTAGCAAACCCTGTAATGGTGAAGAAGGCTAATGGAAAGTGGAGGATGTGTATAGACTTTACTGATCTGAATGATGCATGCCCCAAAGACTGTTTTCCACTGCCAAGAATTGATACTTTGATTGATGCCACTGCTGGACATGAGATGCTGAGTTTCATGGATGGATTTAGCGGATACAACCAGATCAAAATGCATAAGGATGACATTCCAAAGGTATCATTTATCACTGACTTTGGTGTTTATTGTTATCTTGTTATGGCGTTTGGTCTCAAGAATGTAGGAGCCACCTATCAAAGGTTGGTAAAGAAAATTTTTAAGGATCTCATTGGTAAGACTATGGAAGTCTATGTTGATGACATGTTAGTTAAGAGTCTAGTAAAGACTGATCACATAACCCATTTGAGGGAAGTTTTTGAGGTCCTGAGGTACCACAAGATGATGTTGAATCCTACGAAGTGTGCTTTCGGAGTAGGATCTGGAAAATTCTTGGGATTGATGGTCTCAAAGAGGGGAATTGAGGCTAACCCCGATAAAATAAAGGCAATCCTGGACATGGAACCACCAAAAACTGTCAAGGATGTTCAGAAGCTCACAGGAAGGGTTGCTGCGCTAGGACGATTCATCTCCAAGTCAGGAGACAAGTGCTTGTCATTCTTCAAGTCACTAAAGAACATCAAAGGCTTTGTATGGAGTGAGGAAAATCAGAAGGCATTTGAAGAGTTAAAGAAGTATATGGGCCAGGCCCCGTTGTTGGCCAAGCCAGTTCTGAATGAAGTTTTATTCTTGTACTTGGCTGTTTCAGAGAGCGCCTTGAGCGCGGTGTTGGTTAAGGAGGAACTGAAAGTCCATAAACCCGTATACTATGTCAGCAAAATTTTGCATGGTGCTGAGTTGAATTATTCAACTATTGAGAAATTCGCTCTAGCCTTGGTAATGGCTTCAAGAAAACTGCGTCCTTACTTTCAGGCTCATCGGATTGAGGTGCTAACAAATCAGCCACTGAGAAATATCATTCACGGTCCCAAGGCAAGTGGGAGATTGATTAAGTGGGCAATAGAGTTGGGAGAGTTCGATCTCAAGTATAAGCCACGTACGACCATAAAAGCCCAGGCACTAGCTGACTTCGTGGTGGAATATAGCATACCCAACCAAGAAGTCGGGGGGCAGGAAGATGCCATACCTCAAGACAAGGGAGCCGATAATGAAAGCAAAGAGAAGGATGATAATGAAAGCAAAGAGAAGGATGATAAAGAGTATTGGGTTCTCTATTTTGATGGAGCATCAAAAACAAACTCCAGTGGAGCAGGATTGGTTTTGCAAAGCCCTGATGGGTTCTTAATTGAGTATGCTATGAAGCTAGACTTCCCAACCACAAATAATGAGGCAGAATATGAAGCCCTGATAGCTGGCCTTGGTCTAGCTGGGACACTTAGAGTCAAAAATTTAAAGGTCCGTAGAGACTCGAAGCGGATCATATCCCAGGTAAAGGGAGAATTTGAGGCAAGGGATGATACGATGGCTAAGTATGTCCGCCTAGTAAGGGCTGTGATGACCCAATTTAATGAATGCCATGTTGAACACATTCCAAGGGAAGAAAATGTTAAGGCAGATGCGCTATCAAAGTTTGCTTCATCTGAGATAGAAGAAAGTTCAGGAAGTGTATACTTCCGTGTTTTGAAGACACGAAGCATAGATGTTAAGCTTGTGGCTCCCATAGGCCTGGGGACGTCATGGATCGATCCCATTAAGGCTCACATTCAAACCGGTTGGTTGCCAAGCGATGCAACTGAAGCACGAAAGTTAACTGTTCGAGCACTAAGGTACTCTTTGATAGATGGGATTCTGTATAAAAGATCTTTCGTGGTTCCTTACTTGAGGTGTCTCAGGCCCGATGAGGCACGCTTGGCTCTTGAGGAAGTGCATGAAGGTATTTGTGGACAACACTTGGGGGGCAGGGCCTTAGCTCATAAGATAACCCGTTTAGGCTTTTATTGGCCAGAAATGATGGCTGATGCCAAACAATATGTAAAGAAGTGTGATCGCTGTCAGAAGCATGCACCAGTTGTTAGACAACCCCCCGAGATGCTGACCTCTATCAACTCGCCTATTCCCTTTGCTATGTGGGGGATGGATATTCTAGGGCCTTTTCCTATGGCCATGGCACAAAGGAAGTTTCTGATTGTAGCCATTGATTATTTCACCAAGTGGATCGAAGCCAAACCCTTGGCCAAAATCACAACTAAGCAGGTTGCACAATTCCTGTGGGAAAACATTATATGCCGATATGGAATTCCCCGTATCCTCGTCACTGACAATGGAACACAATTCAACAATGAGGAATTCAAGAAGTATTGTGAAGAAAATGAAATTGAGTTACGATTCACCTCTGTGGCTCACCCGCAAGCCAATGGGCAAGCGGAGGTAGCAAATCAGATAATCCTGGATGGACTAAAGAAGAGGATCGAGAAGTCAAGAAATAATTGGGTGGATGAAATACTTCCAATATTATGGGCCTACAGGACTACATGTAGAGTCACGACAGGAGCAACTCCCTTCATGTTGGCATATGGGGCAGAAGCAGTAGTTCCAGTAGAGATATCACATTCCTCTCCAAGGATTCAGGCTTTCAATGAGGAAGAAAATGAGGAAGGGCAGAGGTTAGCCTTGGATTTAATCGATGAAGTGCGAGATAAAGCACGTGCAAAGATAGTAGAATATCAGAAAAAGGCTTCATTCTACTACAACCTAAGGGTTAAGAGAGGTTTTTCAAACAAGGTGATCTAGTCTTGAGAAAAATAGAGGCTTCTGGTGTCGGACAGAAAGGAAAGCTTGCCCCGAATTGGGAAGGGCCGTACAGAGTCAAGAGCGTTCAGGGTAGAGGAACCTACAAGCTGGAAACTATGGATGGTTTTGAAGTCCCGAGGACCTGGCACGCACAAAACCTGAAGGTTTACTACGTGTAAGATAGGCGAAGTACGATTCTCACTTGTCATTGTGACAAGTAGGTTTAAAAGCACCTTGAAGCTTTGCTTGCGTAGGATTTTATATTCCAGTAGAATTTACATTCTCTAGTTATTGTTGATTAGGGTCGAACCCATGCTGTGTAAGGTTTTGGAAAACCATACTTCATATTAAAGAGTTTGAAATTATTTCAATCTAAGGATGTTTAAAGTTCAAATGCGTATTAATATTGTAAAGTTAAAATAGAAAGAGGCAAGAAAAGCAACATATGAAATATAACCCTGGAGGGTAACAAGTTCTGATATGAATGAAGTTCAAAAAGAAGATATACAAAAAAAAAACTTAGGCCTTGGAAGGCTGAGATTCCTCGGAACCACTATCCGAAGTCTCCTCGGATGTCTCAGTCGTTCCTTCGGACGTCTCGGTCGTCCCCTCCGAAGTCCCTGTAGAGGTTCCCTCTGCGGCTCTTCCACCCTGGCCTTCTTAGCGACAGGATCAAGCTCCTCTTCGGAAGAATCTTCCTCCTCTCCGTCCTTGATCATATCAGCAAGCTTCTCAGTAACACCTCCAAGCTCTGGAACTCGCACAGGGCAGGGAAAGGAGGACTGCTCGAGGACTTCTGGAAATTCATCTTGTATGGCCTCCATAACAGCATCCCGGCCTTCTTTATAGCTAACTGGGTGCAGGAGGGCGTCGTGCTCCACCATCAAATCTTTGAACTCCTGGGTGTCCATCCAGCCGTCAAAGGCTTTATCCTTCTGTGCCTTCAGAATGACATTTTCGGCCCGGGCCGTTTCCAGGTCAGAAGTGGAAGAGGCCAGTTGAGCTTCAAGGGCCTCTATTTTTTGGTTGGCCTCCTCCAACTTCTTGTTGGCGTCTTCCAGGCCAACCTTCCAAGCCTTAGCTTGGTGAATTGCCCCTTGGAAATGGGCGTTAGCCTGCAAGAGAAACAGCAAAAGTTTAGAAAAGAAACATGGAAAGATAAGTATGAAGGGCATAGGTAAAGGACGTACCGTAGCCAGAGCTTGGGCTCCAAATAGCTCATTCCCCTCTAAGTCCTGTTGAAGGACAAAATCTTGATAGTCCACCGGGGATATGGAATGCTTAGACCATTCCTTGGACAGCGCCGTGCTGCCCACGATTGAGTCCTTGCCCCGGATCCCCAAAGCAGGTTGAAAATAGGCCCCTGGCCTCTGCTTGGTGCGCAAAACTTGGCCGGGGCCTTCCTCACTTGGCTCCGTTGCCTGAAGGAGGAACTTAGGGAAGCGGTCACCAAGTCGAGGGTCTTTAAAGATATTCCCGGCCCTCTTCATCCTGGTTGTCTCCAGGTCCTTAGGCTTGGTAGCCTCCTCAATCTTCTCAGCCACTGCAATAAACGAAGTCAGTTGAAAATCAATCAGGGCTGTTTTTGAACTGAAAAATCTTTCTGAAGACAGCAACAGATGTGGGGACATTGTGCTTGGCGCATTGCGACAGATAGCACAGAATCAGCCTCCAAGAATTAGGGGGAAGTTGGCAAGGGCTGATGCCCACATCAGCTAGTAGGAAAGGAATGAATGGATGAAAAGGGAGTCTAATACCTGCCCTTAGAGTATCCCTATAGACGTATAGCGCGTCCTTCTTCCACTGACAGGCCCTGTCGGCCGGACCTGCAAGAACCAGCTTAAAAGGTTCCTTGATTCTGAAGCAGCTGCTCAACTTTTCCAGCTCCTTGGTGTCCCGTAAGGCGCTGATATGATCGTGCGCGTCCAGATGCGCATCAGACGGGTACTCGTCCCCTCGAGTGTTGATCATGTCGATTAAGGAAGTATACCTCGATCGAATAGGAAATTCGTTGGACTTTCTAGCCACATTCATTTTGGCCAAGCGAGTCATTTTTTTGTCAGCCATCTGAAAAAAGAAAGGGGCACGTAAACAGGCTATCTTAAAATGGCACACAATGGAAAAATAGACACGAAAAGCAAAGGGAGGAATTTTACCTGAGGAAGCGCTCCTAAAAAAAGGCTTTGAGCTCCGACTTGCTGTTATCGCTCTGGGAATCTTAGCAGGAGGAGAAAGAAGAAAATTTAGAAATGAGAAGGTAAGAAGTAGTAGCCTCTCCTCAGTCCTTTATATAAGAGGAAAAGGAAGTTGAAGGGACGAAAGACCATTAAGGACAAAGGCCCATGGGAAAAAGCCCAGAAAAAGGAATATTCCAGAATATTCCTAGGATTTCTAGGGGATTCTAAACAGGAAATATTAAGCCCAGATCAATATTAAGCCCAGTAAGATCTGGAAAAAGCCCAATAAAGGAGGCCCAGTAAGTTTTGAAAAAGCCCAATAAAAGAGGCCCAGTAAGTTTTGAATAAGGCCCAATAAAAAAGGCCAGGCCCAAATCCAATTAGGATTTGGAAAATACAATACCTTAAATTAAAGCCAAATGAAAAAGGCTAGTGGAAGACCAAGATCCAGGTCGAATTTCAGGTCGTGAATCCTACTCGAAAACTTTCGAGCAGGCACCCGAAAATAAAGGGTAAAAAAGACCAAGATTCAGGTCGAATTTCAGGTTGTGAATCCTACTCGAAAACTTTCGAGCAGGCACCCGAAAATAACGGGTAAAAAAGACCAGGATTCAGGTCGAAACCCAGGTCGTGAATCCTGCCCGAAATTTTTCGACTAGACACACAAAAACAACGGAAAAAATGGGACTGAATTGAGGTCGAAACTTCGACCAGGAATAAGGTCGAATTAGCCAAGCATCTTTCAAGAATGAGGATTAAAAACCCAGGTCGAAGTTCGACTAGGATCCTGGTCGAATTTCAGGTCGTGGATCCTAGTCGAAATCCTTCGACCAGGAAGCAAGAAAACCAAAGAATTTTCGAACAGGGTTCAGGTCGAAATATCGACTAGAATCTTGGTCGAAATCCTAGTCGATAGGCTCATGACCAGAAGCTAAAAAAAGGGTGGGGGAATTTTCGACATAGATCCAGGTCGAAATTTCGACTAGGATCCTGGTCGAATTCCAGGTCGTGGATCCTAGTCGAATTCCTTCGACCAGGATGGCAAGGCTGACCCCAATTTCGACTAGGATCCAGGTCGAAATTTCGACTAGGATCCTGGTCGAAAAAGGGCTGGAAATCTGAAATATCCAGAAATTAAGGAAAAATCCCAGAAAATTAGGGAAAAATCCAGAAATTAGGGAAAAATCCCAGAAAATTAGGGAAAAATCCAGAAATTAAAGGAAAAATCCCAGAAAATTAGGGAAAAATCCAGAAATTAAAGGAAAAATCCCAGAAAATTAGGGAAAAATCCAAAAAATTAGGGAAAAATCCCAGAAAATTAGGGGAAAATCCAGAAATTAAGGAAAAATCCCAGAAAATTAGGGAAAAATCCAGAAATTAAGGGAAAAATCCAGAAAATTAGGGGAAAATCCCGGAAATAGGGGAGAAATTCATGAAAATTAAGATAATTCCTAAATAAAAGGAAAATTCATTGTAAATGTGTAGGTCGCTTCACACTTTACGCGAAAACGAAACCCTGTAAGGGAATAAATAGACTTAACTTCTGCGAAACCTAATCAATGTTTCCCAAAAGTTGGGGGGCAAATGATAGGGATAAATAAATTATGATAGTATAATTAAATACTGCAAGGTGTGGGCTGCTAGGCCCAATAAAAAGATATATGATACTCAGACCGGAAAGGTTAAGCCTGATGGACCAGATCAGGCCTGATGGAATAAAAAAGGCCCAAAAGCCCTGATTATTAATTAATTTCGTAATTAATTAATAAGGGAAAAATCAGCTATTGAGAAGAGTCCCGATAAGGATATAAATCCTTATAGATTAGCCTCAAGGGGACCTAAAAGGATAAGAAATCAGTTTCCTACTATCTAGGACTCCAAAGTCCATTCTAATTATGAGACTTGCCCACCAAGTCTCCTATACCAAGTCCAATTCAAGGACTCCCAACATCTATATAAGGGGCCTCACCCCACAGATCAGAACTACGTTTTTTGAATTGATCCTTGGCAATCAGCAAGGTACGTAGGCATCTTGTTAAGGCAGATTGAGTCACGAAACACAAGAGCAGTCAAATCGAGCCTTGAAGCTCACGTTCCTTATTATTAACACAGCAATTATATATATATATATATATTAGTTTTAATCCATAACACATCTGGTCCTGATCGACTTGAGAGATCCGCCTCTATAATTAAAATATAGAACTTTAATCGTCTAAATGATAATTACTCGACGAACTGCGCGTCAAAACCCTATTGTCTACCCATACGATAACCCACACATAAAGAAGACAGTCAAATATAAGACCCTTGACTCACATATGCACATAATTCACATAGCATATAAACACATAACTCACGTATCACATAATTCATATCATATATGACTCGGTTCGCTAAAAGGTTCGACTCGGTATGTTTAAAACTGAAATCGGGTCAAAAATATGATTTATCGATCAATAATTAACTCAGAATGACTTGTAAAACAAGCGACCTTTCGAAACTAAAGGATTTGGGTCTCAAAAGTAATTTTATTGAAAGCGGAATATTTTTCTGAGTCTGGAGGCGTTCGTTTCGTATTAAACAGACGAATGGTTGATTTTCTACGAATAAAATACGAATAATTAGGAATAAATCAATTAATAATAATATTAATTGATTTTTAAATACCAACATATAATTTTTAAAAGCTTAAAAGTAATTTTTAGGAATCATTTAGCTTAATTATAAATAATAATATTTTATTTAACTATTTATAAATAAAATTAATTAATTAAATAAATTAATCAATCAATTAAATCCATAAATAATTAACTAAAATAAATTATAAATAATTAAATCAAATTTGAATTTTTTGAAAATAATAAAAGAAAATAATTTTTTTGGAATTAAAATAATTCAGTTAACTATTTAAAATAATTAACTAAATTAATTTTTGAATTTAAAAACAATTTTTGGAATTTCAAATGATTTTTGAATTATTTTTAAAATAAACTCTGTATAAACAGAATTGAAATCGGGGTTTGGGGGTTTTTTGGGATTAAAAGCGGGCTAAATTCGGGTTACAGGCGGGTCACTAAGAACACAATCGGGTCATGAAGAACCCTACCGAAGAATCACCAGATTCCGGCGACGGCCTGGAATCCGGCGAATCTCCGACGGGATTCAAAATGAGCCCAATCAGTACCGTTTCTTCAGTTTTATGTAACGAATTCGTTCCCACAACATCCAGAACCTCAAACAACACAACAATAGTCTGTAACCCCTTTTCCGATGAATCGACGAACGGAGCGGTGGTTTTTCCGGCCGACCTTCGATTCAATCGAATCCTCAACCAAAATCAACGATTCCTATATGAAATTAAAGCTTATAACCCTAGGAGTCTAACACAATAATTTATAACATCAAATCATAACCGATTAAGCCGAAAAATC
The DNA here is from genome assembly GCF_009905375.1 of Apium graveolens. Lineage (NCBI taxonomy): Eukaryota > Viridiplantae > Streptophyta > Magnoliopsida > Apiales > Apiaceae > Apium > Apium graveolens. Next base: position 68,666,886 of record NC_133648.1, on the reverse strand, counting down.
GAATTGTAACCCGTGAAAAAATATAACATCGACTTAATGCTTTCAGCAATCAAACAATTATAATTTGTATATTTTTTTATTGTAAACAATGCAATACAGCTAATTGCATCATTCAAATAAGCCAATAATCACACAAATAAAAAACCCCAAATCTTGTCCAAGAACCCTAATATTCGAAATGAAAAATTACCAAACATTCATATGCTTTGATGGTATAATCGGGTAGGGCTTTTCAAGAGCTTTGATTTGATTATCAGAGCGTTAAAAATCATCAACTACAGCTTCTGAAATCAAAGGTTGAAGATGAAGAACAAATATTTACCCCCAAAATGTTCTTGGATTTTCTAGAAATAAGAATGAAATAAAATAAAATAAATGATAAAATCTGCTATTTGGATTTACAGAATATAATATCCCAAAAATCAATTTAGGGTGTTTTTATCCCATAATTAAAATAATTAGGCCCAAAAGTGATAATTACAAGGAAATTTTTTAAAAGTAACAAAACATAAAATTTATATCGAAATTCCCCAAAATTGCGAATAATTCAAATATGCAAAAATAACGGGTATTTGAAATACGAATGACTCTATAAAAATACAAACGTGAAATTTGTGGGCTTTGACTTCCCGGTGTGGTCCCGGTCCGTCTATTTTCGAAAAACAAAATGATACTTAAATTAACAGAAAAACCCGAATACGCATAAAATACATTCAAATGCACATAAACGAGATAAAACGAATACCTCGATAAAGACGTAAGTAAATACGAGTCTAGGTTACAGATCGATTCATATAATTGCATCTTAAACACGTAACGAGTATCCCATTGGATCAAATCGGATCCGAAAATAGATTACTTAGCCGCTAAGTAACCATAAAATGATATAATTTAATATCAGATTTGGATAATCATCAAAACCGGGCTTCTTATAAAACACTTTATACTAAAATAATGTAAAATATCCCGTCTCTCGAGAATACATGTTTTATTGATTTATCAAAATAACTATCTTATCGAAAATCTTGCGCCGGGCCGCTCACGGGTCAAACCGTAATCTGGATTGAAAAAGTCAAAACACGAAAAATGTCCGGAATTACCAGATTAGGTTAGGAAGGAGTTTTCGGAAGAGTTTCGGGTTATAAAGACGCAAAAATAGTTGAAGTTGGACGATTCCCGGCTTTATAAAATAATTTTGGTAATTATTCAGAAAATAATTAATAATTCATAAATCATTATAAAATCATATAACAGTCCAAAAATTACCAGAAAAATATCACAATTATCTATATTTTATTCCGGACATATAAAAATTCAAATACTCAAATAATATCACATCTAAACACCCAAACATCAATTCCAATTATCATATAATTCACTAAAATTCACATAAAATTACATAAATAATTCCAAATAATTATAATAATAATATTTGAAAATATGGGATATTACACCAAGTTTATAGTCGGGCTACCTAACGTAGTACTGATAGTTAAAACACTTATGGGAACCCTTATAAATGTAGCGATAGAAGTGTAGTTCATTATCGTATATGGTAGCGGGACTCCGAACCCTGAGGTTGAGGAGCAACAACGCGATGATGTTTTATTACTAATTGGAGATCGGATTGTGGATCCGATAGAGCGTCCTAACGCAGGACCGAATGATGTTCATATTGAGGATGTAGCGGTTGAGGATGTTGTCCTAGAAGGGATTGTTGCTGAGGAGGATCCCGTGGAGGATCCTGACAAGAATGAATAAAGGACCACTGAGGAATTGATGACCATGGTTAGGGAACTACCAGAGCTAGGATTGGCCTGTTACTACCGGAGGTTCGTTCAAGTTTGCAAAGATAGAAGCCCCTTTAACATGGTTTACTCGTAAGACTGAGAAGTTCGAATGAACAGAGGAATACGAGAACAGCTTCCAAGAATTGAAGAAAAGATTGGTGACGGCCCCTGCGTTGGCGTTGCCGGAGGGAAAAAGGAGATTTTGTGATTCATAGTGACGCTTCGCACAAGGGATTAGGGTGCATGCTTATGCAGCATGGTAAGGTAATCGCGTACGCGTCCAAAACAATTAAGGGAATATAAAATTCGATATCCCACCCATGATCTTGGACTCACGACAATAGTTTGCCTTAAATATTGGAGGCACTACTGGTATGGATAGAAGTGCGAGATTTACACAAACCATAAGAGCTCAAGTATATTTCCACGCAGAAAGAGCTCAACATGCGCCAGAGGAGGTGGTTATAGCTAAATCAAGGATTACGATTATGAGATTCTTTATCATCCAGGGAAAATCAATATGGTGGCTAATGCCCTTAGTAGAAAGGAGAGACTCAAGACGATAATGTCTTTGGGAGAATTGATAAGAGACTTTGAGAAAATGGAAATAGAAGTGAAGGTAAGCGGAGCCGGTACCGAAAAGCTGTTTGAGATTGCAATACAGCCCGAATTATTGGAAAAGAACATATTGTGCCAGAAAAAGTGATGAATGAAGGCAGAGAGCCAACAAATAGATAAGAGATTAATACCGAGAAAGATGATAAGGGAATAATGAGGTATTACTACAGAATTTGGGTTCCAAACGTTTAAGAGCTAAGGACTGGATCTTAGATGAAAGCTAGTTTGAGGAATAAGATTGAGAGCAAATCCTGAACGTGATAGTCAGGGAGGTCGCCATCAAGATAGAAGGAACCCATAACATAATGGAGTGGAAAATGAGGATTTAAAACATGTAGGATGACCCCGATTATGGGGAGAAGGAGGGAACGTTTAGACTAAGGAAACGGAAGTCGAGTACGGAAAGGAGACCCGAGACGGTACTCTTATACGACAATTTATGGACCTTTTTAGACAGAACTTAGACTATTATCCCCAACCACCACACTGAGAAAACAATGCGGTGAGAAATTCTTTCTGGTCCTTTAAGTCGCTAAGCTCTCAGAGTTCCAAGGAACAAGTTGACCCAGTCGAGGAAAGAGCCTGGCTAAAGGAAATATAGGAATCATTTGATATTCTAAATGATTGACGAAGCGCAAAAGACTATTTTTATCACTTACTTTCCTAAGAGAGAGGCCACCCGCTGGTGAAAGGCCAAGAAAGACACGGGGCCAGAGGTTATAATAAACCGATTAAAGTTCTGTCAATTGTTTTCGGGAAAGTACTTCCCAAGGATATGGAGTTAGTGTAAAAGCTTTAGAGCCAGAACAAAGATGGACGAGTATGATGAATTATGAATCTAAGTTATAAAAGTTGTCAAGATTCGTTCTGAGGACACGAATCCCAGAATGACGGGATGTTTGAAATCAATGCTTATGTGGTGTTGGTTCATGAAATGGTTGTAATAGAAACGAAAATAAAAGACTGAAAAGGGAAGGAGTATAAAGGGATATAAAGGAAATATAGTTGAGAAGTGATAAGGGAGTTAGGTATGGGAAATCCTAAGAAACCCTTGCAATAAATATAGAGAAGTGTGTCATCATCAGTGCGATGGTGACTGATTATAAGATAAATTCAAGGTTGAAGGTGTAAGCGATACGTATAATTAATCCCCTTTAAGTTGAGAGTATTCGATGAAACTTTGAGATAGACCGATGGATTAATAAGGAAACACGGATGGACTCAGGTTACAGGATAACAAGATATTAGGAAAATGGGATGAAGGAAGTGAACTTCAAGAATGGGAAGTGTATGTAAGACCTGTGACTTGATGCCCAAAAAGGGAGACACCAAGTATAGAAGATATCTCAACATTGAGATGACTGTTGAGATAAACAACAAAAGTAAATGAGGATTTAGTAAAAAGAAGTTCACGTTGAACATGACCAATATCTTCCAGAACATCCCTGTTATCATTACCAAATCAAGAAAGAAAAGTGGATAACCGTTGTTATCTTTTGGAGGCCATATGGATTGACCTCATTTTGGATAAGGATATTATTATGAAATTAGGCATAGACTATCGAGGTGAGAATGATTGAATAAGATAATCTATCAAGGATATATGACTTGATTTATCCATGGAAGGATGTAAGTATCTATTTAAAGGTGGAATTAAGGATAAAACCTCGATAACTTGAGATGAACCCTAGGGGAATGTATAAAGGTTGGCATTTCACCCTTAATAGGGACATTATGAGTTTGGGTAGTACGGAATGAAGGACTAAGGCAACAACAACCTTTAAAGATCAGTGGGGAATGTTTTCAGAACTATATAGATAATGATTCTGGTATTAGTAAATGGTATCTTGATATGCCCTGTACCTAGGGTGTACCTGATGAAGGATTTAAGGATAACCTTAGAGGTTTTACAAGGAGAAAGGTAGTATTCAAAGTTCTCAAGCATAGAAATTTTGATAAAGGAAATATGACGTAATTATAATAATGCTAGGTGGGGCACGTGTTGAACCATAAGAAAGTATAGATTGATCCAATGAGGGTCAACATTGGTGAAAACAGGAAGGACCCAAGATAAGAGACGTCCTAAGTATGATCGAGAGTCAGTCGTGGCAATGTTCACATCTAAAGACTAAGGCAATGACTTATGGAAAAATGGTGATTTTTTTTCTCACCAGGACTTAAGAAAAGCATTTTCACATAAGCAGTGATTGAAATGAGGTAGAAAATTTAGTTGGAGGTGGTTAAAATGACATTGATTGTAAGGAAATTTTACTATCAGGAAAGGCCAAAGAGGTGGTCGACACTTTAAGTGTAAGAGGACAATTATAGGCGCTCGTGCCAGAGGAATACAGTGATGATGGTTAATGCCGTGAAGGTTGTATTATGGTGTAAAAGATTGACATTCGTTCTAATAATTGTGCGATACTCAACCGTAATAGTAGTTTGGTAAAGATTTTATTCATATAATTGCCGTGAGCGGGCTATCTATCTTAGAAGGTCCTATCTTGAGAATAAGCCAGGACCATGTTTCAAAAAGGACTAAACAAACCTTTGAGTTAAGTCTTCTATTGAAGGCATATGATTAAGAATGGTATTAACCTGCTATCGTTGCTTTGGTTGAAACTCTTCTGCAATTTTATCTGCTCCATGTCATGAATATACGTCAGGATCTGGAGTGTTCTTTATGAATCATGAATGGTGATTATGTTAACTCCTTAAAAGATTTTTATACGGTAGATATGGACTCCGTATGATTAGATATTAAGATTCTGAGGAAAACAAATGACTACCATAGGTCTGTGGTGGACTATAGTAATGCATCAATGATTCTATGAATATTTAGATGATGACAACTGTGAGAGTTGTAATGTAATGAGCGTTGAGATTGAGTACCACTAATCGGCTCATGGTGATGTATAAGTAATCATCGTTAGACTAACTAAGGCGATCATTTACCTATGATATATTTATTCTTTCTTATCGATAGAGAGTAGTATTACTATACGAAGAAGGTTACGGTGTAGCAATGGATTCTAGTAATGATGATGTCTAGAATGAAATCCCAGATTCAATTTTCAATATCGAGGGAGTTTCAAAGATGATTGTTTTTTAAGCTCGAGCAAGAGCCTGGGTCCATAGAATGATGGACTGAATAGCAAAAATATTTAGGCATGTGAAATACGATGCTATAATACTTGATGTTGATATATATACGTATATGTTTTGTTCTCCTATGACAAACCTCTATAGTTCAGAGGTAGATTCCAAGCCAGATATTTTGTGGCAGTATATTTTATATATATACAATTCTCTTCAATTCGTTCTTTTCTCTCCTTTTCATTTCATATAAGCCGAGAAGAACAACCCTTCCAGAAGGGGAGGTATTGCCGAATGACTATCTATCTGTGTGATAGAAGCCTAGTAGGATACCATCTATTGTTTAATTGCTTGTCAAGTACTAAAGGTTGGCGACCTTCTGTACTAACTATGCGATGTAACAAGTGTTCATGATCATAGTGATCTCTCAATAAATTCTTTTACTTCTATATGAAGGACCAAGCTTTCGAAAATGGAGGCAGCTAGAGATGAAGTGGTACCAGTGCAGTGGTATTCCGATTCTAACGCGTTCGTGATACTAAGGTTGACACGATTATTAAAAGGTTATAGAACGCTAACGAGCAAAAGTGTAATCAATATAAAATTTGGTACGGAAGATAGTAACGATTACGAACTGGAAAAGAGTGGGTAATGAGAGGCAAAAGCTATAGAGCTAGATGATATAATGAGAGTTTGTGCGATAGACTTGAAAGAAATTTGGAATGATCACTTAGCACGGATTGAGTTTTCTTACGACGATAGATGATATGACAGTGTCAGAATGTCGCCTTACGAGGCTCTGTACAAAAAAAACCTGTTGATCTCCCTTGTATCAGAATGAAGTTGGAGAGCGCAAGATGCTCGGACCTGAATTGGTCCAAAGGACAAAAGACATAGTGGATCTAATCAGAGGACGGCTGATAGCAACCCTAGGTTGGACAAAAGAAGTATGCTGATTTGACTCGAAAGGACAAAGAGTATGAAATAGGGGACCTAGTGTTGTTAAAGGTATCCCCTTGGGAACCCTTGGAAAAGATTGATGAGGTTCGGAAAGAAAGGAAAGCTAAGTCCATGATTTGTTGGACCCTTGGATATATTACGATGTATTGGGAAGTTATCAAATGAACTAGCCCTACCCCCGAACCTGCAGCAAGTTCATAACATGTTCCACATATCAATATTAAGGAAGCATAATCCGAATGTCGGACACATAGAAGAATACGAGCGCATAGACATGCAACCAGAGTTGACCTATATGGAGCAACCAGTAAGGGTTATAGATCGAAAAGGAACAAGTGCTTAGGAGAAGGGTTATCAAACTAGTCAGAGTTTGGTGGTAGAACCACAATGTGGAAAATTGACTTGAGAGTTAGAAAGTGCAATGCTAAGAAAGTATTCCTATTTATTTTCTATCTGATTCCAGGACGGAATCCTTTTAAGGAGGGGAGACTGTAATAACCCCAATTTTTGGAATTTTTGAAACACTGATGAATAGTAACTTTTTGTTGATGATGCTGATTAAGGAAAATTATCAGACAACACTATATAGGAGTACTGTTATGGAAATTCTGAGATCGTATTGGTATTCCATAAAGTAAATGAGTGTATGTAAAGGTCGTCAGAATTCGAATCCGGATACTTTGATTTTTTCCCGAAAATCCACCAGATACTGAAAGAATTGAGTATAAGGTAACGTGATTAAAAGGATTTATATTTAAGGATTATAAGAGAGGATCAAAAAAGGAATATAAAATATTGAGAAAGGTTTAGGGGAACCCAAGTAATAAGATCCCGGATATGATCCCTCATACAACGAACGAGAACGAAAGTTAAGCGAACCGTATAACAGATAAGCGGTCATTAGCCAAGTAATTAAGGGTTAATCAAAGAGGTTAGTGGGTGATGATGTCATCATATCACAAAGGGAAGACAAGTGTAAAAAGATGACACAAGCTTGATGACATAAGCATGACAAAGGGATTTTGTTTTGTTGGTTGATTTTGGACCATGCAAAATTAACCATGGTAAAAAATTTAAATCATTGGCTAAGACAAAAAGAGAAGCAACCAAGCATTATTTCATAAAACAAAAAGAAGGAGAGTTGACTTTTGCTTCCAAGAACAAAGCTCTCGACCAAAACAAACCCAGCAACTTAAAACTGCCATATCTCCTTCAATACTCACTCAAATGTTGTGTTCTATAGCTCGTTGGAAAGGTATTGAGATGGCCTACAACTCTTGTTCACAAGTCTCGTCCAAATAAGCATGGTAAGACCCTCATTTTTACAGTTCTTTCAATCGGACTTTTAGAAACTTCAAAGACTAACTTTATGCTCTTGATTTCTTTGGAAAGATCAAGCTTGTAGGAGGCTCCCTAAGGCTTCCTAGCCACTTAACACCTCCCAAGGAAGGTATAAACTTCAAACCATAGCCTTTACTTTGATTATTAGTGAGTTTGATGGTTGGTTTTCTAAATGAGAAGCATGATCTTTGATTATTAGTAGTTTGATTTGAATTTGGAGTGATTTGGTGAATGAATCTTGTTATAGTTAATAGAACTTGATTGTGGTTGGTTGAGATAAAGAATCTGGATAATAAGGACTGGTATAGTATTATTTAGTTGAGGTTTTGATGTGTTAATAATTGTGGGTTGTTTGGTGAGGTTTTGGTGTAGTGAGAAACTTGGTAATCGCGTAAACATAGCCGTTGTAATACCCATTTTATTCAACTGCTTGTACTTAGTGTTAGGGACAGAAAGCTCACTGACCAATCTGCAACCTTGCCTAGATCATGTCGTAAGCTTCGTTTTGGTATGTGGTTCGCTTAGATCCGATTTACGGTTTAGGAGAAACGACCGTTTTAAGTTACGGTGTTTCGCGAACGAACCTTTACCCCTCGCTTAACTTTGAAACCTTGTTTAAGGCCCTTAAAAGACTAATTGGAGTATGAAACAATTATGTAAAATGTATTAGGCAGTTGGTAGAGTACTCGCGAAAGAATCGCCTTAAAATTCTTAATGGTTAATTTATCAAAAATAGTGGAGCCGAGGGTACTCGAATGACTTATATGATTCGTTAAGCGTAGGAGTGACCATAAGCGAACGTTAGGGTTCAATTGGTTAAAGTCTAGTTTCTTAAGCGACCGGGGTTTAATTCCGACTTATGTTGTTGTTCATAGGTTAGCGGACCCACTCTAAGCTTAAGTCTATCCGGGAACACTCAGGCAAGTTTTCTACCCGTTATACTGTTATTGTGATGTATATATGTATATGCATTATCTTGTGATAAGTGCATGATTATTATTAGCAACGTCTTGCGATATATTGGAGCATGTGATATGATATTTATATGCATGCCTTTTTTGTAATCTTGATATCTAATTGTTGATTCAAAAGCTTATAAGTTGCATAATACCTATGCTAGAGATAAGCAGTAGTTGCGTATACCCTTAGTATAGGGGACCCAAAGGTGAACATTTTTCTAAACCGGGAGTCGATGTTCCCGAGTATAATATATATATATATATATATTGATATAGTTTTCAAAACTATTAATCGAATAAGGTTTATTCGATAACTTTATTTTATTTAATGAATATTATTCTGAATATTCATTCGAGGACTTATGACTCCGCTTACTTTATTTAATGAATATTATATTGAATATTCATTCGAGGACTTAAGACTCCGTTTATTTTATTTAATGAATATTACTTTGAATATTCATTCGAGGACTTATGACTCCGTTTATTTTATTTAATGAATATTATTAGTTGAATATTCATTCGAGGACTTATGACTCCGTTTATTTTATTTAATGAATATTATTTTGAATATTCATTCGAGGACTTATGACTCCACTTATTTATTAAATAATATTCTTTATTTTATTAAAGAATAATGTTTCGATAATCAAACTTATTTTCGATTATTCAAATAAAGATCACACTTTCGTATAAGTATATCTTTGGTTATTTAATATTCATTTCAAGTATGAGTTTTAAAACTTCTACTTCAATTATTTTTATAAAGATTATTCTTTATGGGAATATTATTTAAATAATAATATTCAGATATTTTCTAATATATTGGGACGGATTTATTTTATTAAATCAGCATTACTCCAAACATTCTTAAAAATGTTTTCGAGTCTTCAAAATGATTTTAAAAGTTAGAGCGGATCCCAAAACTCGTTTTCATATTTAAGATCTTCCTTTCGAAGGAGACTTGAATATTCGCTCAAAAATCTTAGGGATCCGGCTCTGTGGTGTATTTTATATTCGCAACGAGGTTGTTGTTTTGAGAAAACAATTTGATTACTTGCCCAATGTTCGGGAACTAAGTTCATCTAATTGAGTCGGCATAAGCGGCAGGCCGGGGTACGGTCTATGAAGGTGTAAGAGGCTGGGTGACAGTCCATCCACGCGTGAGTGGCCGGGTAACGGTCTAGCGCGAGGTCCTAATACGGCCAGGGTGATGACCGGCGAGGAATTCATCCATCTACAGTAGAAAAGGTTACTTATTGATATCTTTGCCTGATCAGCAAGATATCGGGTTTATGCCAAAATTCTTTTCTTTCCAAATTCATTGGATATTGCAACTCTGTTCATACTTTACATGATAGAGGTTTTCAGGAAATGTGTGAGAGATATATATGGATATATATATGTATATCGGGACTTAATGAAGTATCTCGTAACTTCATTTCATTCAATAATATTTCAAAGATTGAATCTATTCAAGTCTTATCTTGTAGTCTCATCTGTGTGATGAACATTTGAAACTAATTATAACTTGAACGGTGGTAGTTCAAGTAGGATTCGGAAAAGATATAAGTATATGAGAGTATCTTGTAACTTCATCTTTTCAACTTATATCTAGTAAATGATTATCTTATGCATGTCAAAGATTTTCAGAAAAATGTTGAGACAAGGTTAGATATATGAGATCACCTTGCAACGATATTTTTATACAGTTATAAACTGGAACTCTGTGTATATTATACATGTCAGAGGATTTCAAAGATTATGAAAAGTATATATACTTATATACTGAATATTTTGCGACTTGGTCGCGTTAAGATATCAACTTGGTTCATTTCTTCTTGACCAAGACTTTCATGAGTACTATGAGAATGCTCATATATTGTTAATTATTATACATATTATTTCGGTGGGGTTGTTGCTCACCCTTGCTTTCTTCTTTCATCACACAACAACAGATAGACAAGATGAACAGGACCAAGCTCCCAATTCGTGAGCAGATAGGTAACGTTCCGCAGTTTCCTGTAGGCGTTGATGCCGTTGTAGCTGAGGTAGGAGCTACCAGTAGGCTAGGCTTTCAACTTTTGTTATGCCAGACTTATGTATATTTATGAATTGTAATAATGGCAAATAATATGTAAATTTATTCAGAAACCCTTTTAAGGTGTAATGGCATATAATTGTGGAATAAAATGATTCGTGTTATTTTTGGATATTCATCTCTGAGACTATAACTTGTGGTGTGTGTGTTTATTGAGGGGTCACAGTACGGAGTAGTTGATTGTTTATTAAGATTGGGTATTATTAAAGGAAATGGAACTCGTGACAACCCGGATCCCCGACCCCGGATTTGGGGGTGTTACAACCCCTACCTTTGTTGATTATCGTTATAACTCTTTTTCAATACTACTTCCTTAGTTGTTGAATCATTGATATTCATCTTTGATGACCCCTCTAGTATGAGGATATTTATTCTTTTGATAAGAATCTCGTAATCCTAATCCTCTGATTGTTGATCTTAGTCTTATTGTTTGGAATCCCTTAAAGATTGATATGATTCTTTCATGCCTTAAGAACTTTTGAAATGTTATTCTTTTTGGCATCTAATTCTTATAAAAATGCAAAATGTTTTCTTGAGAATTGCCAAAGGGGAAAAATGTTTTCTTGAGAATAGTGGTCCTGGACTAAGACGCATATCCTTTTCGCAGTTATTATTTGAGGCTTAAAAGCTGCCTCGGGATCCCACCAATATTGTTTAGAACCCAGCGAGGTTCGGGATTACTTCGTGGCTGATCACCGGAAGTAATCCGTAGCATCATAAAATGATTTTGAGCAATGATTTGGTTAAAAAGTTTTGATTTGAATAATGATGCCATGATACCATATATCTTGTTCCATGATATTATTATGCTTTTCTGATATGATTTATGCTATTGAATTGTGATGAATGCCGGCTTTCACCCTATCTTGATCCTTGATTCTTGAAAGCCCAAACCTTTCTTCATAACCTTTGTATAGCCAAAGATAGAAATCTACCACCTAGAGATTTAAAATTAGAATGCCTCAGATTTTGCTAATGTTATTATTATTGCTTTATAGATCTGCTATGTAGTTACTTGCTGAGCTTTTGTGCTCATTTATATTTTCTTTTCTCTCACCATGGCAGTTAAGGAAGAAGATGGCCAGACTTAGGCGTTTAGCTCGCATGAGCGTTCCTGGCAGTCCCTATCTTGTCATAGGTTTCCAAATGACAGAGCAGGTAGCAGTGAGTGTGAGCATGCGTAGTAGATGGAAGGATTCTTTAAGTTAGTTCAGATACAATGGGTTATCTGTCGGTTCCATTTAGGAATCGAATGAAATTGAATTCATTAATATTTTGGACCGTAATATATATATTTTTGGTTGGTAGTTGTAATCTTGTCTCAAACTTAATCCTATTTAGATCTTGTTATTATTTAATTGGGGTATATATGTTGACATTATTAGTTTAATGGTGTATGAGTCCTCATTCCCTAACCCCGAGATTAAGGTCGTCACAAATTTGGTATCAGAGCTATAGGATCTAGGCCCTGAGACAAGTTAGGATAAAGGGTATTTGGGAAATTATATTACGAGAGTGTTCGACTCATATAGAGTTGAGTTAGACTATTAGATATAGTCTAAGTGAATAGGATAAGAGCGTGAATAAAGTTAGGGTTTTGAGTCAGTTGGAGGTTTATTTAACCCTAATGTTGTTTCGTGGCTGCTATTTTATGTCTTCTCTCAGGACCCTAGTTCAGACGATAGCGGTTTTAATTCAGTTTCTGATTAATGTTGATACTTAGGTTGTTGTTAAATATCAAAAGTGGTATTAATATAAATGATTGATGTTGACTTCAGTATGGGATGTTATGAGTATCAAAGTTTGTATTGATATCTAATTTGATATGACATCAAAATGAGTATTAATATCAAGAGTTGAGAGCTTTGGTGGATAGATTAGCTCGTGAGTCTAGGCAGCAAACTCCAGTGTTGGACGACGAGTGGATAGTTTGTGCTAAGATGGTGGAGCAGTTTGCTGGAGAAGATTGGACGAGGGACCGTCCACTAGTGATGCAGATGCTGAGGCCCAGAGGGTTTATAAGATCATTCGTTGGATGTAGTCCGTAGTGAGAAAGATCTTGGATAGTTAGATGGTGATGACCATGTAGGACCTTTGGTGGAACAGTAGTTGTCGATATTGTTGTATTATGTTTGGTTTTCTATGGTTGTAGTCAGTAGAGGCTAGGTAGAAGTTGAGGGTAGGAAGGGGGATGTTTTCCAGCCTCTATTTTATCCTGCTGTATCATTGTACCTTATGCCCGAACTTATTGTACCTAAACTTCTTTATTATGCACTGTTGAAGCCTTATATAAACCTTTTGCCTTGTAAATCCTGGAAATCTTTATCAACTCTTTTACATACTATGTTTCTAAATACCTTCTAAATTGTAACGTCTGGGAAATTTACGTCTGTATTATATCATAATTATAATAAATTATGTGTATTAATGTGTTATTATGTGTAATTATCTGTCAAACCCTAACTGTTACGTGTTACGTGTATTCCGTGTCATTTCTGTATTTTTAAGATATTTTTAAGATATTTTATTTTACATTCATCGCTCTCATTTCAAACGTTTTACGACCCAACCCATGATTTTAAAGCCAGTATTTCAAATAAAATAATGGGCCTTATTTTTCATCAAACGGCTTTTACCATCGCATTATTCTGAACATCTAGATATTTTATAAAAAATTTTGTTTTGCAAAAAATGACTTTTCCGGGCCCCATTGGGTGTTAAAACCCCACAAAAATCACATTTTTATTTTTATAAAATTATAGGACTTTTATTTATACCATTTATTTGTATTTTTGCATTATTCACAATTTTTGGGAAATTTTGACATATATATTGTATATATAAAATATTTATAAATTAAATTTTAATACTCAAAAATTATGAAAATTAGGGCCAAATATTTTTCTTAGATGTATAATTAGCCCCTTAATTTTATTTAGGAGTATTAATTTTGCAGCTATAAATACCCTAATTATTATTAATTTAATTAATTAAAAATCAGAAAATTCTGCAATTATTCCCAATTTCCAGAAATTAGGGTTTGGTGTTCTTGAGTTCAAGCAGAGATTTGATCGTGATTCTGATCTCCAAATCAAGCATGTGAGTACTCAATAGAAAGCTCTTGATCTCTACTTTCTATTTCTGTCATCAATTTTGTGTTTTATTGCTTCAATTTTCAATTCGTATTTTTAGGGTTTATAGTCGAATTAGGCATTTTGATTTCTAGGGTTATTGTTTATGATTGATGCTTGATATAGCTTCTTTAGGTTCTGTACAATCGATTCGAGTATATATTTAGACCAAACGATTCCCTGAAAGTGGCGAACGAAGTCTTGAAATTTTGACGATTTTGTTTTTAATTTTCTGAATTTTTGATTGATCTGTGATTGTTATGATGGTTGGGGATCGATTGTAAATGGTTTAACCTTTGATTTAACACCCGAATCATCGAATTTGGTTTCTGTTTTAGCAAGACCCGTTTTTCCGATTTAACCCGCCGGAAAAGCTTCGTTTTTGGCCGGAGGAGACGACGGGGCTATCGTCGGTGGTTGCAGAGCGGGTGGTTGTGACGACGGAGCTGAGGGGAACGTGTTGGCAGTCAGAATGATGCGAAATCATTACGTAGTGGCTACGAACGAGCCTCGCTGGAAACAGACCCCGGTGCTGGATTCTGGGCAGCCGGGCGGCTGTTCTTGGTGACCCGTGGTCGACCCGGTTTCGACCCGGTGTACGACCCGGGTTTGATCTTCAATACCCGAATTCAATAACCTGAATTCTGTTTCTGGATTTTTAATTATTTAATTATATTTTATAAAATCAAAGTTAGTTTTTATTAATTCTAAAAATCAATTAAAAAAATATTTTAAATTCTGAAAAATGTTATTAATAGTTTCTGAATTATTTTCTTAATTTATAAATTTGAATTTAGTTATTTAATTAACTATTTAATTATTTATCTAATTATTTATCTAATTATTTATTATTCCATAGTTAAATAAATAATTAATAATTAAAGATTAAGATTTATCGAATATTACGAGAAAAGATTCGATAATTAGAGCAATAAAACGATTGACTCGTAATTATACGGGTAATTGAGCGATAAGTTCAATTATTATTACAATTCGGACTATAGTTAATTATTCATAAAATATCGTAATAAATATTCGTAACGAATAATTAAATACAGATAGTTGATTTAAATCGTATAAATTGTAATAAAAACGTAATATGTTAGTAATCCTACGAGAAGGGTGAGTAACTCGTAGAAATACGAGTAATTGATTGGTGAATTGAATTCTAATTCGAATAATAGTTTATTTATTAGATAGTTATCGTATCAGCTGATTGTATCGATTATTTATTTGTAAATAATCGATCTAATCAAATAAATAATAATAAGTTGTAAATATTTGTAATAAATTGTGATTAATCCTAATTTAGGGATTAATAATTTTAGATTATTAAATAATTATTTATTAATTATTTATTAGTTATTTATTAATTATTTTTATTTAGAAATGATTAATTATTTCGATAGTTAATCAAATAACTTTCAATAAATCATAACATATTCATTTTAACTCCAAAAATTATTGAAAAATTATTTTTGACTTTGATTTTTCTTAAACAATTATTTAAAAATTATTTTAGGATTTAAAAATTTGTAATAATTACTTATAATTGAATAATAAATTGAATTATCAGTGTTTAATTGATATTAATTAGACCGTTAGTCCGATTTAAGCGAAACGAAAGCCCTTTGACTCAGAAAAATGAATTATTTTTATTAATAATAATATTAAAGCCTAATTTCTTCTAGAAATTAGTTGACTTTATTAATTTCTTGATTATCAGTCGAAATGTGTACCGAGACGAATCCGAAAAATTTCGAAAAAATGGGAAATGAAGCAGATGGCGATCAACGGAGTAATCATCGAGTCGATTTTGATTCTAAAAATTATTTTAAATATAAAAATGATTATGTGCTTATGTGCTTAAGTGTATTATGTGGTTAATCGAGTCTTACTTGCTTATATATAATATACAAGTCAGTTATAAGTGTATGGGTAGATAATAGGAACGAAATGAAGTCGATTCAAGATGCAATTGAAGTACAAAATGACTTAACCAGTCTATTTTGCTAACAGAAGCTAAGCCAGCAAGGCAGGTCGAGTAGGTGATAGACGAAAGTGATTTAATTGCAGTGAGTCGCGCAGAAGGCAAGTGTCTCCCCTATTCTATTTTTTTAGAATAGTGATATTATCTTCAGATTTTTTTATCACGCTTGCACTCTTTTGATTCTCTTGTTCATATTTCATTTAGATTCTTGATTTATTCTTTTCAATTGAATTCATTATTCATATTCCAATTGTTACTCACAATTATTGATATATTCTGGTGATTGGAATATATCAAAGCATACCGATTGTTTCGGTTGCTATTCCAGGGACTGGATAATAATACTTTGGGGATTAAGTTTACTTAATCCTAAGGACCGGGATATAATCGGATCCTTGAGATGGGCCGTAGTGCCTGGGTGCCCGACGGGATCTATATAGTGAGATATAGATCTGCACTGTATCCTAGCTGATCGGCAAGGTATAGATGCGAACTTGAGTCCAGTTTAGTTCATCTGTATTCGCTAGTAATGGCCTTCTTTCTATTCTCGGGGGGTGATATATTTGCAGATATACCCGGGTTACGGATTCATTTAAAATGCTTTAACACTGTTTTTATTTTGCGGACTTGTTGAGAAATTTTTGGCTGACCCTTTTTGTTGTTATTCACCTTATTGTTTTCAGTTAAGAAAGAATATGAAACCCATTAGGACTCGAGTGGTGAAGAAGCGGGTCAAGCTCCGGGATCCTCTCATACCCAAGGTGTTGATCCCAATCCAGGAAGAAAGCTTTGAGTTGACCGAACATGTGGTGTGTAGTTAGTTAGTGTGTGTGTGTGTGTGTTTGAATAAAAGATGGACTTAGTTTAAAATGGATTAAACAACGGTTTGTAATAAAGAGAGTTTATGAGATTTTGAATTTAGTTTGTAATAAAAGTAGTTAGTAGTTCTTGTTTTAATACTTCAACCTAAAAAGATCCTGGTTAATGTTAAAGGGGTAAGATTCATTTCTTTATTATTTGTTAATCAGATTATACAGGTTTGGTGATTAGCTAGTAACCCCCAGACTTATACCCCGGGTCTGGAGGGCGTTACATAAATCATATCTTGTACCATGTGAGGACCATAACTGAGGAGCGAATTATGTAGTAATAGGATTGCATGTGCAAGTGGGTAAAGCTTAAAACCCACAAATGGTTTCAAAAAGAATCTTTATTATTATATATGCCATATTATCGTATTACTAAATAATTGTTGAATCAGGATTGTAAAGAATGGTCACATCACCAAATCACCAATTAAAAACTCAAACCCAAGACCAAGAACTAAACCAAGATACTCCTATGATGAATCGACTTGTTCAACTTTTGCAACAACATGTAGCCCCTAAAGTCGGAAACTTCAAACATTTTCAGTCCGTGCATCCCCCATAGTTTGTAGGATTGCCAGAACCGATTAAAGCTCAGTTGTGGTTGAGAGAAATGGAAAAGCGTTCGAGTTAGTGAAAGTTAAGGATGAGAAAAAGGCACAGTACACAAGTTATTACCTTTAGGTTGAGGCAAGTTATATGTAGAAATCTTCAAAGGCACTGCTTGAAGGAAAAGTTATAATCTGGGAGAAGTTTACGGAGATGTATTAGAGGAGTATTTTCTAAATTATATGCAAGACTAGTTGGAGATGAGGTTTCTGAATCTGAGACAAGAAGACGTGATTTATTTTAAGTACAATCAAGAAGGTCATTATTCGACGAAATGCCCAAGTGAAGCAGGGAAGCCGGAATTGACTTATTTTAAATATATAAAGTTGGGTCATATGGCAAGGAACTTTAAGGAGCCTGTTCAGAAGGCGAATGTGCTTAGGATTTCTGGAACATCACCCTTTGCAGCACCAGCAGCTCAGCCAAGAGCAAGAACGTTCAACATGACAATGAAAGATGCTGTGCAGAATGCGGATTTGGTGGCAGGTATGCTTGATATAAACTCAGTAGAAGTTAAAGTGTTAATGGATTCTGGAGTAACTAGGTCCTTTATTGCTGAAAGTGTTATTGCTAGACTAAAGTGTGTTGCATACCCTCTCGAACCTAATTTGATTAGAGAAGTAGTGAATCAAGAAAGAGTTACTGCCAAGAGAATCTATCCCATTTGCAATAGGATTATAGAAGGTCGGCACTTTTCCGCTGACATAATTCTTTTTAAGATAGGAGAATTTGACATTCTATTAGGGATGGATTGGTTTTCAAACCACTATGTGCAAATCGAATGTAGAACCAAGAAAGTGAAATTAGAGACCAAGGATGGTATTGAAGTGATATTCAAAGGAAAGAAGCAAGAGAAGAAGTTTTTAATGTTTATCCAAACAAAGAAACTGTTACGACATGGGTGTGAAGCGTATTTAGCACATCAGAAGGATGTAGAAAAGGAGTCATTAAGGATTGAAGAAATCCCAATAGTTAAAGATTTTCCCGATGTGTTTCCAGATGAATTACCTGGACTACCTCCAGATCGAGAGGTCGAGTTTACGATTGATTTGGCTCCTGGAACAGAATCAATATCGAAAGCTCCCTATCGAACGGCGCATGTCGAGATAAAAGAGTTAGCGACGTAGTTGCAAAAATTGCTGGATAAAGGAGTTATTTGCCTGAGTGTATCCCTGAGGAGTGCACCAGTGCTATTTGTAAATAAGAAAGATGAAAGTCTGAGGCTGTGTATAAATTATCGCGAATTGAATGAGTTGAGGAATAAGAATAACTATCCTATACCGGGAATCAACGACTTGCTTTGATAAATGGGAAGGAGCTACTTGTTTCTCAAAGGTTGACTTAAGATCTGGGTATCATCAGCTGAAGATTAAGTGGACATATACCCAAGACAGCATTTCGAACAAGATATGGACACTACGAGTTCTTGTGATGGCGTTGGGATTGACAAATGCGCCAGCTGCATTTATGGATCTCAAGAATAGAGTATTCAAGGAATATTTGGATAAGTTCATGATCGTATTATTTATTGACGATATCTTGATATACTCCAAGACGAAGGAAGAACACATGGAACATTTGAGGACTTCTTTGGAGATTTTGAGGAAAGAGAAGTTATATGCAAAGTTTCGAAGCGTAATTTTTGGTTAAAGGAAGTTCAATTTTTTGGACATGTAGTTAACAGTGAAGGTATTAAAAGTAGACCCAGCCAAAATAAATGTTGTGATGAATTGGGATAGGCCTAAGACTCCTATAGAAGTCATAAGCTTTCTTGGATTAGCAGCGTATTATACAAGATTTTTCTAAGATTGTTATCCCATTGACTAAGTTGACAAGGAAGAATGAAAAGTTTGTTTGGTCGGATAAGTGCAAAGAAAGCTTTCAAAAATTAAAATAAAGGTTGGTAACCGCATCAGTGTAGGTTTCACCCGACGAAAAGGTAAGTTTGTGATCTACAGCGAACATTTGTATAAAGGGCTAGGTTGTGTGTTGATGCAACACGGGAAAGTGATAGTATCTGTGATAAGGAAATTAAGGCCACACGAGCAGAAATATCTTACGCATGATCTAGATGTAGCAGCAATTATATTTCCCTTAATATTTAGAGGCATTATTCATATGGTGTAAAGTGTGAAATTTATACAGACCACAAAAGCTTTAAGTATATTATTACGTAGAAAGAATTGACTATGTGGCGAATGAGATGGTTGGAATTGATCAAAGATTACGACGGTATTATCAGTTATCCTCCTGGAAAGGCGAATGTTGTAGCAGATGCGCTAAGCCGTAAAGAAGGGTTGAATGTGTTAAACTTCATCTCAGGATTTAATCAAGGATTTTGGGAAGTTAGAAATAGAAGTGCGAATTCCAGAAATAGAAAGTGAGGTAATGTATGCAATGACTTTTCAGCCGGAAATTTTAGAAAAGATTCGATGTCATCTAGAACAAATGATGAACTACGAGAAGGATAGGTTGTCTGGAAAAGAAATTAAGGCTCAAAAGGATAATAAAGGAATATACCAAGTTGCTCGCGTATCTGAAATTTTTAGTGTTATGGAATTGAAACACGAAATTCTTCATGAAGCGCATAACTCAAGATTATCGATTCACCATGGAAGTACAAAAATGTAAAAGGACTTAAAAGAAAGTTATTGGTGGCCAAATATGAAAAAGGAAGATTGTGAAATGGATAAGTAAATACTATACGTGCCAGAAAGTAAAAGCGGAACATCAACGACCGAGTGGATTGCTTCAACCACTAGACATACCTGAACGGAAATGGGAACTTATCGCGATGAATTTCATGGTAAGATTACCAAAGACTAAGTCTAATCATGACGCAATATGGGTAATAATTGATCGATTGACAAAGTCAGTGCGTTTCTTGCATATCAGTGAAAGATTCTCATTGGAAAATTTTAGTTAAGATGTATGTGGATGAAATCGTGATACGTCACGGAGTTCCAGTCTCTATCGTATACGGTAGAGATCCGAAATTTAACTCGATATCTTGGCAACAATTTCATGATCATTTGGAAGCTAAATTAAAAAATGAGTACAACATATCATCCGCAGAACATTGGACAAAGCGAAAGGACTATTCAAACAATCGAAGCTACGTTGCAAACTTGTGCACTGGATTTCAAAGGGAATTAAGACGACCTTTTTCCTTTGACTGAATTCTCTTATAACAATAATTATCACACAATTATCGAAATACCGCCTTACGAGGCATTGTGTGGAAGAAAGTGCAGATCCCCTACCTACTAGGACGAAGTTGGCAAACGCAAATTATTAGCCCATAGTTGATGCAACAAACGAAAGAGAAAATGGATGTGAACGCAATATTTGGATGTTTATATATGATAAAATGTGAGTATGTTAATTTTATTATATCCAGAATAAAACATAGATGATTGTGATATTTTTCTGGTAATTTTTGGATCGTTATATGATTTATGAATTTATTAGTTATTTTCTGAATAATTATAAAACTATTTTATAAATCCGGGAATCGTCCAAACTCAACCGTTTTTATGTTTTTACAACCCAAAACTCTTCGGAAAACTCCTTCCTAACCTAATCTGGTAATTCCGGACATTTTCTGTGTTTTAACTTTTTCGATCCGGATTACAGTTTGACCTGTGCGTGGTCCGACGCAAAATTTTTGATACGATAATCATTTTGATAGACCAACAAAACCCGTATTCTCGAAAGACGGGATATCAATACGGGTATCAAATCGGATCGTTTTTGCAGTTACTTAGAGGCTAAGTAACTAATTTATCGATCCAACACGATCTAACACGAACCAATATTCAATAAATATAAATAACCCTTTTCTTATTTCATTTTATTCGTATAATCATAAACAACCAGTTAAAACTATTAATTTACAGAGAAAAACCCTAAAAATGTTGCATTCTTCATAATCAAACCCACGAACGAAGGCGTTATCGAACTCCGATTCGGGCGTGCCATATATTAAATCGAAACTCTCAAAAAGACCTTTCTGAATCAACTATCATTTTTGGTGCAGAAATCAAGGTTAATTTCTTATTTATTTATTTTAATTCATCAGATACTTGATTCTTCATCAGGCTTGAAGCGTTCTTTATATTTACACCTTGATATACTCTGGTGATACCTCTGAAATGGTTTATGATCTGAGATAAATATTTTATTAATGTTAATTATGATTCTGTTTTTATTAAATTATAATGGTTATCATATTGAATGATTTTAAAATTGGATGGCTTCATAAATGTGGATCAGATTCGTGGTCAGACCATATTCGTGGTCAATATAGGCCAATGTGTGCCTTGGATCCAGTATAGAGAGCGGAGCTGTGTGCCTTGCTCGGGGTTAGTGTGTGACTGATCAGCAGCCTAACCTTGGTTTTTAAAATAAAAGTGAATATCCAATTCTAATCATTGCTTATGCAGAAACTTGATTCTTCATAATCATTTCAATTGTTTATTGTTTAACCTCAGTTATTGTTATTATGACTTGTTGAGCTAGTAAGCTCACTCTTGCAAACCTTTTTATGTTTCAACAGTTGAAAAAGGAAATTGTTGGTAACGAGGATTCCCTGTCCAGTGTGCGATCTAGGATTCCAGGTTAAGTTGAACCGAGCTAGCAAGAGCTTTATATTGTAGATGAGTTATGCAAGATTGTAAGAACGATATCATTATCAGTTGTAAGATGAACTAGTTGGGATTTGGTATGATGTAATAAAAGTTAAGGTTGTGGCTTATTTTCATACTTTAACCTATTGCGATCCGTGGTTGTGTAAAGAAGGGTCAATGCATATAATATTTTATATACAGGTTTATATATTGGGTGTGTGTTGTGAACCCCAAACTTCTGACCCGGGTTTGGAGGGCGTCACACCTCACTCATTGCACGATCAAATAAGCATATTTGTGTTTGTTATGTGTTAGCAATAAAAGCATGGATCCATGTATAACTCCGATAAATAAAAATTGAAGTGTTATAATTTATTTTGAGTTTAGCGTTTATTCTATTTATAACCTTGTGATTGTCTTGATGAGTAGTGAGTCAAAATTATTGATCTAGTTGCATTAGTACTTCTGTTAAGCAATTACACACACGCACGCTTCTGGTTTGTGAGTTGATTTGTGAGATTTGATTGAACTTGTGCGAAGAACTATAATTGTTGAGATGTTTCTTGTCGATTGTTTAAGTTATTCTATTGGGATCGTTGTATTAATGAAGGTTACATTCATGCATTTTTATTTCTTGTTCTTTGAGTCTATTTATGCTTGAAGACAAGCATCGATTCAAGTTTGGGGGTATGTTAGGTGGCATTTTTATCCACTTATAATGTTTCGTAAAGCTTTGAATTGATGTTTTGTACTCAGGTTATTTGTGTTTTTGATGTGTTTTTGTAGTATTTTGCATTTCAGGCATAAATAAAGGATTAAGTTGATTTAACATTGCTTTGATGCTAAAATGGTGTTAAGAAGATGTCATGAAGATCGCTCGTGCAAAGGCCATCAAGAACCAATAATAAAATAAAGCATTTTCATTTTTTCCAGAAGGAAGGTGCGCTCGCGCTGTTCTAGCGCGTGCCTGCGCCAGAGAAACAGAATGTCAGCGCGCTCGCGCTGGTGTAGCGCGCGACCGTGCCAGGTCGGGATTCCAGATTCCTGTTTCAACTAGAAGAATGTTTTTCTGGGCTTTTGGATCAATTGGGCTGCTATTTAAAGACAATTAAAAGACATTTCTCACAACAGATCTGAAGGAGAAGACGACGAGAAGACCTATAGCATAATTCAACGAAGGCGAAGAAGATCTAGTTTATTCTTGTGATTCTTTGTTCTAAGTTGTAATCTTGGATGCTCATTTCTAGTTTGTTAAACCTATACTCTACTTTACGTACTTTGTTTATTGTTTGTTTTTATAAAGACCTAGTTTATTATACCATGCTTTCATCGGAACCCATGGTTATGATGAGTTTGGTTATGAACTAATCGTTATCGTAGGATTCTAACGGATTTATTTATGGATTTCAATAGTTAATCTTGTTTTGATATCTTAGTGTGTGGTGATTGTATGATATCCTAGTATAGGTTGTGCTTATTCATCTTATATGTGTCGCGAACATATAAGATAGCGTGTTAATCTCTAATGAAGCGACAGTGAATTTAGAGGTTTAGAACTTGCCATGCTAGCATAGGTTCATGTATTTGTTATGCATGATTCGTAGGTAATTTTAACCATCTTACTTGCCCTATGTAATCAGGATAGATAATTTGCGCATTAAACCTTTGTGTTGTCAAATTTTATAGACATATAGGGTTTCAACATACTTGGTGTCTATTCAGCTTTTATCTCTTTTGTGGATGTCTGGTAGTAGGGTATTCGTACAACAAAAGTTGGCGTATACTAGTTTCGTGTTATCTGATTAGTTGTCAGCACCATTGCATGCTAAGGTTAATAACAAGAAGACTTTGAATGAACTATTTAATGATGTTAGAATACCATGTTTGTATCATATAATAAATCAAAACTTTATTCTTTTAGTTATTGCATGTTATTTAATACCTTAGTTATAAACAACACCAATTTGTTATTCGTCTTAGCATTGAATAATAACCATATCGTTGTTGCATAAGCACATAAAACTTAAGTTAACCAAAAGAGTCTCTGTGGGAACGAACTATAATTAATTCTATATTACTTGCAAACGCGTATACTTGTGTGTATTATTAGCGCGTGTTTTCATCCTAACAACAACTATATCTACTTAATGAATAATTATGTTATAAATTTTGTTTATCATAAAAAATACATGTGATTCCTAACATTACTCATATTATTCATATTTACAATTAACTGAGTGCTCATTTGTTAGTGTAAGTTAGTATAATAGGCTTGTAGGAGTATGTTTATTCAGATGTATTAAGTTTTATTGAGTTTGAATCAATTTTGGTATTGCCGGATTTTGAACTCGTCAGATTTTTTTGTTGAAGTCGAGAAGCAGTTTGGTTGTGATTGTTGTTACTAAATATGAGTTATTGAGTTTGTATAGAATGATTTGGACTAATAAATGACATAAAAATGAGTGGATATGACCATAAATTAAGTTTGGTGCCGGTTTCTGAGCTGCCCAAATTTTGGCAGCATGTTCTTCATTCTCCGATTGTATTTTTCAAGCCACCATGTCATCAACCATTTGATGCATTTTTTAATATGTAGCAGTATGTAGCAGTGATGTGGACAAGAAACTTAATGACAAAAAACCAAATAAAATGGAATAACATATGTGTCGTAACTCATACTTCTTATTTACTTAATCTACTTTCGGCCACGATCCCAATAAATTTTAGTTATCAAATGAATTCTTCATGGCCAATAATTAATTTTTCTAAACTTTTTAATAAAATAAGAAATATTTTAATCATTAATCATAACATTAAAAGAATGTTTGGTTTGCATCGGGAAACAAGATAAAATTCAAAAGGAGTTGAAAAGAAAGAATGATCTTGTATAATATTACCTGTTTAGTTTGTATTTAGAATCGGAAACGAAAACAGATTAATACTTACTTACATTATACTTACATTATTAGTTTTGGATTTGAATCTTTTCGACATTTTGAAATCTTAAAGAGTATATTGTTATATTTTTCATAATATAATTTATATACATTTTAATAATTTTAATAAATTTAGTTAATAACATCATAGATTTTTTAGATAATAAAAAATATAAATTATATCAATTTTTTAATGTGTAAAATCTAAATTATGTTATATTTATTATTTTGAATTATAATTAACATGTCAAAAAATTTATGTGTAAAATTTAATTATAATTGCAATTAAGAAAAGAACGAGGAAAATGAAACAAAATACCCATGGGATGGATGGGCAATGAGGTTAGAGGGATATTAAGTAAAGGTAAATCATAAAATATAAAGGGGAAATAGATTAACATTTTTGATAAAATATGCGCTAATTGAGTTTCGATTTGTTAAGTACCGCATACAAACGTCCCCTAAATTATATTATTATAATAAGTTATTTTTACCATGTTACCTTTTGATAATTATTGATGGAGGAATCTGGTAACAATAAAGTTTGAGGTTTCTCGCCGAAATCAAGATCTGTGACGGTGGTTCTTTGCCAGAAAATCAAGCGGTGTGTGGTGGTTGTATGTTGATTAGTGGTTGAGATTGATTAAGGCAAGTGGTGGCTCCTTTTCAGCTCTCAACTTCTTACCCCTCTCAATGTGCCTACGTACCCTTTATACAGGGATCAAGCCTGACGTAGTTCTTGGGGAACAAGAAATCTAACAGGCTTAGACTTCTCATTCCTAGACCCGGTAGAAGTCCCTCCAGAATCCATCTTCTGCTAGCTTTAGGAACGTCTAACTATGAGGCCCAACCGCGAAGGCCCAATGCTCGCCCGTAATTGTAGGACTTCACGGATTATGCATCTCCCTGCGCAAGGATAACACTCCACTATAGCTATCTCCCTTAATTTACGAACGCAGGTATAGCCACGATTCACCCCAAATGTCAGATGCGTCCCTGTCCCCCGAATGTGGATAACCCACCAGATAGCAGGACATGTGATCCCAAGCTCTTGGGTGCAAAGTGCATGATGACTCCAAAGTTTTCCAACAAGGACACCCGTTGAATATAAGAACAGAGTTCCCAAAGCGCACACCAAAGTTAACCCCGCATCCCCAACGAGGACACCCATTGAATATAGGAGGAGGCCTTTAATCATCAGGCATACCCCTGAAAGCCTTCAAGCTTTTCATTAGTAAAAACAAATACATTAGTGAAAATAATCCTCATTCTCCTTTCCATATTTGCCTTGTCCTTGAAATGTCCCTATTTGCTTTGTCCTAGAAGAGGACAAGCCCAACTTATTGAAAATTATACATTTCCCAAGGACAAGACGCGTCCACTTCTTGTGGAATGCACATATTTCTCTTGTATTGTAAACTTAACATGTGGACAATCTATCATGGCAATTCTACCCATACAAGACACACCCTAAGCTCTGGACGCGTCCTAGACGCATCGATATTTCCTCCACATCCCTCGGCATGGCAACTTTGACCTCAAATGACCCAAATCACATAGTCCGCTCAATGTTGGACGCGTTCTACATAGAGAGGGCGCATGTAATAACCCCAAAATTTTGAACTTTTTGTAACCCTTATGAATAGTGTTTATGCTGATATTGCTGAATAAGAAAACTTTTAATGCCACACTATGTAGGGGTTCTTTTATGGATATTCTGAGATTTTATTGGTACTCTATATGATATATAAATGTATGTAAAGATCTTCAGAATCCAAATTTGAACCTTTTGATTTTTCCCGAAAATCCACCAGATATCGAAAGAATTGAGTATAAGGTAACAGGATAAAAAGGATTTAAATTCAAGAATTTTAAGAGAGGATCATAAAAGGAATATAATGTATTGAGAAAGGTTAAGGGACCTAAGTAATAAGATCCCGGGTATGATCCCTCAAACGATAAACGAAAACGAAAGTTAAGCGAACCGTATAACAGATCAGCGGTCATTAGCCAAATAATTAAAAGCTAATCAAAGAGGTTAGTGGGGATGATGTCATCAAACCAATAAGAAGAGGACAAAGGTGGGAGGGTGACATCACATGGTGACATAAGCATGACCAAGCAAAGTGTGTTGTTGGTTGAATTAGAACCACACAAAAGTTACCATGGTAAAAGGTAATAAAACAAAACAAAACAAATTAAAATGTCAACCAACCAAGACAAAACATTTCATTTTCACCAAAAACACAAAATTATTTCATCTTCTTCATCAAAGCTCTCGGCTTTTCTTCTTTTCCAAAGAAAGAAAAATCAAAATCCTAGTTCCAAGCTTTGTTAATTAGCAAGGTAATTATCAAAGACTCCTTATGCATAGATATAGCTATCCTACAAGTTTGAGCTCCTAAATCATTCACAATCTCTTCCTAAAAATCATGGAAGAAGATGGTGAATAGTGTTTTTCAAGAACTAAAATTTTTGTTCTTGAGTTTTTGTTTAGATTAAGCTTGGATAAGGACTTTTAAGGGTGATTCCAAGCTAGTTACTTGATTCTCCACTCTCCAAGGAAGGTATAACCCCTCCAAACCCTAACTTTATTTGAGTAATTAGGTTTAGTTTTGTTGTTATAATTCATGAGAGGCTTGTTTGTTGTGAATGTAGAGATTAGTTGGTTTTGTGAAGTTTTTGGAGTGGTAATTCTTGGATTGTTGATTAATGAACTTAAGTGTAGTTTAAATTCATGTTTAAGAATAGTATAAATTGATAATGTGGAGTTGTTGGGGCTGTTATGATGAAGTATGTATGGAGTTTGGTTGGGATGTTGATTGTGAGTTGATTGTGAGATGATTTGGAGTGGTTTAAATTTGGGTAATCGCGTAAACATAGTCGTCGTAATGTCCGATTTACTTTAGGCTGTTTTTGTTCTTAACATTAGGACCCGTAAACTTATTTTTGATTATTCAAATAAAGATCGTACTTTCGTATAAGTATATCTTTGGTTATTTATTATTCATTTCAAGTATGAGTTTTAAAACTTCTACTTCAATTATTTTTATAAAGATTATTCTTTATAGGAATATTATTTAAATAATAATATTCAGATATTTTCTAATATATTGGGACTGATTTATTTTATTAAATCAGCATTACTCCAAACATTCTTAAAAATATTTTCGAGTCTTCAAAATGATTTTTAAAGGTTAGGGCGGATCCCAAAACTCATTTTTATATTTAAGATCCTCCTTTCGAAGGGGATTTAAATACTCGCTCAAAACCTGAGGGATCCGGCTCTGTGGTGTGTTTTATATTCGCAACCAGGTTGCTATTTTGATAAAAGAGTTTTGATTACTTACCCAATACTCGGGAAGTAAAATTCTTGGAACAAGTTAATCCATTAACAGGCATCGCCTGGGAAATATCGGTGAGTTTTCCTTTCCAACTAGATACGACTTCTTGGTGGAGCCGTATCAATAAGTTTCTACTTGGTGAAAGGGGGGACAAGCTTTACGTTTCAGTCATGGATTTCATCTGAAGTAGGAGTGGCGTAAGTGGTCGAGTGGCGCCGGCCCAGCCTTATTATATTGGCCCAAATGGCCTGGAAGTTCCGCTAAGACGGTCCATTCCTTAGGAGTCCAGTGTTCGGTTGACAAGTAAATCCGACAGGTTCTCCTCTACATGTAGAAAATGGTGGGGTTGTACTACTGCGACTGATCATCGTAAGTGGTCTTCCTGGCGCGATAAACTCCCGTAATGAGTTCATCATCCAGTTGGATAATTCTGCAACACTACCCATAGCATTTCGATCGAAAGGCTACGAATGGGTGGTTGCCGAAGCATTGACAGGGTCAAATAGTTTTAATGGTGTTCCCATTGAATGAAGTATCTCGTAACTTCATTTCCTTTAAAAATATTTCAAAGATTGAATCTATTCAAGTTTTAACTTGTGGTCTCATCTATGGGAAGACCTTTTGAAACTCATTATACTTTGAACAGTAGTAGTTCAAGTAGATTTCTAAAAATGGTATAAGTATAGTGAAGTAATTGGTAAATTCATCTTGCTTTAAGCTTATATCCAGTAAGTAATTACCTTACACTTGATAAAGGATTCTAGTAAGTTATCCATTTAGATACTTGCATTATTGTCTACACTATATATTATCTTGCGAGCTGTAATGCTCACTCTTGCTTCATTTCTTCATCACACAACAACAGTTAGGAAAGATGGCCAGACTCAAGCAGACCCAGCGCAAGCGCGTGGAAAGCGTCCCGCGTCTTCCCGTTGATGTTGTAGCTGCTATAGCTGTAGAGGTAGATCTATTGGTAGATCAGGCATTCTACTTTTGGGAACCAAGTATTGTATAATTATAACTTATGGCAGATAATGGCAATTAATTGTAAATTTATCAAGTAATCATTTTGGGTTGTAATAACTTTTAAACTGTGGATTCAAGGACTTGTACTTATTTCAATTTCATCTCTGAGACTATAACGGGTTGTGGTGTGTTAGTGTGGGGTCACAGCATGAGGTTATTTATTATTAATTCAGTTAACTGATATTGTAGAAAGAAAGACCGTGACGACCCGGATCCCTGACCCCGGATCTGGGGGTGTTACAGAAATGGTATCAGAGCCAAGCGTTATAAACCTCAGAGATGATGCGACGATATAATAATAAACTCACAAAGATAATAAGAACTCTTGCCAAGTTCATGGTCGGACTACTTAAAGTAGTGCTGACAGTTAAAACCCTTACGGGAACCCTTATAAGTATCATGATAGTAACTTAGCTCGTTTAATGTGTAGGCACATGAGATAGAGGACCCAGAGATGTTCGAGCGTGAGCATGATGAGGCACTGCTAGATGCCGAGGATCAGGAGGAGCCGGAGATGGAGGAGGATGAGGAGGACCCCTCAGAGGAGTCAGAGATAGAGGTTGTTGCTATTTCAGATGAGGAGGACCCGGATGAGGTCATAGTGGCTGAGGAGCGTGTCGGAGCTATGGTAGTGTACACTGGTACCCCTTTACCCTCACTCTCGGTGGTCAAAGCTCCTACCCCTCCACCACTATCCTGGAGCCCATATGATGACAGCTCAGAGACCCATACTTTCGAGCCTAGGCAGACTGAGGAGGCACCCCCAGCGGCTCCGGATTCACCACCTCTCGACCCTGCACATAGGCGGTCTTTGTTAGCCCACGGTTATGTTCAGGATATATTGAGGACCCGAGTGGCTGTTGCTGAGGCCCGGCTGGATCAGGCCAGGAGGGAGTTGGATGCGGAGAGTGTAATATCCGGGATATATCGTGTAATTATTTTTGATATTAAATAATTATTATGTGTGCTCAGTATCTATTCTGTGAGTTAATTGTTAAGTGTTATCTGTACTTGAATATTCAAAAATAATATTAATTGAGTATTTTAATTTTTATATGTCCAAAATAAAATATAGATAATTGTCATATCTTCCTAATTATTTTTATGTTGATTTATGGATTTATAAGAATCATATGAAATTTCTAAAATCTTTGTCCGGGTAATTAAAATCTATTTTATAAAAACGGGAACCAACCGACGTCAACCGTTGTTACGTTTTTGGAACCCGAAACTCTTCCGAGAACTCCTTCCTAACCTAATTGTAATATTCCGAGCATATTCCATGTTTCGACTTTTTCGATCCGGCGTACGGTTTGTCCTGCGCGGGTCCCGGCGCAGCATTTTTGATACAATATTCGTTTCGGTAAATCAATAAAACCCGTATTCTCGATAAACGGGAGCTTTTTATTAAACTATCACAATTATCACTTCGTAATACGTGTAACCAGGCGCTGAGACCAAGACCGCAGTACAAATTGTACTGATTTGGATAATTATCCCGAAAACCGATACCGTTTGGATCAGTTTTTATAAATAAACGTACCATTTTATATCCGGAATGATCCAACGGGATACTAATTTTCCGTAATTATAAATAGCCTTTTACCGTATTTTATTTCGTATCAAAATCATTTGCAGACAGATAATTATATAATTTTCAGAGAAAAACCCTAATTTCCTAAAACTGTTCTAAGAATCAAACAAGCATTTGGAGGTGTTATTGAATTCGGTTTGGAAAGCTCGAGTAACCAATCTGAAGGTCTTGAAGAGCTCTACCAGATTCTGTAATCCATACACCTGCAGAAATCAAGGTTATTTTTCTAAAAATTTATTTATTTTCGAATTTATTTTATTAAAAATATGAATTTTTGTTTGGATGATTGTTTGTATGATTTGATGATTGCATGTTGTAGAGCTTGTTTTCCTGATGATTTTCATATATCATACGTCTGATTTGGAGTTCAATAACATGTTTTAATTTGAGTTTGATTTTCGAATTTTAAAATTAGGGTTTATAACCCGTATGAATGTTCTTAATTGAAATTTGGGGGTTTCTTATTCTGTGATAGATTGATGTTGTGTTATAGTGGGTTGTGTTCTCTGTGAAATTTGCAATCTAGTCGTATAAGTTTCATGAACCAACAAGGTCTGTAGAGAAGGGAGTTGTGTTTTGAAATTTTCCGATGTTCGCTGGAAACTGAAAAATTTCACGGCCAAATTCCGGCACACTCAGGGATTGTTAGGTTGTTTTGATTGCATGGTTGTGTTCCTGGTAACCTGTAGATGTGATCTGGAGGTGTTGGTGGGGTGAGGACGCCGGGAACGTGTTCTCCGGCCATCCCCGACTTTTTCCGGCGATTGGACTGCAAAATTGCAGTTTGGTCCCTGTAGTTTTGAAAACGATGCAGTTTGGTCCCTGTAGTTTCCAGACTTTGCAAAAATTGGATTTCTGTTTTAAAAATGTTTAAAAATCATATTTCCTATTTATTTTTATTATAAAAATTCGTTTTTAAATTCTGAAAATTCTAAAAATTATTATTTTAATTCCGAAAATTATTTTTACTTCACAAATAAATCTGAATTAATTAGTTAATTAATTTCAGTTAATTTTTAATTGATTAATTATTCAATTAATTCAAAAATTAATTGATTAATTGATTTAATTAATTATTAATTGATTTTTAATTAATTATTTAATTAGATTTAATTATTTAAAAATGATTTAAAAATTCCGAAAAATAGTTTCGAGCTTTAAAATATTATTCTAAATTATTTTCAAGGCTCGATAATTAATCTAAAATTGTTTCGGAGCCAGAATTGGCCAACCGAACCCTGTTTACTATTCCAAAATTGATCCAACGACCCGTTTTAATTCCGAAAAATGTTTTAAAAATCATTTTAAATACCCGAAAGCATATTTATGACCCGAGACTTCTTTATAAATGATATGTCATTGATTACGTGATGTATTATGTGTTATATGTGACCTGTTGTTTGACTATCGGTCTATATATTCGGTGTTTACTTGGTTATTGCATAGATTTCAATCCGTTAATCGGATTTGGGTAAAACGAAGGGTAGATAGAAGTATGTGTTGAATAGAATCCTGTGAGTTGATGATTGATAGATGCTTATAATATGTGAGCAGAAGAGGCAAGGCGTAGGAAAGGAAAACAGGTAGTTGAGGAGTAAGACGATTGTGATTGAAAGCGAGTGCGGGATAGTAAGTTAATATCAGGCAAGTGTTCTGAACTTTCTCGAGATATTGTAATTCTTGATAGTCTTGTTGACATTGCAAGTGCTTTGAAGCACGGAAACCTAAATCCTGATTTCAGTTATTGTTCTTGAGCCATGAACCATATTCTTTCTAAGCCATTGATTATTGTATACCCAAACACGAACCACAAATCTACGATACTACTCCACAAATACATACAAACTAAATACCAGACACTGAACTGAATTATTATATACTCAACCCATGATATCTTATGCTTTGAAAGACCAAATCCTTGAAACCCTGAAACATTGTTTCCTTTGTTATCCAATTCTTTCATTACCCAGCATTCAAGCTTTGAAAGTACCTTGTTAATCTATACACGGGTTGAAACCCTTTCATTGTTAAACACTCATTGTTGTTAATGATTCTGATTATTGTTTATTATTGTTTAATTTTGTTATTATGTTAGAATTGGATTGTTTTTATAAAATTATGGACCAGATTCATGGTCAGACCATATAATGGTCAAGTTAGGCCAATGTGTGCCTTGGATCCAGTAGTTAGAGCAATGCTGTGTGCCTTGCTCGGGGTTAGTGCGTGACTGATTAGCAGCCTAACCTTGGTTTTTAAATTAGAAGTATAATATCAAATTCTAAATCATAATCCATTGTTCACTTGATATCATAATCATATTCACCTGATGATCATTATTCTCAGTTTTGTCATTGTGACTTGCTGAGCTAGTTAGCTCATTGGTGCGATGTTGTTTATATTCTTTCCAGTTAAAAAGGAACCAGTTGGTAGCGAGGATCCCCAGTCCAGCGCAAGAGCTAGGGGTTCAGGTTGAGGAAGCTGAGCTAGTAGGCTTCTTTTGGGATAATTTAAGTTTGTAAAAGTTTGTAATCATGTTTAATACTCAGTTGAGTTTGAAATAGTTGGGATTTGAACGGTTTGTAATATATTAGTGTGTTTGGCTTGTGTGCATACTTTAACCTGTTGCGATCCGTGGTAGTTGGTAAGTAGGGTCATTGCATATTATTATTATCTTTATTATTGTTATAAGCAGGTTATAAATAAGGTGTGTGTGTGGACCCCAAACTTCTGACCCGGGTTTGGAGGGCGCCACAGGTTTGGTATCAGAGCTACAAGTTTTAAATCACTGACACAAGCCTAGGTTAACAGGAATGGGTAGAGGGTTAGGATTAGAAGTAAGGAATAGAAAGATAGAATGTCGAGAGGTTGAGTGCTTCAGTATATCAGGTATTAGTATAGTTCGTGTTATGGTATGAGATTCTTATATTGCGATATGATTTCAGATAGCAGTGATGGCCAGCTCTTTTATTCCCGTATCAGCTGATCACTCAGAGCCTTCAGTTGGAGTGCCGTCTTCGGATCCACGTCCTGTTGTTCCACCAGCATTGGCTATTCTATCTCCACCTGTGTTGCAGCCCGTACCACTGCAGGCTATTCCACCTCCAGGCATGAGGCCACCTGTCAGAGGGCCCCCACCAGCTGATTCAGATTCCACTGGGCATTCAGTTGCGAGTGCCCCATTCCAGTCTACATTGCCCCCAGTTCCTTATTACCGGTATGAGGCTCTTCTATTGGAGCGTGATTCCTTGTTGGCTCAGATCAGAGAGTTACAACATATCATCAGGACTACAGATGTTCATCGTGGTGTGAGGGAGCTTCGAGAGGAGATTCATGTGACACGGAGGGTTCTTGAGGCTAGGTTACATGGAGCTACACTACCTGGAAGAGGCCCTGATGCACTGATGGGCTGGGCTACTGAGGTGATGGAGGACTTTGAGAGGCTGGCAGGACCAGAGTTTCCTTGGAGCTGAGTTAGAGACTCAGAGATGGAGATGCTGAGCAGTGTTGTATGGTTATATAGTATGTACAGTAGTGTGTAGTGTGTATCAGTAGACTTTTGAGTTGTATTTATAGACTAGCTATGCTGACTAGTGAGTAGGTTGTTGTACCCTTTTTGCTTTTACTTCCGAAGCGTCTTTACGCTTACACTACCCTAAAACTTTTGATCTATATATATCAGTACCTTTTTCCTTTTCAGCACTGTCATTTATTTTATTGCACCTGTTTTACTTTACCTTATTCATTGCACCAGTTATACCCTGTGATACCATGTACCCTGTTTTCCATAACTGTTTATATTCTGTAAAGAAGCATGCAATTTACTTAGTTACAACTGTTTTCAAAAAGAGATATTCCTGTTTTACAAAACTTTTCTTTTATGCAAATATTTGATTCAAAAGCTAAATAAATTGATTTATTCTTTACAGAAAATGCCTCCCAAAAGAAATACTCGCACCAACACCCAGAATGAAGAAACTAACAACAACAACAATCAAGATGATACAAACCCGAATGTGAACCCAGGACCTATGGACCCAGCAATAGCCCAGATTCTTCAAATCTTGGCCCAACAAACAGTTCACCTGGCACAACAACAACAAAGATAGACCAATCCCCAGGTAACTTTTAAAACTTTTCAGGTAGTAAACCCACCAGAATTCAAGGGTTCCTTAGAGCCAATTGAAGCAAATGTTTGGTTAAAGGAAATAGAGAAGGCATTTGCCTTAGTGAAAGTAAAGGAAGAACAGAAGGTTGAGTTTGCAAGTTACTATTTGAAGAATGAGGCCACCTATTGGTGGGAAATGGTGAAGACATTGGAAGCCACAGATGTTATTAGTTGGGAAAGGTTTAAGGAATTGTTTTTAGAAAAGTATTTTCCTCAGTTTGTTCAGGATCAAATGGAGCTGAAGTTTTTAGAGTTAAAGTAAGGGAATATGTCGGTAACAGATTATGAGGATAAATTTGAGGAATTGTCAAGGTATGTGCCGTCGTATGTTGATACTGATAGAAATAAAGCTAAGAGATTCCAGCAGGGTTTGAAACCATGGATCAGGGGGAAAGTAGCTATTTTTGAATTGGAGACTTATGCAGGAGTAGTACAGAAGGTTATGATCGCAGAGATGGAAAGTGAGATGTTCCAGAAGGAAAAGGAAAGCAAGAAAAGGAAAGTTGAAGGAAGTGAGGGTCAGTCACAAACAGGGAAGTTTTCAAACTTTAAGAAGGGCAAGTTCCAGCCAGGGAGAAATTTTAATTTCAGAAGACAAAATGCAGGAGACGGAGGCCAGGGCAACCGTCCAGCTAATGTAAATCAGCCGAATCAGTTGAGATTAACTTTTCCAGATTGTCAAGTTTGTGGAAAGAAGCATGGAGGAGTTTGTAACAAGTTGAATGTGGTATGTTTTAAATACAACCAGAAAGGGCACTATTCAAGGGAGTGCCGAAATCAGCCAGTAAGAGAGCCAGCAAATAAGGATCAGCCTATCCGGAATCCAGCAGTAAAGGTTCCAGCCATTGGATTTACATGCTTTAAATGTGGGAAGCCAGGACATATGGCCAGGGATTGTAAGACACCAGCCCCAGTCAGTAATATATTAAGGATTATGGGATCTACCCCAGCAGTAAATGAGACTCTAAGGGCTAGAGTTTTTGACATGTCGGTGAAGGATGCGATCCAGGATACGGATGTCGTGGCAGGTACGCTTAATGTGAATTCTTTATGTGCCAAAGTGTTAATAGATTCGGGAGCAACTCGATCGTTTGTTTCACAAGATTTTGTTAGTAAATTAAATTTTCCAGTTGAGTGCTTAAATGAAATAATGACTGTGGAATTAGCAAATCAAGAACGTGTAACTGTGAATCAAGTTTGTGAGAATTATGAGGTTGAGATTTCTGGTAGTAAGTTTTGTGTAGATTTGATACCATTTAAGTTAGGAGAATATGATGTGATATTAGGGATGGATTGGTTATCTAAGCATGATGCTCAGATAGATTGTCGAAATAAGAAAGTAATGGTGAAAACGCCAGATGAAAGAATAGTAACGTTCAAGGGTCAGAAACAAGTAAAGAAGTTCTTAACGATGATTCAAGCCAAGAAGTTACTACGGCAAGGATGCGAGCATTTCGTAGCATACGTGATTTACAAAAGTCAGGAGCCAGCAAAACTTGAAGATATCCCAGTAGTGAATGAATTTCCAGACGTATTTCCCGACGAGTTACCAGGACTTCCTCCAGATAGAGAAATTGAATTTACGATCGACTTAGCACCTGGAACTGAACCAGTGTCCAAGGCCCCGTACAGAATGACGCCTGTTGAGATGAAAGAGCTAGCAAAGCAATTGCAGGAATTGTTAGAGAAAGGAGTAATCAGACCCAGTGTATCCCCGTGGGGGCCCCGGTATTATTTGTCAAGAAGAAAGATGGAAGCATGAGACTGTGCATCGACTATAGGGAGCTCAACAAGCTGACAATCAAGAACAAATATCCGTTACCCAGAATCGATGATCTGTTTGACCAGTTGAAGGGAGCCAAGTACTTCTCCAAAATTGATTTAAGATCGGGATATCATCAACTAAAGATCAAGCCAGAAGATATACCAAAGACAGCTTTCAGAACAAGGTATGGACATTACGAGTTTTTAGTGATGTCTTTTGGATTGACCAATGCCCCGGCAGCGTTCATGGACCTGATGAATAGAATTTTCAAGGAGTATTTGGATAAGTTTGTTATTGTGTTTATAGACGATATTTTAATCTATTCCAAGACGGAAGAGGATCATGCGGAACATGTGAGAACGATTTTGGAGATTTTAAGGAAAAAGAAGTTATATGCTAAATTCTCGAAGTGTGAGTTTTGGCTACAAGAAGTTCAGTTCTTAGGACACATAATCAGTAACGAAGGGATCAAAGTGGACCCGGCAAAGATCGAAGCAATTACGAATTGGGAGAGACCGAGAACACCCACTGAGGTAAGAAGTTTCTTGGGATTGGCACGATATTATCGACGATTCGTTCAGAATTTCTCAAGGATTGCCACACCATTAACAAAGCTTACACGAAAGAATGAAAAGTTTATATGGAACGACAAGTGCGAAGAAAGTTTTCAGGAGTTGAAACGAAGATTAATTACGGCACCTGTTTTGTCACTTCCAGACGATCAAGGGAATTTCGTAATTTATAGCGATGCTTCTCATAAAGGATTAGGATGTGTTCTTATGCAGCACGACAAGGTGATTGCGTATGCGTCAAGGCAATTGAAACCACACGAACAAAAGTATCCTACTCATGACTTGGAGCTAGCAGCTATAGTTTTTGCTTTGAAGATTTGGAGACATTATTTATATGGAGAAAAGTGCGAGATTTTCACGGATCACAAAAGCTTAAAGTACATATTCACACAAAAGGAACTTAATATGAGGCAAAGGAGATGGTTAGAGTTGATCAAAGACTATGATTGCTCGATTAATTATCATCCCGGTAAGGCGAACGTGGTGGCAGACGCGTTAAGTCGGAAGGAAAAGTTAAATGAGTTATCAGTACCTGAAGATATATATAAGGAATTTCAGAAATTGGAATTGGAAATTAGAGTTTGCAAACTTGAGGAAGCGAAAGTGTACAGTATGACTTTCCAGCCGGAGTTGTTGGAGAAAATAAAGAAATGTCAGGAAGATGTAATGGATCAAGATATAAATCGTTTGGTAGGTGAAGAATTATGCATGCAGAAGGATGATCAAGGCATTTTGAGATTTTCATCTAGAATCTAGATTCCACCGGTGACGGAGTTAAAGAATGAAATTTTACAAGAAGCACATAGTTCAAGATATTCCATCCAACCAGGGAGTACCAAAATGTACAGAGATTTAAAGAAGAATTATTGGTGGCCAGATATGAAGAGGGAAATTGCGGAATGGGTTAGCAAATGTTGTACCTGTCAGAGAGTTAAAGCAGAGCATCAGAGACCAAGCGGATTGCTACAGCCATTGGAGATTCCAGAGTGGAAGTGGGAACATATTACCATGGATTTCATAGTTGGATTACCAAGGACAAGGGCTAATCATGATGCCATTTGGGTTATAGTGGATAGACTTACCAAGTCAGCTCATTTTCTGCCTATAAATGAAAGATTTTCGCTCGACAAGTTAGTCCATATGTACTTGAAAGAGATCGTAGTTCGTCATGGAGTTCCTGTGTCTATTGTATATGATCGAGATCCAAGGTTTAATTCAAGATTCTGGAAGAGTTTTCAAGAATGTTTAGAAACAAGACTGAATATGAGTACAACTTATCACCCCCAAATGGATGGCCAAAGTGAAAGAACGATCCAGACAATCGAGGATATGTTACGTGTTTGTGCTATTGATTTCAAAGAAAGTTGGGACAAACATTTACCTCTGGTAGAGTTTGCTTACAACAACAGTTATCATGCTAGCATTGGAATGCCACCCTATGAAGCCCTTTATGGACGCAAATGTAGATCTCCAATATATTGGGACGAAGTAGGAGAACGCAAGATACTTGGACCTGAACTGGTACAGCAGACAAAGGAAGTTGTTGAACTTGTCCAGAAAAGATTAATAGCCGCTCAAGATCGTCAGAGGAAATATGCAGACCAGTCAAGGAAAGACATGGAATTTGAAGAAGGAAGCTTGGTATTACTGAAAGTATCACCATGGAAAGGACTAACGAGGTTTGGAAAGAAAGGGAAGCTAAGCCCAAGATATGTCGGACCTTTTGAGATCCTAAAGCGCATTGGCAAAGTAGCTTACGAATTGGCGTTACCTCCGTACATGGAGCACATTCACAATGTTTTTCATATATCGATGCTCAAGAAATATAATCCAGACTCCAGAAATGTAATAGAATATGAGCCAATAGAGCTTCAGGCAGATTTATCATATGTAGAAAGTCCGATAGAGATTCTAGAGGCAAGAGAGAAAGTATTGAGAAATAAAGTGGTAAAGTTAGTAAGAGTATTGTGGAGAAACCCAAAGGTTGAAGAGTCAACCTGGGAGTTAGAAAGTGATATGAGAGAAAAGTACCCTCATTTGTTTTCTTAGGAGATTCTGAGGACAGAATCCTTTTAAGGGGGGAAGGATGTAATTTCCGGGATATATCGTGTAATTATTTTTTATATTAAATAATTATTATGTGTGCTCAGTATCTATTCTGTGAGTTAATTGTTAAGTGTTATCTGTACTTGAATATTCAAAAATAATATTAATTGAGTATTTTAATTTTTATATGTCCAAAATAAAATATAGATAATTGTCATATCTTCCTAATTATTTTTATGTTGATTTATGGATTTATAAGAATCATATGAAATTTCTAAAATCTTTTTCCGGGTAATTAAAATCTATTTTATAAAAACGGGAACCAACCGACGTCAACCGTTGTTACGTTTTTGGAACCCGAAACTCTTCCGAGAACTCCTTCCTAACCTAATTTTAATATTCCGAGCATATTCCATGTTTCGACTTTTTCGATCCGGCGTACGGTTTGTCCTGCGCGGGTCCCGGCGCAGCATTTTCGATACAATATTCGTTTCGGTAAATCAATAAAACCCGTATTCTCGATAAACGGGAGCTTTTTATTAAACTATCACAATTATCACTTCGTAATATGTGTAACCAGGCGCTGAGACCACGACCGCAGTACAAATTGTACTGATTTGGATAATTATCCCGAAAACCGATACCGTTTGGATCAGTTTTTATAAATAAACGTACCATTTTATATCCGGAATGATCCAACAGGATACTAATTTTCCGTAATTATAAATAGCCTTTTACCGTATTTTATTTCGTATCAAAATCATTTGCAGACAGATAATTATATAATTTTCAGAGAAAAACCCTAATTTCCTTAAACTGGTCTAAGAATCAAACAAACATTTGGAGGTGTTATTGAATTCGGTTTGGAAAGCTCGAGTAACCAATCTGAAGGTCTTGAAGAGCTCTACCAGATTCTGTAATCCATACACCTGCAGAAATCAAGGTTATTTTTCTAAAAATTTATTTATTTTCGAATTCATTTTATTAAAAATATGAATTTTTGTTCGGATGATTGTTTGTATGATTTGATGATTGCATGTTGTAGAGCTTGTTTTCCTGATGATTTTCATATGTCATACGTCTGATTTGGAGTTCAATAACATGTTTAAATTTGAGTTTGATTTTCGAATTTTAAAATTAGGGTTTATAACCCGTATGAATGTTCTTAATTGAAATTTGGGGGTTTCTTATTCTGTGATAGATTGATGTTGTGTTATAGTGGGTTGTGTTCTCTGTGAAATTTGCAATCTAGTCGTATAAGTTTCATGAACCAACGAGGTCTGTAGAGA
The DNA here is from genome assembly GCF_009905375.1 of Apium graveolens. Classification (NCBI taxonomy): domain Eukaryota; kingdom Viridiplantae; phylum Streptophyta; class Magnoliopsida; order Apiales; family Apiaceae; genus Apium; species Apium graveolens. The sequence continues at coordinate 68,626,060 of NC_133648.1, read as the reverse complement.
AGGGAGTTGTGTTTTGAAGTTTTCCGATGTTCGCCGGAAACTGGAAAATTTCACGGCCAACTCAGGGATTGTTAGGTTGTTTTGATTGCATGGTTGTGTTCCTGGTAACCTGTAGATGTGATCTGGAGGTGTTGGTGGGGTGAGGACGCCGGGAACGTGTTCTCCGGCCATCCCCGACTTTTTCCGGCGACTGGACTGCAAAATTGCAGTTTGGTCCCTGTAGTTTTGAAAACGATGCAGTTTGGTCCCTGTAGTTTCCAGACTTTGCAAAATTGGATTTCTGTTTTAAAAATGTTTAAAAATCATATTTCCTATTTATTTTTATTATAAAAATTTGTTTTTAAATTCTGAAAATTCTAAAAATTATTATTTTAATTCCGAAAATTATTTTTACTTCACAAATAAATCTGAATTAATTAGTTAATTAATTTCAGTTAATTTTTAATTGATTAATTAGTCAATTAATTCGAAAATTAATTGATTAATTGATTTAATTAATTATTAATTGATTTTTAATTAATTATTTAATTAGATTTAATTATTTAAAAATGATTTAAAAATTCCGAAAAATAGTTTCGAGCTTTAAAATATTATTCTAAATTATTTTCAAGGCTCGATAATTAATCTAAAATTGTTTCGGAGCCAGAATTGGCCAACCGAACACTGTTTACTATTCCGAAATTGATCCAAAGACCCGTTTTAATTCCGAAAAATGTTTTAAAAATCATTGTAAATACCCGAAAGCATATTTATGACCCGAGACTTCTTTATAAATGATATGTCATTGATTACGTGATGTATTATGTGTTATACGTGACCTGTTGTTTGACTATCGGTCTATATATTCGGTGTTTACTTGGTTATTGCATAGATTTCAATCCGTTAATCGGATTTGGGTAAAACGAAGGGTAGATAGAAGTATGTGTTGAATAGAATCCTGTGAGTTGATGATTGATAGATGCTTATGATATGTGAGCAGAAGAGGCAAGGCGTAGGAAAGGAAAACAGGTAGTTGAGGAGTAATACGATTGTGATTGAAAGCGAGTGCAGGATAGTAAGCTAATATCAGGCAAGTTTTCTGAACTTTCTCGAGATATTGTAATTCTTGATAGTCTTGTTGACATTGCAAGTGCTTTGAAGCACGGAAACCTAAATCCTGATTTCAGTTATTGTTCTTGAGCCATGAACCATATTCTTTCTAAGCCATTGATTATTGTATACCCAAACACGAACCACAAATCTACGATACTACTCCACAAATACATACAAACTAAATACCAGACACTGAACTGAATTATTATATACTCAACCCATGATATCTTATGCTTTGAAAGACCAAATCCTTGAAACCCTGAAATATTGTTTCCTTTGTTATCCAATTCTTTCATTACCCAGCATTCAAGCTTTGAAAGTACCTTGTTAATCTATACACGGGTTGAAACCCTTTCATTGTTAAACACTCACTGTTGTTAATGATTCTGATTATTGTTTATTATTGTTTAATTTTGTTATTATGTTAGAATTGGATTGTTTTTATAAAATTATGGACCAGATTCGTGGTCAGACCATATAATGGTCAAGTTAGGCCAATGTGTGCCTTGGATCCAGTAGTTAGAGCAATGTTGTGTGCCTTGCTCGGGGTTAGTGCGTGACTGATCAGCAGCCTAACCTTGGTTTTTAAATTAAAAGTATAATATCCAATTCTAAATCATAATCCATTGTTCACTTGATATCATAATCATATTCACCTGATGATCATTATTCTCAGTTTTATCATTGTGACTTGCTGAGCTAGTTAGCTCATTGGTGCGATGTTGTTTATATTCTTTCCAGTTAAAAAGGAACCAGTTGGTAGCGAGGATCCCCAGTCCAGCGCAAGAGCTAGGGGTTCAGGTTGAGGAAGCTGAGCTAGTAGGCTTCTTTTGGGATAATTTAAGTTTGTAAAAGTTTGTAATCATGTTTAATACTCAGTTGAGTTTGAAATAGTTGGGATTTGAACGGTTTTTAATATATTAGTGTGTTTGGCTTGTGTGCATACTTTAACCTGTTGTGATCCGTGGTAGTTGGTAAGTAGGGTCATTGCATATTATTATTATCTTTATTATTGTTATAAGCAGGTTATAAATAAGGTGTGTGTGTGGACCCCAAACTTCTGACCCGGGTTTGGAGGGCGCCACAGAGAGGGCGGGTAGGCATACCCGAGCTTATGAGACTAGGGCTGCTATACCCCGATCCTTGAGGAGGGAGCTGACGGAGATAGAGCTCACGTCCCGAGCGAGACTCCGATCGCTCCAGGGGGACAGGCATGATAGGATCTCCAGGAGGCAGGCCGACTATATCTTCCGTCGTGCGATGGAAAGGTTATGGGAGCTGACCCGCTCCGGTGTGTGATTCAGGACTGACGATGGGATTGTCTAGTTGTCTAGTTAGTCGAGGCCTTAGTAAGTGCCAATTTTCCGGGATAGTTGACTTGTATATAGCATCCCTTTTTCTGACTAGATAGATAGACTATTGTGTATCACTTTTGGGACAGATGGTTGTAGCACTGTTGTACTTTTGACCAGATCAAACTATGTATTTCTCGCATTATGTATATATTTATTTCCTTTCAGTTCAGTTCCTTAGTGACGAGATCACTGTTTTTATCATTATTATTACTACACTTCTTATTAGAACTGCCATGAAATAATAGAACTGCGAGATACATTCTCCCCATTATAGAGCTGTGCAAGGCACAATATTGTGTATGATTGTGACCTAACGTTGAATTTCCCAATAATTTTTTTATTATCAGTATCATGCCGCCAAGAAAGATTGGAACTAAGGCGAACCCTGGATCTGAGGACCAGGGAAGCCATAACCAGGATGATAGGAACCAGGAACACAGTGAAGAGGAAGACGAGGATTATGTTGAACAGGATGACTCCCTGTATGAAGAGGAGCAGGAAACATATGATGTTGAAGGATTTGAGATAGAGGCTGAGGAAGGAGAAACTGAGGTTGAGCAACCAGTACCAAACCCAGGCATGGATCCCATGGGCCAGTTCATGCAACTACTAAGGCAGAACTTAGAACGACAACCCAACCCACCCCCACAAGGAAATAACAATGTTGTGGCAAACTCTTTCAGGGCTTTTAAGTCCCTTAAGCCCCCTGAGTTCCACGGATCAGCCGACCCAGTTGAGGCAAGGGCATGGTTAAAGGAAATGGAGAAATCCTTTGAGATTCTGAGTATCGATGAGGCACATAAGACTGTATTTGCTACCTACCTTCTGAAAGGAGAGGCTAACTACTGGTGGGAGGCTAAGAAAAACATGGAGACAGATGCTATTATAACCTGGGAGAGATTCAGTCAGTTGTTTCTGGGAAAATATTTCCCGAGGTTTATGGAAAACCAGATGGAGCTCAAGTTCTTGGAGCTAAAGCAGAATAACTTATCTATAGCAGAGTACGAAGCGAAATTTACTGAGTTATCAAGGTTTGTGCCGGAATTTGTGAGCACCGAGGAAAAGAAAGCTAGGAGGTTTCAGCAGGGACTGAAACCGTGGATCCAGAATAGGGTGGCAATCCTTAAGCTTACTGATTATGCCACTCTGGTGCAAAAAGCAACAATTGTAGAAGCCGGAAGTGAACAGATGCAGAAGGAAAGAGAGAAGAAGGGAATAAAGAGGAAAAGCATGAGCATGGGTGGAGGTTCCGCAGGAAGGAGCTTCCCAACTAGATTTAATCGAGGAGCAGTGTCCCTACCGGGAAAGAACACTGGGTTTAAGCGGCCAATGAGTGTGAATGTGAGCCAGAGCAGCCAGAAGTCAAGAATGTCCTATTCCAACCAGTCTCAACCCCCATTGCCAGCCTGTAACACTTGTGGAAGGATGCATTCTAGGGAATGTAAGGGAAAGCCAGTAACCTGCTTTAAATGTGGGCAAGTGGGCCACTATTCCCACAAATGCCCTTCGTCAGCCCCTGCCGTCATTCCAACCACCACTTGTCATCAGTGTGGACGCCCGGGTCATTGGAAGAAGGAATGCCCAATGAACAAACCAGCAGCTTCAGGAGCCAGCAGGGCTGCCTCCAATAAGCCACCTACTGCGAGGACTTTCAATATGATAGTCCAGGATGCTATGAAAGACTCAGATGTGATAGCAGGTACCCTTTCTCTAAATTCAGTCAGTGAAAACATTTTATTTGATTCGGGAGCAACTAAATCTTTTATATCAAAGGACCTTGCGCGTAAATTAAGACTTAAGGCTGAACCCTTTATAGAACCCTTACAAGTAGAAATAGCCAATCATGAAATTATTCCTGTTAACCAGATTCACCCCGCCTGTGAGTTAGGCATAGGGGAGCAATCTTTTAGTGTTGATCTGATTCCTTTTAAATTAGAGGAGTTTGATGTAATTTTGGGAATGGACTGGCTATCTAGCAATGATGCTCAGATAGACTGTAAGGGGAAGAAAGTTAAGTTAAATATCCCAGGAAAGAAAGAAGTCATATTTAGAGGAAAGAGGCAGACGCAGAAATTTTTGACTATGGCCCAGGCCAGAAGGATGCTACGAAAAGGAAATGAGGCTTACATAGCCTATGTGATGGACACGCAGAAGGAGGTGCCCAACTTACAAGATATTCCGGTAGTCAACGAATTTGAAGACGTATTCCCACAAGACCTTCCGGGATTACCACCCGATAGAGTGATTGAATTTGCTATTGAGTTGGCCCCCGGGACGGCGCCAGTTTCAAAAGCACCTTACCGGTTAGCCCCATTAGAAATGAAGGAATTAGCTACCCAATTGCAGGAACTTTTGGATAAGGGTATGATAAGACCCAGCGTGTCTCCGTAGGGAGCACCAGTGTTATTTGTTAAGAAGAAGGATGGGAGCATGAGGCTGTGCATCGACTATCGAGAGTTGAATAAGCTAACCATAAAGAACAGGTACCCGTTACCTAGAATAGACGATCTGTTCGACCAGCTAAAGGATGTTGTTTATTTTTCCAAGATTGACCTGAGAACTGGATATCACCAACTAAAGATTAAACCCGAAGATATTCCCAAGATAGCGTTCCATACCAGGTATGGGCACTATGAGTTCTTGGTAATGTCCTTTGGATTAACCAACGCCCTAGCGACTTTTATGGACTTAATGAACAGAGTATTCAAGAAGTACTTGGACAAGTGTGTGATAGTTTTTATCGATGATATTTTAATCTACTCAAGGACTGAGGCAGAGCATGCAGAGCATTTGAGGATAGCTCTAGGAATACTCAGAGAGGAACAGTTATATGCCAAATTCTTGAAGTGTGAATTCTGGCGGAATGAAGTATTGTTTTTAGGACATGTGATCAATAAAGAAGGAGTATTGGTCGACCCCTCCAAGATAGAGGCGGTCTCCAATTGGGAAAGGCCAACCACACCCACAGAGGTAAGGAGTTTCATAGGATTGGCCGGCTACTATCGTAGATTTGTACAGGACTTTGCGAAGATCGTAGCCTCTTTGACACGACTTACTCGTAAGATAGAGAAGTTTGAATGGACGGAAAAATGCGAGAACAGTTTTCAGGAATTAAAGAAAAGGTTGGTAACGACCCCGGTGTTGGCATTGCCAGACGGAAAAGGAGATTTTGTGATATATAGTGACGCGTCGCTCAAAGGATTAGGGTGTGTGCTTATGCAGCACGGTAAAGTGATTGCGTATACGTCGAGACAACTGAAGGAATACGAGATTAGATATCCTACTCATGACCTTGATCTCGCAGCAATAGTTTTTGCCCTAAAAATTTGGAGGCACTACTTGTATGGAGAGAAGTGCGAGATTTTCACAGACCATAAGAGCCTTAAGTAAATATTTACGCAGAAAGAGCTCAACATGCGCCAGAGGAGATGGTTAGAGCTAATCAAGGACTATGATTGTGAGATTCTCTATCATCCGGGGAAAGCCAATGTGGTGGCTGATGCCCTTAGTAGAAAGGAAAGACTCAGAATGATAATGACTTCGGAAGAATTAATAAAGGATTTCGAGAGGATGGAAATAGAAGTAAAGGTAATCGGAACCGGAACTGAAAAGCTGTTTGAGATCTCAATGCAGCCAGAGTTATTGGAAAAGATCAGATTGTGCCAAGAGAAAATAATGAATGAAGGCAGAGAGTCAATGACTGGAGAAGAGATCCATACTGAGAAAGATGATAAAGGGATAATGAGGTACTCCTACCGGATTTGGGTTCCGAACGTTCAAGAGCTTAAAGATGAGATTTTGGATGAAAGCCATAGTTCAAGATATTCCATTCACTCGGGAAGCACCAAAATGTATAGGGATTTGAAGGAATATTACTGGTGGCCCAACATGAAGAGGGACGTAGCAGAATGGGTAAGCAAATGTTTGACTTGCCAAAGAGTAAAGGCAGAGCACCAGAGACCCAGTGGACTCTTACGACCCCTGGAGATTCCCGAATGGAAATGGGAACAGATAGCCATGGATTTTGTTGTCGGTTTACCAAGGACGAAAGCCAACCATGATGCCATATGGGTGATTATAGACCGACTGATAAAGTCAGCTCATTTCATTCCTATCAATGAGAGATACACAGTCGCTAGATTGGAGGACATTTACCTTAAGGAAATAGTGACGCGACATGGAGTCCCAGCATCCATTGTCTCAGATCGAGACCCCAGGTTCAACTCCAGATTTTGGAGGAGCTTTCAAGAATGTGCGGGGACCAAGTTAAATATGAGTACCGCTTACCATCCCCAGAAGGATGGGCAGAGTGAAAGGACCATCCAAACACTAGAGGATATGTTGAGAGTCTGTGCAATAGACTTTAAAGGAAGTTGGGATGATCACTTGCCGTTGATCGAATTTTCTTATAACAATAGCTTTCATGCTAGCATCGGAATTCCGCCTTATGAGGCCCTGTACGGAAGAAGGTGTCGATCTCCCTTATACTGGGATGAAGTAGGAGAGCGGAAGATGCTCGGACCCGAAGTGGTCCAAAGGACCAAAGATATAGTGGATCTCATCAGAGGACGGCTGGTAGCAGCCCAAGACAGACAGAAGAAATATGCAGACCTAGCCCGAAAGGACAAAGAGTATGGAGTAGGGAACTTAGTACTACTAAAAGTATCCCCTTGGAAAGGGTTAATGAGATTCGGAAAGAAAGGAAAACTAAGCCCAAGATGCATTGGACCTTTTGAGATACTAAGACGGATTGGGAAGTTGGCTTACGAGCTAGCCTTACCCCCGAACCTATAACAAGTTCATAATGTGTTCCATGTGTCAATGCTAAGGAAGTATCATCGGGATGCCAGACACATAGTGGAGTACGAGCATGTGGATATGCAACCAGATCTGACTTACGTGGAGAAACCATTAAAGATTATGGATAAAAAGGAGCAGGTGCTTCGGAACAAAGTGATCAAGCTAGTCAGAGTGTTATGGAAGAATCATAATGTGGAGGAATCAACTTGGGAGCTAGAGAGCGCAATGCTAGAAAAGTACCCCCATTTGTTTTCTATTTGATTCCGGGACGGAATCCTTTTAAGGAGGGGACACTGTAATAACCCCAAAATTTTGAACTTTTTGTAACCCTTATGAATAGTGTTTATGCTGATATTGCTGAATAAGAAAACTTTTCATGCCACACTATGTAGGGTTTCTTTTATGGATATTCTGAGATTTTATTGGTACTCATATGATATATAAGTGTATGTAAAGATCGTCAGAATCCAAATTTGAACCTTTTGATTTTTCCCGAAAATCCACCAGATATCGAAAGAATTGAGTATAAGGTAACAGGATAAAAAGGATTTAAATTCAAGGATTTTAAGAGAGGATCATAAAAGGAATATAATGTATTGAGAAAGGTTAAGGGAACCTAAGTAATAAGATCTCGGGTATGATCCCTCAAACGAAAAACGAAAATGAAAGTTAAGCGAACCGTATAACAGATCAGCGGTCATTAGCCAAATAATTAAAAGCTAATCAAAGAGGTTAGTGGGGATGATGTCATCAAACCAATAAGAAGAGGACAAAGGTGGGAGGGTGACATCACATGGTGACATAAGCATGACCAAGCAAAGTGTGTTGTTGGTTGAATTAGAACCACACAAAAGTTACCATGGTAAAAGGTAATAAAACAAAACAAAACAAAACAAAATGTCAACCAACCAAGCCAAAACATTTCATTTTCACCAAAAACACAAAATTATTTCATCTTCTTCATCAAAGCTCTCGGCTTTTCTTCTTTTCCAAAGAAAGAAAAATCAAAATCCTAGTTCCAAGCTTTGTTAATTAGCAAGGTAATTATCCAAGACTCCTTATGCATAGATATAGCTATCCTACAAGTTTGAGCTCCTGAATCATTCACAATCTCTTCCTAAAAATCATGGAAGAAGATGGTGAATAGTGTTTTTCAAGAACTAAAATTTTTGTTCTTGAGTTTTTGTTTAGATTAAGCTTGGATAAGGACTTTTAAGGGTGATTCCAAGCTAGTTACTTGATTCTCCACTCTCCAAGGAAGGTATAACCCCTCCAAACCCTAACTTTATTTGAGTAATTAGGTTTAGTTTTGTTGTTATAATTCATGAGAGGCTTGTTTGTTGTGAATGTAGAGATTAGTTGGTTTTGTGAAGTTTTTGGAGTGGTAATTCTTGGATTGTTGATTAATGAACTTAAGTGTAGTTTAAATTCATGTTTAAGAATAGTATAAATTGATAATGTGGAGTTGTTGGGGCTGTTATGATGAATTATGGATGGAGTTTGGTTGGGATGTTGATTGTGAGTTGATTGTGAGATGATTTGGAGTGGTTTAAATTTGGGTAATCGCGTAAACATAGCCGTCGTAATGTCCGATTTACTTTAGGCTGTTTTCGTTCTTAACATTAGGACCCGTGAACTCACTGCTACGTTTTGACCATTTCCATGATTAGATAGTTCATGTTACGAGCTTCGTTTTGATATGTAGTTCGTTTGATTCCGATGTACGGTTTAGGAGAAACGACCGTTTTAAGTAACGACGTTTCGCGAACGAATCATTACCCCTCGCCTTACTTTGAAACATAGGTTAAAGACCTAAAAGGACTAATTGGAGTATGAAACAATTATGTAAAGTGTATTAGGCAGTTGGTAAGACACTCGCGAAAGAATCGCCTTAAAACTCGTAATGGTTAAGTTATTAAAAATGGTGGAGCCGAGAGTACTCGAGCGACTTAAGAGAATCAGTAAGCGCAAAGCGAGCGTTAGAGTCTAAATTGGTTAAAGTATAGATTTATAAGTGACTTTGGTTTAATTCCAACTTATATGTTGTTTATAGGTTACCAGACTCGTCCCAATCCATTTGTAACCCCCAGTCGCTCAGGCAAGTTTTCTACCCGTTATACTGTTGTTGTGATGTATACCTTTCTATATGCATTATCTTGTGATAGATGCATGATGGTTAATTAGCAAATTCTTGCGATATATTGTAGCATGTGATATGGTATATATGCATGCCTGTTTCATATTCTTGATACATATATCTGTTGATTCAGTTGATAATACCTATGCTAGAGATAAGCGGTAATTTGCATATACCCTTAGTATAGGGGACCCAAAGGAGAACATTTTTCTAAAACCGGGAGTCGATGCTCCCGAGTATAATATATATATATATGAATAGTTTTTAAAACTATGAATCAAATAAGGTTTATTCGATAACTTTATTTTATTAATGAATATTATTTTGAATATTCATTCGAGGGTTTATGACCCCGTTTATTTTATTAATGAATATTATTTTGAATATTCATTCGAGGGCTTATGACCCCGTTTATTTTATTAATGAATATTATTTTGAATATTCATTCGAGGGCTTATGACTCCGTTTATTTTATTAATGAATATTATTTTGAATATTCATTCGAGGACTTATGACTCCGATTAATTGCTAAATAATATTCTTTATTTTATTAAAGAATAATGTTTCGATAATTAAACTTATTTTTGATTATTCAAATAAAGATCGTACTTTCGTATAAGTATATCTTTGGTTATTTATTATTCATTTCAAGTATGAGTTTTAAAACTTCTACTTCAATTATTTTTATAAAGATTATTCTTTATAGGAATATTATTTAAATAATAATATTCAGATATTTTCTAATATATTGGGACTGATTTATTTTATTAAATCAGCATTACTCCAAACATTCTTAAAAATGTTTTCGAGTCTTCAAAATGATTTTTAAACGTTAGGGCGAATCCCAAAACTCATTTTTATATTTAAGATCCTCCTTGCGAAGGGGATTTAAATACTCGCTCAAAACCTGAGGGATCCGGCTTTGTGGTGTGTTTTATATTCGCAACCAGGTTGCTATTTTGATAAAAGAGTTTTGATTACTTACCCAATACTCGGGAAGTAAAATTCTTGGAACAAGTTAATCCATTAACGGGCATCGCCTGGGAAATATCGGTGAGTTTTCCTTTCCAACTAGATACGACTTCTTGGTGGAGTCGTATCTATAAGTTTCTACTTGGGGAAAGGGGGACAAGCTTTACGTTTCAGAGTCATGGATTTCATCTGAACTAGGAGTGGCGTAAGTGGTCGAGTGGCGCCGGCCCAGCCTTATTATATTGGCCCAAATGGCCTGGAAGTTCCGCTAAGACGGTCCATTCCTTAGGAGTCCAGTGTTCGGTTGACAAGTAAATCCGACAGGTTCTCCTCTACATGTAGAAAATGGTGGGGTTGTACTACTGCGACTGATCATCGTAAGTGGTTTTCCTGGCGCGACAAACTCCCGTAATGAGTTCATCATCCAGTTGGATAATTCTGCAACACTACCCGTAGCATTTCGATCGAAAGGCTACGAATGGGTGGTTGCCGAAGCATTGACAGGGTCAAATAGTTTTAATGGTGTTCCCATTGAATGAAGTATCTCGTAACTTCATTTCCTTTAAAAATATTTCGAAGATTGAATCTATTCAAGTTTTAACTTGTGGTCTCATCTATGGGAAGACCTTTTGAAACTCATTATACTTTAAACAGTAGTAGTTCAAGTAGATTTCTAAAAATGGTATAAGTATAGTGAAGTAATTGGTAAATTCATCTTCCTTTAAGCTTATATCCAGTAAGTAATTACCTTACACTTGATAAAGGATTCTAGTAAGTTATCCATTTAGATACTTGCATTATTGTCTACACTATATATTATCTTGCAAGCTATAATGCTCACTCTTGCTTCATTTCTTCATCACACAACAACAGTTAGGAAAGATGGCCAGACTCAAGCAGACCCAGCGCAAGCGCGTGGGAAGCGTCCTGCGTCTTCCCGTTGATGTTATAGTTGTTATAGCTGCAGAGGTAGATCTATTGGTAGATCAGGAATTCTACTTTTGGGAACCAAATATTGTATAATTATAACTTCTGGCAGATAATGGCAATTAATTGTAAATTTATCAAGTAATCATTTTGGGTTGTAATAACTTTTAAACTGTGGATTCAAGGACTTGTACTTATTTCAATTTCATCTCTGAGACTATAACGGGTTGTGGTGTGTTAGTGTGGGGTCACAGCATGAGGTTATTTATTATTAATTCAGTTAAGTGATATTGTGGAAAGAAAGACCGTGACGACCCGGATCCCTGACCCCAGATCTGGGGGTGTTAAAGCGCATCCTCCCTTAGTACATTGTAGCCTACAACTTAATCCTTCATCCCTTTGCCCCAATTCTATTCCAATTAACCCATTCTTGACCCAAAATTACCCAATGCCAAATTATGGGTATAACAGCTACCCCCAAAATTCCATATGCAGTTGAAAACAAAGTTAGAATTTTAGTCATTAGAATCACTTAGTAAAATTTGGCATCCTATCTCTTGAACATCAGGATGCATCCTTTTCTTTGGGCGCGTCATCTCTTTGTATGAGTATTTTCAGGAAATCGAACTATTTCCAGCCGTTATATGACAGTTGTCCTACACATCATCATCTTCCTTCACCTGTAAATACTTTTCACCAACCCATAATTCTTAATTTACTTATTTCCTCTCTCTTGAACTGCCGTCTCCGCCACTGCAAGAAGTTTTACTTAAAAATCCGGTGATTCAACCAATCACTTTCCGAGTTTTTATAGTCAATCAATCCCCCAAGTTCCAAGGTACAGGAATCTTCTTTTATTTCTTCGTTTCGTCGAGTACTGTAGCAAGAAAAAAACTGTTCGTGTTCTTCATTTTCACTTTACTGTTATTCATTATAAATTTGTATGTACATGCGTATATATATATAAAACCATCATATTTTGCTTCTGTGATTATCAATTGTATGTTTCTAGGGTTTATTTTGAATTTCCCCCAAATTAGTCGACAACCGATTAGAATTCTTCTCCATTCTAGTCCTTGTGGACGCGTCTACACTGCATGGCATGTCCTAGTGTTTTTATTGCATAGCTTAATTAATATAAATTAATATAAAATAGACGCGCCATAAGACTAGGATGCATCATACACTTTAGCTGACTTCTCACGATAGGTGCCAAGGACGCATCCTCGTACATGATCATTTTTCTTTCTTCTTTTCCTTTTGATTATGCGTGTCTTTCTTTTGATGTGTCTTTACTGTTTGCTTTCTTTTCTTTAAGTCATGGACGTACCCTTAGCTTCTTCATTTTTTCTTGTTTCAGCTGGAAGGTGAGGGCGCATCTTCATCTTCTCCATTTCACCCATTCGAAGCTTTTAACAGACGATTGGGTTTTGATTCCCCTTTCGCTCTTTCTTTTATCCCCAAATTACCTAAATTGCACCGGACTAGCCCCTTCCTTGAAGCAGAAGCTCATGTTTTTGAGGAACTTAAATCAAAAAGCTCCATCATGTCAAGTCCTAGCCACGAATCTCTGGATGACATTCCTCTAAGCACAAGGATCAGAAAGAAGAAGTTAAAACGCAAGAGAAGCCCCCAAGCTGCACGTGTTTCAGCAATTGAAGATTGAACTGATGATGAGGTTATTCCATCTTCAAGTAAATCGCAATGTCGGAGGGTTGTTTCCAATGAGGACGCGTCCCTTCTCAAGACATGTATCTTGCTCAGGGTGTGTCTCCTGCTGAGGATGTGCCCTCTCCTCACAATGAAAGTGAGTTTGAGAGAGGAGCTCATGAACCTAAAAAATTACCTATCTCTCCCCGAAAATCTCATTCTCCACTCGAACATTGGGAGCCAGCAGATGTGGAGCTTGATTTTGACTGGAAGGAGCTTAAGGATTTCCCTGAGGCAGAAAAGAATGTTTGGAGAAAGAAAGAGAAGAAGTTAGCTTGTGTTGGTCTCAATTCCACTACAACTGATCTAGAGATAGGGTGGAATATGAAATACTACGACATGGAGGGTATCTGGGCGCGTCCTCTTTGCAAGATGAGGCCCCATCTCTTTAACATGGAGAATCTAAAAATTCCCAGGATGGTGCTTACTCAAAAGCTCATTTCCCTTGGTGTGGGTGAGCCTTTGCACCCATACATTAAAAAAATCTTGAAATGCTATGACGTGGCCCCCGTTCAGCTTTCTCCAAATTCATACAAACTTGCATGAGCCTTGTATATCATGTACCATAATTTGGAGTTGGGAGTTCAGTCATTTCTTTAGTGTTAGAAAGTCCATCCCAGGGTACCATTTCTTGGTTGTCAACAAATGGTTGAACAACAAAGGATTCAATGAAGGCAAAATCAGCCATGAGAGAGATTGGAAGGAGACATTCTTTTACATTTATGATGTCAAGAGGGCCCGTGTTCGTTTTAACTTAGAGCCAAGTAAGTGATACCACTAGGGCGCGTTCTGATATTGAGGACGCGTCCTTTCCTTTATCAACTCTTTTCTTTTATTTCTGCTAATCTTCATTTTTTATTCTTAGATAAAAGGACCCAAAAAGAGCTCATTGGAAAGAGAAAAAAGAGGGCAAAAAAGGTGTTGAAATATGCTGAGAAGCATTTCAACCTCAAGGAGATGATCACAGAAGCCAACCTTAAAAGGGTTGGGGCTCTGTCTATAAGGGTAGGTTCCATTTGTAAATACCATGATTTTTACAATGGAAAAACCCGTCCTTACAGCTTTTAAAAAAGCTAAGGGGCTCAATGCTACAGAGCTGGTCCAACTTAACATCAGCAGACAAGTGGACCTAGAGCAGGGTAAGAATTATCGTGTATAGGACGCGTCATAGTTATATGATTGGCCTTTATTCTATCTGATATATGTACACTTATAGCGCGTATGACACCCAGGATGCGTCCAACACCCTATACTTATAACGCTTCATGTCTACACAAAGTCACAATATGCATGCCTGTCACATTCCATATAACTATAAGTTTGTTTACAGGAGGGCGCGTCCTCTTGTTTGGGCACGTCCAGGGATAATGTTTACCGTGTTATTCTACATATATGACTTCTCTTCCCAAGGGATTTGCTATTGGTGCCTCCAGAAAGCTGGGAGGAGCAAGCATGCTGCTACAAAAACTGATCCAAAAATCCTCCAGCTACTGTGGTCCCTTCTCCTCTGCCAAAAATTATTGATACAATTGTGGTGAACATCTCAGACAGGGAGGACACGCCCTCTAAGCGCCAGAAGATTATTCCAGATGATCAATCATTCGTTCACAGATACTGGGTGCGTCCTCTTCTAGAGCTTTCTCTGAAGAAGAGGTGAAAGGTTGGACCTTCAGGAATGAGGAGCAAACTGAACAGGCTATGGTAAGGGCTGCAGCTGAACTTCACCTGCACGCAAGGCAGAATGCTAACATGGCTGCTAGATTGAGGGCGCGCCTTGCTACCACTGATACTGCCAAAAGCAAGGCTGAAGACAAAATCAAATCATGTCACTGCAATTGACATAGCAAATGGAGAAGGCGCATAAATTCTTGAACTACAATTGGAGAAGGCGCATCTTAATGGGCATGTCACTGCCATGGAGAAGGCTGTTGATGAGGTGGTTACTGCAAAATCCAAAATGTAGCTGGACTTGTATCTTTTGAATAATGACAGAGTTCATGGTTGGAAGGAAGAGAAGAAGTTGGTGTACCAGAATGAGTTTGTAGCCGGCTTCGAGGAATGGTGTTCTGGGTTCATAGAAAATGACCCAGAATACATTTTTTCCAAATTTGATGAAGATACCCAAAAATGGGTGAATGATTTCAAAGTCAGGGCTGCATATTCCATCAAGAACAAAAGGATAATCCTAGGCCTGGAAGAGGATGATGCGTCTCCCGTGCCTTCTCCACTTCATGCTCAGCCTCCACTTTCTCCTCCAAAAGATCAAAATAAATCACAGGACATGCCTCATGCTTAGGATGCGTCTTAAGTTATTTAATGAAGTTTCCTGAACAACTTAAGGGTGCAGGTCCCTTTAAGCCTTGCAGTTTGTAGTCTTGTGACTTGACATTTCTGGATTTTGTTTGATGGCACTTTTCAAGGTTTTATACCTTCAATTATTTTCATGCATATTTTCCTTTCCTAGTTATCTTGTTTTTTACAATTTTATTTAATACGTCATACAATAGGCGCGTCCTCAGCTCAAGACGCGTATCCCTACATTCTAGGACATTCTTCCTAATGAGGATGTGTCCTCATTTCAACTGCATCCCAGTTTTCCTTGAGTAATTTTATTGTTAACCCCTTAATACTATAAGTCAAGGTATATATTGCAAGGGCACGTCCTTGTTCCAAGAGGCATCTACCTTTCTAATTTGATTTAATCGCCATAATTTATCATCAATATCATGAGGGCCAAGAGGACGCGTCCTCATGTTTTTCCTATAAGTTACCATTTTATAATTCTAACTCCAGATGCGTCTCCCCTTAAGGACGCGTCATATCAATCAAATTATATTAAAAATGTCAATCAAACAACAAGTGTCAAGGTGTGAGGAAATTTTCAAAGTCTTTATTAATAATATGCTCCAGTGTCAAAAGTGCACCGGTCCCACGACTACTATGCTCTGTGGGGAATTTATTTGAAAATACGAGATCCTTCAACTAGTTCTAAGGTAAGATAGTACATGCACTACCCCCTAAGCTAGGAGGAATTTTATTGCTTCTAGTCCATGATTCAGGCACAGCCCTACCTAAATCAACTGAAAATATAGATAATGATAATATATAAGGGGCCAAAGTCACGCATTACTGGTAATACTTTTAGAGATATCCCATATTCCATGCTCGCGGAACAAGCTTTCCTTCCAAGTCTTCAAGGTTATATGTTCCTTTCCATAAGATTACTTTTATTTTGTACGGTCCTTCCCAATTAGCTCCAAATACTCCATGCTGGGGATTTCTTGTGTTTGGCATCACTTTCTGAAGCACCAGATCTCCCACCTTCAGCAGATGTCCCTTTACTTTCTTGTTATAGTACCTTGCGGCATTCTGTTGATATGCCGCGAGCCTTAATTGGGAATTATCCCTTGTTTCTTCCAAAAGATCCAAGTGAAGTCCCTGGTCAATTTTTACATCTTCCTCCGCGTAACGATCTATGTGAAGTGATCCCGAACCAACTTCCACGGAAACCATGGCCTCGTACCCGTAAGTGAGCATAAATGGAGATTCTTTCGTAGTAGACCTTAGAGTAATGTTATAAGACCACAACACTTTTGGGAGTTCTTCAGGTCAATTCCCTTTGCGTTCCTCCAGCTTGGTCTTGAGGGTATGCTTTATTATTTTATTGACAGCCTCTGTTTATGCTCTGAGGATGGTAGACTGCTGTAAATTCCTTCTTAATCTTTAAATCCTCACATGGTTGTCACAATTCCTTGCTATCAAACTGCTTTCCTTTGTCAGAGACAAGTTTGTAAGGAATTCCAAATCTGCATACAATAGAGTTGAACACAAAATCTTTGATTTTCTTCGAAGTGATAGTTGCCAACGGCATAGCCTTTTCTCATTAACATCTACTTGTGGGGGATGTCTTTCATCTTTCCCCTTGTCGTCATTTCCTCTGCGGCCTCACCTTGTTAATCCACTCTCCCAGATACCCAGCCTTGATCAACTCTTCAATTTCATCTTTTAGGTGATGACATTTATGGGTATCGTGACCTGTAGACTCTTGGTACTCACAATATTTTTCTTGTCTCTACTCTGCCATGAGGTCAGGCGGTCTAGTTTCTTGAAGATTCCTTTGTCCTTTTTTACTTCAAAGATGTGATCAATGGATGTCGCCAGGGGAGTATAATTGATTACCCTCTTTTCATAATTCGATGGTGGACTCTACTCTCCGCATATTCATGGCATTCACCCTATTAGGACTCCGAGCATTCTGCCGATACTCTGGACTTGCAGACATATCTATCCTCTTACTTCACCCCTTTGCGTTGTTGGTATTATCAATCATTTTGGTCTCGGCAAGCGATTGCTCAATTTCCTTGAAGGACTCAGATTGTGCAAGTACATCAGCTAATGACACAGGGTCTTTTCCATGCAAGTGTTTCCAGAAATCCATTCCCACGCGCAGACTAGCTATAAGAAGTATTTTCAGCGCCTCGTTAGTTGCGCCTCTCACCAAGGTAGACTCTGCATTGAATATTTTGAAGTATGAGGTCAAGATTTCTCCTTCCTTCTATTTCACATTGGCCAGTGTTGTAACAGGCGGCGTATACTTCACCGCAGCTTGGAATTGAGTCAAAAACAAGGTTTTCATTTGTTCCCATAATGTGATAATCCCCGGGCCAAGTTTCTAGAACAACTATTGAGCACCTTCTCTAAAAGTAGCTGCCAAAAGACGGCACCGTGCTAAGTCAGGTACTTGATATACATCCATTTCAATGTTCAAGCGTCCCAAGAATTCCACAAGGTCAGAATTTCCATGAAAGCGCAAGTCATTGGTCGTGTTCCTGTATCCAACGGGTAGTTGCGCTTCCCTTACAACAGTAGATGTAATAACCGGGAAAATAATGTGAATATTTTATGATAATTAAATAAATATTATGTGTTTATATAAGTTTAAATTGAATATTACCAGGTTATAGTTGTTATATGTGATCCCACGAGGACCAGAATTTTTTGGATTAATTGTTATGTGTTTAAAATGCATTTATATGAATCGATCCGCAATTTGGACGCTTGTTTATTAGAGTCTTTATCGAGGTACTTGTTTTATCTTGTTTTATGTGCGTTTGCATGCATTTTATGTATTTTCGGGGTTTTCTGTTAATTTAGGAATCATATCGGTTTTTCAAAAATCAACGAACCGGGACCCCACCGGGACGTCAAATCCAACAAAATTCATATTTTTACTTTTATCAAATCATTCATATTTCAAATACCCATTATTTTTGCATTTTTGAATTATTCATAATTTTTGGGGAATTTTGATATAAATTTTATATTTAATTGCTTTTAAAATTATTCCCCATAATCATTATTCTTTGGCCTATTTATTTTAATTAAAAGATAAAAACACCCTTAATTGATTTTGGGGTATTTATTTTTCAAAAAGTATAAATAGCCTAATTAATTATTTTATTTCATTTTATTTTAGTAAAAGCAAAATAGATAATCAAGAAATTAGGGGTGAAAATTTGTTCTTCAACAAAGAATCACTGTTTTTGAGAGCTACAGAGATCCATTTATGAAGCTCTAGTAACCAAATCAATCCTCTCATCAAGCTCTTTCTGTCCATACCAAAACCATAATCTAAGTTTAAGTATTTAGTAAATTCGATTTTTGGTGTTCTTGAGTCGAATTTGGTTTTTGAGTTCTGATGTTTGTTGGTCGATTTTGATGATTTCAATAGCTTCCTGGACTTGTTTAGAATTGATTTGTATTTTTATTTGATTTATTTAAGTTCGGAATTAACAATAGTCGAGTTTTTGTTTTTCTTAATTTTTGATGTCAATTTTCCCGATTATTCAGATGATGATTGTTGATTATGGATATATGAACATGTTATATGTAATTCATGCTCTGTTTCCATGTATAATTTGTTAATTATGGTTGTGTTTTGGCTGAGTTCGATCTTTCGCCAGAAAAGATGAACTCGAGGTTGTGTTTTTGCCGGAATCTGAGTTCCGGGGATTAATTGTTGTAGTTGTTGCCATAATTGGAACGTTTAGATGTTGTAGAATGTGTTTGGGTTGAGAAATGAAAGGGAAGGGGCCGTTTTGGGAGTGTTATGGACTCGACAAAGTCCGGCAAAGAGCATCCGGAATCTGGAGTTTTTCCAGAAACCGGTGGGTCTTAAAACCCGACCCGGTCGAGTTGATACCGACCCGTTTTCCTGAATTCAAAACCCGGTTTCGATCTTCAAAAACCCTAATCCCAATTTCAGAACTTGTTTTTTATTTTTCTTTTTTAAAATTTATTTCAAAATTCAATTTCTATTTTCAAAATCATTTCTTTCAATTTTAAAAATTATTTAGTTATTATTTTTAAATTCAAAAAATTATTTAGTTAATTAATTTAAATTCCAAAATTTTTTTTTTATTATTTTCAAAAATCCAATTTGATTTTAATTATTTATAATTTATTTTAGTTAATTATATATGGCTTTAATTAATTTTTTAATTTATTTAATCAATTAATTTTATTTATAAATAGTTAAATAAAATATAATTATTTGTAATTAATTTAAATAATTCCTAAAAATTATTTTTGAGCTTTTAAAATTTATATTTAGGTAATTAAAAATCAATTAATATTATTATTAATTGATTTATTCCTATTTTATTCTTATTGTATTCTTATTTTATTCATAATAAATAAATCGTTCGTCCGTTTAATACGAAACGAACGCATATAGACTAGAAAAATATTCTGCTTCCAATAAAAATACTTTTGAGACCTAATTTCTTTTGTATTTAGAGGTCGTTTGATTTGTGAGTCATTCTGAGTCGAAATATGATAGTTAAATACTACTATTGACCCGATTTCAATTTTAAAAGCACCAAGTTCTATCTTTTGACAATCTGAATTATTTGTTACATGAAATATGTGATTACGTATTATAGGAGTAACATGATTACATGTTATGTGATATGAATGCTATCTGTTTACAGTTTTAAAATGCTATGATTAGTTATAAACGATCGGGTAGACGTCAAGACGTATAGTTACGTCGATTGAGTTTGGTTCAGTTTATTGAGATAGTCCTTTTATTTATAAAATCAAGTAGCAAGGAGCGTAGTCAAATGTTAGACGGAGTTGATAGCCAACAGTTATAAGCCAAGATTATAGTGAGAAGTTATCGAGCATACCAGGCAAGTACTCCTGAACTTTCTTGTAGTGTAGTTGCAGGTATTCCTACCTTCACTTATCGTTCAAATGATATTTATTTTGGACTCTATTATGCAAGTTTCTATACTATTCTAATTTCAGAATAGTTTAGCATTTCATATATCAGATTATTTAATCGTAATCATGCAAGTATATCTTCCCTATTCTAAGTTCAGAATAGTTAAACGTTTTTATATTTCGCTGCAATTACTCTATCCAGTGGAACTGTGAGATGAGATTAGCGAATAACTAATTGTTCTAGTTATTTCTCCATCAGTTGATGCGGTTACTTCGGACCATGTAAAATGGGGAGTTAAATTGATAAGGATGTCATTGATACGACTCATTTAATAAAAATTGTTTTGTGAATTGGTTATTGGTTAGCGTAAGAGGCCGAGGCACCGGTCCAGCGTGAGCTATTATACGAAAGTGTAATATCTTTCAAGGTGAATATATGCCTTTTGTGGATATTCTATAGGTACGGTATGGTTGCGGGATACTGATACCTATATTTTCGGGATACTGGTGTTATTTCATGTCTGATCATCAGGAACAGCATGGTGCATAATTGTGTTTTATTAAAAATGTCGCCTAAACATTAAAGCTTATGTTAGCTTCTGATTTTACTCAGATATTATTGTTATTGTTTAATTATAAGTTAGATACTGCTTGCTGAGCATTTCTTATGTTCATACTTGTTTATTATTCTGATCTTTCAGCTAAGTCAGAGCAAGCTTAAGTTCCAGGTTTCACCAGAAGTTGTGTACTTGTAAATAGTTTGGTGTGTTTTTCCAGGTAGACTGTTTTGGGACGCTTGATTAGTCTAGAGGTTTGTAATAAAATCTGAATAGTTTGTAAAACTAAATAGACTTATGGGTTGTAATAACATTTGGTTGATGTTAGTGCTTGTTTCATACTATAACCTGTGATCGATCCAGTTGCACGCATGGGTCATATTTATTATTTTATTCCTTTGTGCCTATTTTAGTATTGTTTATCGTATAATGACTCCCAAATCTAGACCCCGAATTTGA
This sequence comes from Apium graveolens, assembly GCF_009905375.1. Classification (NCBI taxonomy): domain Eukaryota; kingdom Viridiplantae; phylum Streptophyta; class Magnoliopsida; order Apiales; family Apiaceae; genus Apium; species Apium graveolens. The sequence continues at coordinate 68,604,824 of NC_133648.1, read as the reverse complement.
GGGCGTCACAGGTTGGTATCAGAGCTATAGGTTATGGTCACTGAAATAGGCTTAGGGCCGTCTTATGTAAGTCATAGGAAGATCACATAAGATAAGCGCGTGTAGTTTAACTCTTATAGGTTAAGTTTAGGGTGTTGGTTTGACCTGTAGTTAAGTTGTCTGGTTTCTTGTTTGGTAATTAGCTTTAGGCTTTTGTATCGTCGCTTTGCTATTTTGTTGGTTTATGAGAATAGTAAGAGGTGATGAAAGAAGTTGGAAGGTGGTGTGGTAACCCTATCCACTATTTGTTGGTTATTTGAGATTGTTGAGCAAGAGTTGGAAAATTTTGATAATTCCTTGTCATTTTTCTTTATACTATTATTCTTGGAGATAGTAAGCAAGATCATGTGATAATCATGTCGCATATGTTAATATGGTAGCAAGTTTATGATATTTTGGAAAAGAAATAATGCGTGAGAATTTTGATATGCTAAGAGATCGCTACATATTTGACACCATACTTGACAGATTATTATATAAGTTGCATATTTTCTTACCAGAATAATGGCATCAAAGAGGAGGAGTAACTCAGCAGAGGATCGTACCGAGAGTCGTACAGATCCAGCAATTGTCCATATATTGGGACTGATGCAGCAAAAGGTGTTGCATCTTACACAACAGCAACAGCAGCAACCAACAGCACCACCTGCGGTGACTTTTAAGCAATTTCAAGCTGTGAAACCACCTGAGTTTAAGGGAAGTGCTGACCTCATGGAAGCCAATGCATGGCTTAAAGAGATTGAGAAGGCTTTTGACTTAGTTGGAGCAGGGGTTGAACAGAAGACCAAATTTTCCAGTTACTTCCTGAAGGGTGAGGCAAACTGTTGGTGGGAATCCAAAAGAGCAGTAGAAAAAGGTGAATTTATGTCTTGGGAAAGATTTACAGAGCTGATCCTGAAGAAGTATTTCCCGAGGTATATGAAGAATCAAATGAAGATCAAGTTCTTGGGTCTGACATAGGATGATCTTACTGTCACAGAATATGAGGCCAAGTTTAATGAATTGGCGAGGTTTGTGCCAGATCAAGTTGATATAGATGAAAAGAGAGCAAGAAGGTTTGAACAAAGGTTAAAATTTTGGATTCAAAATAGGGTGGCCATGTTTGAGTTGACTTCATATGTGGTAGTGGTTCAGAAAGCAATGGTAATTGAAAGTAGGAGTGACACGTCTTAGGGAAAAAGGGATGGGAAGATAAGAAAATTAGAAACGTCGGGAGGAGGTCAGCGACGAGGTAATTTTCAGGGCCATTTCAACAAAAGGCCAGAGTTTCAGGGTAACAAGAATGCGGGATTCGGAAAACCACAATCAGGAAATGGAGGACAGGGCAACCATTTTCAGAATTCAAATCAGCAGAGGTCCAATTGTCAAACAATGTCAGATTACAAGTTTTGTGGCAGAAGGCACTTTGGGGTTTGCAAAGCTAATTCTGTTTGCTACAAATGTAATATGAAATGACATCATGCATGTGAGTGTTAGGACGAAAACACACGCTAATATTCACGCAAGTATACGCGATCGCAAGTAATATATAATTATTTCTAGTTTGTTCCCACAGAGACTGGTTTAGGTTAATTTCAATCAATGCACTTATGCAGCAATGGTATGGTTATTATTTTATTCTAAGACGATTAATAAATGGAGATTGTTTATAACTATGATTAACTAAGAGATTATAATAAAGAATATTAACTAAGAGATTAAAAGGAATTGATTACTTATATAACACAAATATGGGATTCTAACTTCATTACTACTTCATTCAATAGCCTATTTGTTCTCAACCTTAGCATGCAATTTTGATGGTACTAATCAAATAACATGAAACTAGTAAACGCTAACTTTTGTTGTACAAATACCCTACTATCAGATATTCATAAAAGAGATAGAAGCTGAATAGACACCAATTATATTGAGACCCTATATGTCTATAGAATTTGACAACATAACGGTTTAATGCACAAGTTATCTATAATAATTATATAGGGCACGTAAGATGGTTAAAAATACCTGCGAATCATGCATATCAAATACATGAACCTATGCTAGCATGGCAAGTTCTAAACCCCTACATTCACTTTCGCTTCGGTAGAGATTAATACGCTATCTTATAAGTTCGCGATGCTTATAAGATGAATACGCACAACCAATACTAGGATATCATACAATCACCACACACTAAAGCATCAAAATATATTAACTAAAGAAATCCATAAGTAAATCCGCTAGAACCCCATAATAACGATTAGCCCATAATTGGACTCATCATCAACATGGGTTCCTATCAAAGCATGGTATAATAAACATAGTCTTTATACTGAATAAATAATAAACCAAGTACGTAACAAGAGTATAGGTTCACAAATAAGAAAACTAGCATCCAAGATTACAACTTGAAACAAAGAATCACAAGAATAAACTAGATCCTCTTCGCTTTGGTTGAATTGTGCTATACGGTCTTCTTACGCCTTCTCCTTAAGCTCTGGTACGTCTTGTTATTAAAAACGATTTTAAATTAACATTATATAGCAGCCCATGTAGATTAGAAGTCTAGAAAATCAGAATTATAGTAGAAATAGGATTCCTGGAAATCGATCTGGCGCGGGCGCGCGCTTCACCAGCATGGGCGCGCTGCAATTATGCATCTTCGGCGCAGTCGTGCCCTATTACAGCGCGGGCGCGCTGACCTTTTGGAAAAACTTTATTTTCTTGTTTTCTTGGCGGGTTTGAGTTGGCAATCCTCGAGCAATCTTCCTGAGCACCATCCTAACACCAATTTAGCACCAAAACAATGCTATATCTCCCGAGTCTTTTATTTATGCCTGAAATGCAAAAACACTATAAAACACATCAAATACACAAATAACTCGAGTACAAAACACCAATTCAAGCCTTTATAGAGCATTCTAAGTGGACATAAATGCCACTTAACACCCCCCCCAAACTTGAACCGATGCTTGTCCTTAAGCATAAACAGACTCAAAGAATAAGAAATAAAAATACATGAATGCAAACTATATGAATGCAAGGATCCCCTCAGCTTACCTAAACCAATCGATGAGAAATATCTCAACAAATGTAGTTATTCGCACAAAGGTCGATCAAATCCCACAAATGAACTAACAAGCTAAAAACGTGCGTGTGTGCAAATTCTTACAGATATACTTTCGCAACTAGATCAACAATCATGACTCACTACTCATCAAGGCAATCACAAGGTTATAAATAGAATAAAAAGCTAAACTCAAAATGACTGACAACACTTCAGTTCTTATATCGGAGTTATACATGGATTCATGATTTTATTCATAACACATAAACAACACAAATATGTTTATTTGACCGTGCAATGAGTGAGGTCCACAAAAGACTTATAAAATAATACCAATGTAACGAGCGTTAGGTTAGTGGATCCCAGACTATGAAAGCCTTAGGTCACTAGGCACAAAGTCCCCTAAGAACCTAATAACTCGAGTATTAAAGAGCCCACTCGTGATCAATTATGCCTAACACATTTTTCTTTCTTTTTTTCTCTTTTTTTTCTTTTTTATACAAATTTCTGAACGAGTGTGTTCCGCTCCATCTCGTTCAACCCTAGAATACTCATATAAAATGAGCCGGCTACTAGCCATTTGACACATAGCTATAAAAACTAGCAATGAAATCCAATTTTTTTCCAATTTTTAAATTTCCATGTTATTTTATCATTAAGAGAATATCCTAAATTCTAAATATAAACAAGTGATTAAACCTCGACAAACAAACAAACCATGACCATGATCTAGCACTCAAGCAACCTATAAGACTTATTGAATATATTTTTTCTAGCATGCAAATCAAATTAACATCACTCTATACGACATCACTACACTAGCATCAATATCACAAATCAATCGTAAAAGCAACTTAAGGGATCATGTTATAATGCAAATGCATGAAACTATATGTAATAATCTATCATAAAAAAACTACATGGCAAATATGAAAATATATGAACTAAACTATCATGAATATGCAAACTATATGCGACTCACACATAACATATAATCCTCAACTACTACCCCCAAACTTAAAATATTCACTGTCCTCAGTGAAGGTAATAGTAAGGAATCAGGCATACCTACTCAGAAACAGGGTCATCACCCATATGGGGTGGTGTGTCAGGAGTGTCTGGAGGTGGGTACACAGCATCCTCACTGAATACTGGCCACCGGATATCAACTCTTGTGACTCTGAATGCAGTCCCCAACGCCTGGGTAAGGTCCTGTGTAAACCGATTACGGATGCCATGTATCGCATCCATCCTCCTCATCAAGCACCTATACTGTGCTGAACTCATACCAGCACCGCCCTGTGCTTCCTGATGTTGCTGCTGCTACGATTGTTGCTACTACGAAGGATCGGCCTCACCCAACTCAGCTCTCCAAGCTGCTCTACTTGCCTGAGTAGTACCACCAGCATATGCCTGAGGAGCTGGCCTTCCACCTGGCAGATGGTCATAAGAATAACCAAGCCCCTTAGGATCGGGCTTCCCATCATACCACTCTTGTATACTCAACAGCGTTGAACTATCAATCGGGGCACTCGGAAGCTGTAGCTGCTCGTGTGTGGGCCAATGAACGCCAACCGCCACACACAGCTTCGTCATAATAGACGTACAGGGTATAGAACTCATAGTACTCCATCGCAAGAACCTCAGAATACCCTGATGAATCACCATCCCGAGATTCACATAATCTCCCTGAAAAATCCCCCACAACTCCACAGTAACATCATGCACGTGAGAAGATGACATGTAAACATGTTCATGTACGAGGCAGGGAAAGTGGCATACTTGTTCGTGCCCTTCTTGAACTTCTAGTGAGTCTCTGGCACACACAGGGTAACAACGATCAAATCTAAGTTAAAATCATCCCCCGTCTTCTCATTCCAATTCTCCTGCTCTGGTTGACTCTTGGGCTGCTTAATCACCCTCCGAATCACCTCAGCACTATAGTCCATATTCAACCCCATCACCACAGTGAAACCGTTCTTCTATGCCTTTGCATTTATGTAAAACTCGCGAACCACACTCATAGGTACCGCAGCGGGGGCCTCACAAAAAGCTATCCAAGTATCCAACCCATCTCTACGATCATCTCCATCAACTTACCATCCCTCCCCGATGGCAGAAAACTTCATTCCTTGGCTATGGGCTTCAAAAGCAGCCTCGCATACTCCGCCTCAGCCTCCGGAGTTGAAAACCTAGGCCTCACACCACCAACACTTGAAGAATCGATAGTGTTGCTGCAAAGTTGGATTCGTTATCTTTTAGGTGCCATTGAAAGTGAATAAGTTTGAATAAGAGGTGTATGTATAAGAGAGATTTGTGTTTGAAAATTTGAGAAGTGATGGAAGAGTTTGTGTATAAGTGTGTGTATATATAGGAATTTGGGAGAGAATTAGTTATAGAAAAGAAGTGGGAATTGATTATGGGAATAATGGTAGTAATAGGGTTGATTAAAATTGATTTGGAGAGGGAAATATGGGAAGTGGAGGAGGAAAATTCGGTTGCAAGTTATTTTTGTTTTTGATTTTCGTTTTTTCTATTTTTTTTCAGCTTCAGGATGTCAGCGCGGCCGCGTACTACCCTAGCGCGGCCGCATCGTGCTTTTGTCAATCCAGCGCGGCCGGCCCGCCGCGCAGCGCGGCCGCCCGCAGTCTCTAGAAAATCAATGTGGCCGCCCCGCTCCTTAGTGCAGGCGCGCCGTGCTACTGTAGTTGACATTGAAAAATTTTCTTTTTCTAATTTTTTTGTGTTTTTCTCCTTTATTTCTTCTTCCTCTACCTACTAATATAAAACAAACTTAGGTTGCCTCCCAAGAAGTGCTTGGTTTACGTCGTTAGCTTGACGTAGAAACTCGAGATCAAGTAGACAATAAAACGACACTAACCACCTCACAGTTTGCCGTATCCTCAGAGTAATGCTGCAACCTCTGTCCATTCACCTTGAATGCTTGGCCTGAATCATTCCCGAAAATCTCTACTGCTCCATGTGGAAACACAACTTTGATAATAAACGGTCCTGACCACCTCGACTTCAACTTTCCAGGAAAAAGATGGAGAACGGAGTTGAATAACAGAACTTGTTGCCCCGGCACAAATGATTTGAGCACTAGACCCTTATCATGCCACCTCTTGACTTTTTCCTTATACATTTTGTTATTCTCATATGCTTGAAGCCGAAACTCGTCAAGTTCATTCAATTGAAGCATCCTTTTCTTACCAGCTGCATTCATATCAAGGTTCAATTTCTTCAAAGCCCAATATTCTTTGTGCACGAGCTCCACAGGAAAATGACATCCCTTACCATAAACCAACTGAAACGGTGACATGCCTAGTGGAGTCTTGTATGCTGTTCGATAAGCCCAAACAACTTCATCCAGCTTCAAAGACCAATCCTTCCTCGATGTACATACAACTTTCTCTAGAATACACTTGATATCTCTATTAGATACCTCAGCTTGACCATTAGCCTGAGGATGGTAGGCTGTAGCAATGCGATAATTCACATTATATCTTTGCATCATAGCAGTGAACTTGTGATTGCAGAAATGCGATCCCTCATCACTGATTATGACTCTTAGAGTCTCAAACCTTGTGAATATCTGCTTATGAAGAAAATTTAGCACTACCTTCGTATCATTTGTTTGCAAAGCCTTGACTTCAACCCATTTTGAAACATAAACAACCGCCAACAAGATATACTGATTATTGCAAGATGAGACAAATGGCCCAATGAAGTCAATTCCCCAAACATTGAAAACTTCAACCTCGAGAAGCACATTAAGAGGCATATCATCCCTCTTAGACATATTACCCACACGCTGGCAGCGATCACACTTCAAAAAAAATTGATGCGCATCCTTAAACAATGTAGGCTAGAAAAATCCTGAAGGATACGAGTTGTTGTCTTTTTTCCACCATAATGGCATCCATACGCAGTTGAATGGAAATCTCACAAGATCCCCCCCTTTCGCTGTACGAAATACATCTCCTGATGATTTGGTCAGCTCATTGCCTAAACAAGAATGGCTCATCCCACATGTACCACTTCACCTTATGAAGAAACTTCTTCCTTTGAGCATAAGACAAGTCTGGAGGCATGATATTACGCACAAGGTAGTTCACAATGTCTGCGAACCACGGTTCTTCCTCTTGTACCCCAAACAACTGCTCATTGGGAAAAGACTCATTTATCAATGTCTTATCCTGTGAAGTTACATTTGGATCTTCCAAACGAGAGAGATAATCAGCGACTTGATTCTCAGTACCCTTTTTGTCCTTGATCTCTAACTCAAATTCCTGAAGTAAAAGAACCCATCGAATCAGTCTAGGCTTCGAGTCCTTCTTTGAGACAAGATATCGAATAGCAGCGTAATCAGTGAAAACTGTCAGCGTAATCAGTGAAAACCGTCACCTTCGTCCCAAGAAAATAAGATCGAAACTTCTCAAAACCGTAGACAATAGCCAATAGCTCTTTCTCAGTAGTAGTATAGTTCAGTTGAGCACCATTGAGGGTCTTACTAGCATAGTAGACCACATGAAATATGTTGTTCTTTCTCTATCCAAGAACTGCTCCAACTTCATAGTCACTTGCATCGCACATCATCTCAAAAGGTTCATCCCAATTAGGTGCAGTTATGACAGGTGCCGTGATTAAATTATTCTTTAAGATCTCAAAAGCAGCAAGGCACTCATCATCAAACTTGAAAGGGACATCTTTCTCTAGAAGAATGCACAAGGGTTTAGAGATTTTAGAGAAGTCCTTGATGAATCACCGGTAGAAACCCGTATGACCAAGAAAGTTGCGAACTCCCTTAACAGAAATTGGTGGAGGAAGGTTTTTGATAACCCCCACTTTGGCTTTGTCTACCTCAAGACCTTTACTAGAGACCTTGTGCCCAATAATAATGCCCTGTCGCACCATAAAATGACATTCTTCCCAATTGAGAACCAGATTGGTCTCAACACACCTTTTAAGAACAGCGCCAAGATTTTACAAGCATTCGTCCAAAGAATCACCAAACACAGAGAAATCATCCATGAACACCTCCACATTCTGACCAATCATGTCAGTGAAGATAGCCATCATGCATCTCTGAAATATGGCAGGTGCACCACACAACCCAAAAGAAACACTTCTGAAGGCAAAAGTACCAAACGGACAAGTGAAGGTGGTCTTTTCTTGATCTTCCGGAGCAATATAAATCTGATTATAACCCGAATAGCCATCTATAAGATTGTAGTAATCATGCCCATCCAACCTATCAAGCATCTGATCAACAAATGGAAAAAGGAAGTGATCCTTCCTCATGGCCTTGTTCAGCTTCCTGTAATCCATGCAAACTCTCCACCCCATGAGTGTTCGAGTAGGAATGAGCTCATTCTTTTCATTAGCAACAACGGTGATACCTCCTTTCTTCGGCACACACTGAACTGGACTCACCCAAGAACTATCAGAGATGGGATAGATGATCCCTGCATCTAGCCATTTGAGGATTTCTTTCTTCAAAACTTCTTTCATGATCGGATTAAGCCTTCTTTGTTGCTCAACAGTAGGCTTGCTACCTTCCTCTAGCAGAATTTTATGCATACAATAAGAAGGGCTGATTCCCTTGATATATGTTATAGTCCATCCAATTGTCGACTTGAACTCTCTCAGAATTCGTAAGAGCTTTTCCTCATCAATACCTGAAAGGTCATATGCAATAATAACATGCAAAGTAGATACATCACCTAAAAAAGCATACCTTAAGTGTTCAGGAAATGGTTTAAGCTCAAGTGTAGGAGCTTCCTCAATAGATGGCTTAAGGCATTTTGGAGATTTATTGAACTCCTCCAATCCAAGAGATTCAAAAGGCATATCTAACATTCTCTTCCAAGGAGAAGCATTTAAATACTGCAACTGTTCATCACCTTCATCATCTTCACTATCTAAATTCCCCAACAAGGCCTTCTCTAAGGCATCAAACCTTAGCATTTGATCAAGTTCTGAAGTAACCACAGAATCGAACAACTCCACTTTTAAGCACTCCTCGTTTTCAGTAGGGAATTTCATGGCATTAAAAACATTGAACGTCACATCCTGATCCAGCACTCACATAGTAAGCTCACCCTTCTGCACATCAATCAAGGTTCGGCCAGTAGCTAAGAATGGTCTTCCCAAGATTATGGGAATCTTCTTATCCTCCTCGAAATTAAGAATTACAAAATCAGCAGGAAAGATGAGTTTATCCACCTTGACCAAGACATCCTCCATAATGCCTCGTGGATATGTAATAGATCGATCGGCCAACTGCAAGGTCATATAAGTAGGATTTGGATCAGGTAAATTCAACTTTTTGAAGACAGACAAAGGCATCAGATTGATTCTACCTCCCAAATCGCATAAACACTTGTCAAATGACAAGTTTTCGATTGTGCAAGGAATAGTGAAACTCCCAGGATCTTTAAGCTTCAGAGGTAACTTCTGTTGCAGCACATCACTGTATTCCTCCGTGAGAGCAACGGTCTCTAAGTCATCGAGCTTCACCTTCTGAGAGAGAATACCTTTCATAAACTTCGCATAACTAGGCATTTGTTCAAGAGCTTCAGCGAAAGGTATGTTGATATGAAGTTTCTTGAAAACTTCCAAGAACTTATCAAATTGCTTATCCAGCTTTTGAATCTGCAACCTCTTAGGAAAAAGAGGTGGATGATAGACCTGTTTTTCCATGTATTACCCTCAGGAGGAGTGTTGACAACATCTTTCTTCCTTGGTTCCACCTCTGCTTCCTTCTGCACATCTTCTTCAGCCACAACTTCAGATTCTGGAACTTGAGGTTTTTCAGGATTTGCAACCTTCCCAGACCTCAATGTGATTGCCTTAACATGCTCCTTAGCTTCCCTCTTTCCTGGCACTTCAGTGTCACTAGTGAGTGTACCGGGTTATCGATTCAGCAAGGCATTGGCAATCTGCCCAATTTGATTCTCCAAGGTCTTAATAGAAACCGCTTGGCTCTTGTACATAAGCCTCAACTCCTCCAATTCAGATTGTATTGTTGCAGTTGGAGTTGTTGTCTTGGTGCATATTGCAGTTGTTGAAAACTAGGAAGGTTGTATTACTTTGCTGCAGACTGCTGATAAGGCTGTTGTACCGCATTCTGATTGTTGCTCCAGCTGAATTTAGGATGATTGCTGTTAATGGGATGATAAATGGCTGGAACTGATTGCTGCGACCTCTGAAAATTGCTCACGAACTGAGCTGATTCACTAGAAATAGCACACTGCTCTGTCTCATGCGCACCAACACAAAGCTCACAGACACTAGTGATCTGATTAACTCCATAATTAGCCAAAGAATCCACCTTCATCGTCAAAGCCTGAAGCTGAGCAACTATAGCTATAACTGTATCCACTTCCAGAATTCCTGCTACCTTGCCTTGAGGCATTCTCTGAGTTGATTTCTGATATTTATTAGCAGCCATCAGCTCAATCAACTCATAAGCTTCATCATAGCTTTTAGTCCATAAGGCTCAACCTGATGCTGCATCAAGCATGGGTCTAGAAGTTGCACCCAACCCATTATAATAGCAGTTAATGATCATCCAGTCAAGCATCCCATGATGAGGACACTTTCTAAGCATCTCCTTATAGCGATCACAAGCCTCACACAAAGATTCTCCTGATTGCTGAAAAATTGAGTAAGTGCGTTTCTGATTGCAAGAAAGGCTATTGAATGAAGTAGTAATGAAGTTAGAATCTCATGTTTGTCTCATATAGTAAATCAACCTCAATTCGCTTAGTTAATTACATGTTAGTTAATTCTTAGTTATAAACAATCTCAACTTGTTATCATATTAGCATTGAATAATAACCATACCATTGTTACATAAGTGCATTAATTGAAATTAAACTAAACCAGTCTCTATGGGAACGAACTAGAAACAATTCTATATTACTTGCGAATGCGTATACTTGCGTGTAATTTAGTGCGTGTTTTCATCCTAACAAGTTTTTGGCGCCGCTGCTAGGGACTCGGTGTTAATATTTAGTTTATGTGCTTGTCATCAGTGGTCGTTAATGTTCACCGACTCGGATATTTTACTTACTTGAGTACTTTTTGTGTTTCAGGTACTCTAGAGAGCGTGTATGCTAACGCGTTCTCGATCTCACAAGAGTATACTGGATAAAGCGGAGGAAGTAGTTGAAGAAGTTTTTGTTAAGGAGAAAGTTGAAGAAGAAGCTCTTATTGAAATGGGAGAACCAGTTGCGAATCCAAAGGCTTTGATGAATTACTCTCAGCCGAAGATCAATAATATTCAGTCTAGCATTATCAGGCCAGCCATCGCGGCTAACACCTTTGAAATCAAGTCAAGCACGATTCAGATGATACAGAATTCAGTTCAGTTTGGGGGTTCTCCTATAGAAGATTTCAACATGCACATCATAGATTTCATCGAGATCTGCAACACTTTCAAGTTCAATGGAGTTTCTGAAGATGCTATGAAGTTGAGGCTTTTTCCATTCTCACTGAGGGATAAAGCTAAGTGTTGGTTGCATTCTCTTCCACCAGTATCTATCACCAAATGGGAGGATCTTGCTCAAAAGTTTCTAACTAAATTCTTCCCTATGGCGAAGACAGCTGCAATCAGAAACGCACTTACTCAATTTTTCAGCAATCAGGAGAATCTTTGTGTGAGGCTTGTGATCGCTATAAGGAGATGCTTAGAAAGTGTCCTCATCATGGGATGCTTGACTGGATGATCATTAACTGCTATTATAATGGGTTGGGTGCAACTTCTAGACCCATGCTTGATGCAGCATCAGGTTGAGCCTTATGGACTAAAAGCTATGATGAAGCTTATGAGTTGATTGAGCTGATGGCTGCTAATAAATATCAGAAATCAACTCAGAGAATGCCTCAAGGCAAGGTAGCAGGAATTCTGGAAGTGGATACAGTTATAGCTATAGTTGCTCAGCTTCAGGCTTTGACGATGAAGGTGGATTCTTTGGCTAATTATGGAGTTAATCAGATCACTAGTGTCTGTGAGCTTTGTGTTGGTGCGCATGAGACAGAGCAGTGTGCTATTTCTAGTGAATCAGCTCAGTTCGTGAGCAATTTTCAGAGGTCGCAGCAATCAGTTCCAGCCATTTATCATCCCATTAACAGCAATCATCCTAAATTCAGCTGGAGCAACAATCAGAATGCGGTACAACAGCCTTATCAGCAGTCTGCAGCAAAGTAATACAACCTTCCTAGTTTTCAACAACTGCAATATGCACCAAGACAACAACTCCAACTGCAATAATACAATCTGAATTGGAGGAGTTGAGGCTTATGTACAAGAGCCAAGCGGTTTCTATTAAGACCTTGGAGAATCAAATTGGGCAGATTGCCAATGCCTTGCTGAATCGATAACCCGGTACACTCACTAGTGACACTGAAGTGCCAGGAAAGAGGGAAGCTAAGGAGCATGTTAAGGCAATCACATTGAGGTCTGGGAAGGTTGCAAATCCTGAAAAACCTCAAGTTCCAGAATCTGAAGTTGTGGCTGAAGAAGATGTGCAGAAGGAAGCAGAGGTGGAACCAAGGAAGAAAGATGTTGTCAACACTCCTCCTGAGGGTAATACATGGAAAAACAGGTCTATCATCCACCTCTTTTTCCTAAGAGGTTGCAGATTCAAAAGCTGGATAAGCAATTTGATAAGTTCTTGGAAGTTTTCAAGAAACTTCATATCAACATACCTTTCGCTGAAGCTCTTGAACAAATGCCTAGTTATGCGAAGTTTATGAAAGGTATTCTCTCTCAGAAGGTGAAGCTCGATGACTTAGAGACCGTTGCTCTCACGAAGGAATACAGTGATGTGCTGCAACAGAAGTTACCTCTGAAGCTTAAAGATCCTGGGAGTTTCACTATTCCTTGCACAATCGGAAACTTGTCATTCGACAAGTGTTTATGCGATTTGGGAGGTAGAATCAATCTGATGCCTTTGTCTGTCTTCAAAAAGTTGAATTTACCTGATCCAAATCCTACTTATATGTCCTTGCAGTTGGCCGATCGTTCTATTACATATCCTCGAGGCATTGTGGAGGATGTCTTGGACAAAGTGGACAAACTCATCTTTCCTGCTGATTTTATAATTCTTGATTTCGAGAAGGATAAGAAGATTCTCATAATCTTGGGAAGACCATTCTTGGCTACCGTCCGAACCTTGATTGATGTGCAGAAGGGTGAGCTCACTATGCTAGTACTGGATCAGGATATGACTTTTAATGTTTTCAATGCCATGAAATTCCATACTGATAACGAGGAATGCTTAAAAGTGGAGTTGGTCGATTCTGTGGTTACTTCAGAACTTGATCAAATGCTAAGGTCTGATACCTTAGAGAAGGCCTTGTTGGGGAATTCAGATAGTGAAGATGACGAAGGAGATGAGCAGTTGCAGTATTTGAATGCTTCTCCTTGGAAGCGAAGGCTAGATATGCCTTTTAAATCTCTTGGATTGGAAGAGATGAAAAATTCTACAAAGCGCCTCAAGCCATCTATTGAGGAAGCTCATACACTCGAGCTTAAACCTTTTCCTGAACACTTGAGATATGCATTTTTTGGTGATGCATCTACTTTGCCTGTTATTATTACATCTGACCTGTCAGGTAGTGATGAGGAAAAGCTCTTGAGAATTCTGAGAGAGTTCAAATCGGCAATTGGATGGACTATAGCAGATATCAAGGGAATCAACCATTTTTTATTACATGCACAAAATTCTGCTAGAGAAAGGAGGCAAGCCAACTGTTGAGCAACATAGAAGGCTAAATCCGATAATGAAAGAGGTTGTGAAGAAGGAAATTCTCAAGTGGCTAGATGCAAGGATCATCTATCCTATTTCTGACAGTTCTTGGGTGAGTCCAGTTTAGTGCGTATCGAAGAAAGGAGGTATCACTGTGGTCTCTAATGAGAAGAATGAGCTCATCCCTACTCGAACAGTCACGGGGTGGAGAGTTTACATGGATTACAGAAAGTTAAACAAGGCCACGAGGAAGGATCATTTCCCTCATCCTTTCATTGATCAGATGCTTGATAGGTTGGCTGGGCATGAATACTATTATCTTCTGGATGGCTATTCAGGTTATAATCAGATTTGCATTGCTCTAGAAGATCAGGAAAAGACCACCTTCACCGGAGTCTGGAAACGAGTCAAACGGGTCAATTCCGAGTCATGAAGAACATGACCGGAATCTGCCCAGAATCCGGTGACCATCCAGGATTCCGGCAGCCCCTTTTCAGGCCAAAAACAGAACCATTTGGCTCATTTTTCACAGGGTTTCAATTCCAAATTACTTCTCCAATCTATTCCCGGCCAACTCATAACAAAAACATCCGTAATCTTCAACTCCGGCGAAACCGACTTCAAAATCCGACCAAAATACGAAATTACTCATCTGTACATGAAACTCAATGTTCAATAGTGCAAATCAAAGCTTAAGAACTATATAATCAAACCCCTAACATATCAGGAACCAAATATTCACCAAAATCACGAAGCTATGTTTTGAAAATTGAACATAAACCATAATAATCGAACTTTGCTATCCATACATCGTTTGTTCAATTAAACACCATGAATCGATTGCAAATAACATCAGGAAGCTATATCAATCATCAAAACATCTTAATAACCCTAAAATTAAAAATCCCTAATTCGTACATAAACCCTAGAAATCGAAAATCAAAAACTACGAATTAAAACATGAAATTGATGTTAGAAAGAGAAAGAACAGATGAAAACCTTCGATTTGGGTACTTGAATCACTTAGTTTTATGCAGTAATCAGTTCGAAATCGTCAATTGAATCCTTGACCCGACCCTGTTCTTCCCGACCCGATTTGCAGAGAATTTGTGTATTTTCTGATTTTTAATTACTTAATTAATAATAATTAAATAAAAATTAGGCTATTTATAGTAGTAGAATTAATACTCCTAGTTAAAATTAAGGCCTTAATTCTACATCTTTTAAAATTAATAAGCCCCTAATTTTATAATTTTTGAGTATTAAAATTTAATTTATAAAAATTTTATATATACAATTTATATGTCAAAATTTCCCAAAAATTGTGAATAATGCAAAAATACAAAGAAATGGTATAAATGAAAGTCCTGTAATTTTATAAAAATAAAAATATGATTTTTTGTGGGGTTTTTAACACCCAATGGGGCCCGGAAAAGTCCTTTTTCGCGAAACGGGAAAATTTATAAAATACCCAGATGTTCAGAATAATGCGATGGTAAGAGCCGTTTGATGAAAAATAAGGCCCATTATTTTATTTGAAATATCTGCTTTAAAATCATGATTCGGGTCGTATAACTTTTGAAATGAAAGCTATAAATGCAAAAATAAAGTATCTAAAAAATACCTTAAAAATACCTGGACGACACAGAATGCATGTAACACATAGCAATTAGGGTTTGACAGTTAATTACACATAAATGACACTTTAACACATATAATTTATTATAAAAATGATATAATACAGATGTAAATTTCCCAGACGTTACAGATCCTGCGGAGGGTTTCGATTTTTTAAGATTTAAATTTACGTTTTTCGTTGCGTTTATGTGCTAAAACCCTTCAATTAGCAGTAGCACCGCCAATTCTTCGAGTGTTAGTGGTACGAGGCCTAGGTTTGCTACTTCGGAGGCTGAAGCGGAGTATGCGAGGCTGTTGACGAAGCTGATAGCGAAGGAGAGGGGTTTTCTGCCATCGGGTAAGGATGGTAAGCTTTTGGAGATGATTCTGGAGATGGGTTGGGTTTCTTTTTGTGAGACACCCATTGTTGTGCCCGTGAGTGTTATTCGTGAGTTCTATACGAACGCGAAGGCGAATAAGAATGGGTACTCGGTGGTTCAAGATTTGACGGTGGACTATACTTTGGAGGTTATTCGTAGGGTGATTAACCAGCCCAAGAGACAGCCGGGTCTGGATGATTGGGTGACGAAGACCGGAGAGGACTTTAACTTGGACTTGATTGTTGCTATATTGTGTATTCCTTAGACTCACTCAAAGTTCAAGAGGGGCATGAACGAGTATGCCAGTTTCCCCGCCTCTTGCATGAACAGGTTTGCTCGTGCATGGAACTCTTTTATCTGTGTGAACATCATGCCTTCTTCACATGTGCACGATGTTACTGTGGATCGTGCCAAGTTGTTGTGGAGGATTCTACAGGGAGATTATGTGGATCTTGGGTCTGTGATTTATCAGGGTATCTTGAGGTTTCTACGAGGGAGCACTACGGGGTCTATTCCATATGTGTCGATTGTGACGAAGCTTTGTGTGGCGGTTGGAGTTCATTGGCATGCACATGAGCAGCTTCAGTAGCCTAGTGCCCCTATCAACGGCTTTATGATCTTGAGCGTACAGGAGTGGTATGGTGGGAAGGCTGATGAGAAGGGGCTTGGATACACTTATGATCACTTTCCAGGTGGTCGTCCAGCTGATCAGACATATGCCGGTGGTTCAACTCAGGCTAGTAAAGCTGCATGGAGACATCAGAGCGGGGAGCCTAGTTCTTCACAACAGCAGTAGCAGGAAGCAGAGGATAGTGCTGGTTTGGGTTCAGCACAGTATAGGCATTTCATGAGGCGGATGGATACGATGCATGACATATGTAACAGGTTTGCACAGGACCTTACCCAGGCATTGGGTACAGCTTTCAGAGCCACAGGAGTTGACATTTAGTGGCCAGTTTTTTGTGAGGATTCTGTGTACCCTCCTCCTAACACTCCACCCACAGAGGGTAATGACCATCCTGATTTCGAGTAGGCATGCCTGATTCCTTACTATTACCTTCATTGAGGACAGTGAAAATTTTAAGTTTGAGGGTGGCAGTTAAGGAATATATGTGTGTGTGTGTGTCCATTTAGTTGCATACCTCATGATAGTTTAGTTCATATAGTTGCATATTTGTCAAGTAGTTTTTTTTTATTTTGAATATTAGTATGTTGCATATAGTTGCATGTGCATTTTATCATGATCCCTTAAGTTTGTTGTTCCGATTAATTTGTGATATTGATGCGAGTGTAGTGATGTCGTATAAAGGGATGTTAAGTCCTATCGAGTTGATTTGCATGCTAGAAACAAATAAAATTTCACTAAGTCTTATAGGTTGCTTGTGTGCTAGATCATGATCATGGTTTGTTTATTTTTCAAGGTTTAATCACTTGTTTATGTCTAGAATTTAGGATATTCTCTTAGTGGCGTAATAACAGGGATTTTCAAAAATTGGAGAAAACATTGGATTTCATTGCTAGTTGTTGTGGCTAGGTGTCAAATGGCTAGTAGCCGGCTCATTTTATATGAGTAGTCTAGGGTTGCGCGAGATGGAGCGAAACGCACTCGTTCAGAAATCGTGTGAGAAATAATAATGAAAAAAAGAAAAGAAAAAATATATGTTGATGTATAATTGATCACGAGTGGGCTCTTTAATACTCGAGTTATTAAGTTCTTAGGGGACTTTGTGCCTAGTGACCTAAAACTTTTATAGTATGGGATCCACTAACCTAACGCTCGCTACATGGGTATTATTGCATAAGTCTTTTGTGGACCTCACTCATTGCACGGTCAAATAAGCATGTTTGTGTTGTTTATGTGTTATAAATAAATGCATGAATCCTTGTATAACTCCGATAAAAATTGAAGTATTGCCAGTCATTTTGAGTTTAGCGTATATTCTATTTATAACCTTGTGATTTCCTTGATGAGTAGTAAGTCATGATTATTGATCTAGTTGTGATAGTATATCTGTTAAATATTTGCACACACACACGTTTCTGGCTTGTAAGTTGAATTGTGGGATTTGATTGATCTTTGTGTGAATAATTGCATTTGTTGAGAATTGCTTATTGGTTGGTTTAGTTATTCTGAGGGGATCGTTACATTCATGTAGTTGCATTAATGCATTCTTATTTCGTGTTCTTTGAGTATGTTTATGCTTGAGGACGAGCATCGGTTCAAGTTTGGGGGTGTGTTAAGTGGCATTTATGTCCACTTAAAATGCTTCATAAAGGCTTGAATTAGTCTTTTGTACTCGAGTTGTTTGTGTTTTTGATACGTTTTTGTAGTTTTTTGCATTTCAGGCATAGATAAAGGAAGGATGAGATTTAGCTTTATTTTGGTGCTAAATTGTTGTTGGGAATGTGCCTCGGATGTTCGCTTGTTGATCGCCATAAAAAACCAGCAAATAAAACAGAAGTCAGACGTTTTTCCAGAAGGTCAGCGCGCCCGCGCTTTGTAAGCGCGTGCCCGCGCTGATTTGTCAGAGTTACAGCGCACCCGCGCTGGGATAGCGCGCGGTCGCACCGAGTCAAATTCCTGGAATCCTGAATTGATTAGAAGATGGATTTTCTGGACTTCTCTTCTGATTGGGCTGCTATTTAAAGACTCTTTAAAGACGTTTTTCATAACGGAGACTAAGGAGAAGATGGCGAGAAGACCTAGGAGCACAAATATAACGAAGGCAAATATGATCTAGTTTATTCTTGTAATTCTTTATTTAAGTTGTAATCTTGGATGCTAGTTTTCTTGTTTGTTGAACCTATTACTCGTGATTACATACTTTGATTATTATTCAGTTTTATAAAGACTTAGTTTATTATACCATGCTTTCATCGGAACCCGTGGTGATGATGAGTTCGGTTATGAACTAATTGTTATCGTGGGGTTCTAGCGGATTTACTTATGGATTTCAATAGTTAATTTGTTTCGATATCTTAGTGTGTGGTGATTGTATGATTTCCTAGTATTGGTTGTGCTTATTCGTCTTATGAGCGTCGCAAACTTATAAGATAGCGTGTTAATCTCTATCGAAGCGAAAGTGAATATAGGGGTTTAGAACTTGTCATGCTAGCATAGGTTCATGTATTTGTTATGCATGATTCGTAGGTAATTTTAACCATCTTACTTGCCCTATGTAATCACGATAGATAACTTGTGTTTAAACCTTTATGTTGTCAAATTTTATAGACATATAGGGTCTCAACATACTTGGTGTCTATTCAGCTTCCATCTCTTTTGTGGATGTATGGTAGTAGGGTATTCGTGCTACGAAAGTTGGCGTTTACTAGTTTTGTGTTATCTGATTAGTTGTCATCACCATTGCATGCTAAGGATAAGAACAAAGGCTATTGAATGAAGTAGTAATGAAGTTAGAATCTCATGTTTGTCTCATATAGTAAATCAACCTCAATTCTCTTAGTTAATTACATGTTAGTTAATTCTTAGTTATAAACAATCTCAACTAGTTATCATCTTAGCATTGAATAATAATCATACCATTGTTGCATAAGTGTATTAATTGAAATTAACCTAAACCAATCTCTGTGGGAATGAACTAGAAAGAATTCTATATTACTTGTGAACACGTATACTTGCGTGTAATTTAGCGAGGTGTGATATTGGCAGGACATCATTTCTATGCCAACTTAATACCTTTTAAGTTGGGAGAATTTGATGTTATCTTAGGAATGGATTGGTTGTCAGAGAATAACACTCAGATTGATTAAAAGAATAGAAAAGTGAGACTTCAGAGATAGTAAGAAGAAGGTAAAATTTTGAGGGAGTAAGCAGGAAAAGAAGTTCTTAACGATAGCTCAAGTGAAGAAATCATTACGTCAGAATTGCGAGACATATTTGGCCCATGTGATAGACACCGGCAAAAAAGTTCTCGTGCTCGAAGCGATTCTAGTTGTCAATGAGTTTTCATATATCTTTCCAGACGATCTTCCAAGATTACATCCCGACAGAGAAATTGAGTTTGCGATTGATTTAGCACCCGAAACAGAACCAATATCTAAAGCTCTATATCGGATGACACTAGTGGAGATGAAAGAATTGGCAACTCAGTTGCAAGATCTTTTGGAAAAAGGAGTTATAGGACCAAGTGTATCTCCGTGGTGCGCACCAGTTTTGTTTGTTAAGAAGAAAGATGGAAGTATGCGACTGTGTATTGATTATCGAGAATTAAATAAGCTGGCCATTAAGAACAAGTATCTGTTGCCAAGGATCGATGACTTGTTTGACCAACTGAGAGGCGCTGTATGGTTTTCTAAGATTGATTTAAGATCGGGATACCATCAACAGAAGACATTCCGAAGACAGCATTCAGAACCAGATATGGGCATTGTGAGTTTATGGTGATGGCATTTGGATTAACCAACGCACCAGTAGCTTTTATGGACTTGATGAATCGAGTATTCAAGAAGTATTTGGATAAATTCGTGATTGTATTCATAGACGACATTTTGATCTATTCCAAGATGGAAGAGGAGCATGCAGAGCATTTGAGAATAATTCTGGAGATATTGCGACAGGAAAAATTCTACGCAAAGTTATCAAAGTGTGAGTTTTGGTTAAAAGAAGTATGATTTCTTGGGCACGTAATTAGTAATAAAGGAGTGGAAGTGGATCTGTCAAAGATTGAAGCTATAATCAACTGGGGGAGACCAAGAACACCAACAGAATTAAGAAGTTTTATGGGATTGGCAGGTTACTTCAGAAGATTTGTACAGGATTTTGCAAAGATAGCTACGCCATTGACAAAGCTCACCGGAAAGAACCAGAAATTTGAATGGAATGAGAAGTGCGCGGAGAGTTTCCGGGAATTAAAGAAAAGATTAGTATCTTCTCCAGAGCTAGTCTTACCAGATGATCAAGGAAACTTTGTGATCTACAGTGATGCGTCGTATAAAGGATTAGGATGTGTTTTGATGCAGCATGACAAAGTGATAGCCTACGCTTCAAGACAACTGAAACCACATGAAGAGAAGTATCCTACTCATGATCTTGAACTAGCATCTATAGTGTTTGCATTGAAGATATGGATGCACTACCTGTATGGTGAAAAGTGTGAGATCTACACGGACCATAAAAGTTTAAAGTATATCTTCACCTAGAAAGAGCTGAACATGAGGCAAAGAAGATGGCTAGAATTGATCAAGGACTATGACTGTACCATTAATTATCATCCAGGAAAATCAAATATGGTGGCAGACGCTCTAAGCAGAAAAGAAAGGTTAGACATGATCACTTCATCTGAGGAATTAATCAAGGAATTCGAGAAGCTTGAGATAGAGGTCAGTATTTCAAGTATGTCTACAGATATGTTGTGTGTTATGTCTTTTGAACCAGAATTATTGGAGAAAAGAAGAATATGTCTGGAAGAAGTAATGAGTCATGAATGAGATAAGTTAACAGGAGAAGAGATAGGGAGTCAAAAGGATGATAAAGGAATACTAAGATTTTCTTCCAGAATATGGATACCTAACGTGGCCGAATTAAAAGATAAAATTCTTCGAGACGCTCACAACTCCAGATATTCAATGCATCCCGGAAGTACAAAGATGTACAGAGACTTGAGAGAAAACTTTTGGTGGCCAGGTATGAAGAAAGAAATTGTTGAATGGGTAAGTAAGTGTTACACTTGCCAAAGAGACAAAGCGGAACATCAAAGGCCCAGTGGATTGTTACAGCCACTG
Source organism: Apium graveolens (assembly GCF_009905375.1). Lineage (NCBI taxonomy): Eukaryota > Viridiplantae > Streptophyta > Magnoliopsida > Apiales > Apiaceae > Apium > Apium graveolens. Next base: position 68,583,237 of record NC_133648.1, on the reverse strand, counting down.
GACATTCCAGAATGGAAGTGGGAACATCTTGCGATGGATTTCGTAGTTGGTTTATCAAGGACCAAGGAAAACCATGATGCTATTTGGGTTATTATTGATAGATTGACTAAGTCAATATATTTTCTCCCTATCAACGAGAGATTTTCATTGGATAAATTGGTTCGGTTATACCTGAAGGAAATTGTAGTTCGATATGGAGTTCTAGTATCCATAATTTCAGACAGAGATCCACGATTTAATTCAAGATTTTGGAGAAATTTTCAAGATTATCTCAGAACGAAGCTGAATACGAGTATCGCGTACCATCCGAAGACAGATGGTCAAAGTGATAGGATAATTTAGACTATCGAAGACATGCTAAGGGTATGTGCTCTAGATTTTGAAGGAAGTTGGGACGAACATTTGCCATTGGTTGAATTCTCCTACAACAATAATTATTATGCCAGTATTGGAATACCTGCCATACGAAGCCTTGTATGGAAGAAGATGCAGATCTCCAATATGTTGGGATGAAGTTGGTGAGAGAAAGATTTTGGGTCCAGAATTGATCCAACAGACAAAAGAAAAAGTAGAACTCATTCGAAAAAGATTAGTGGCAGCTCAAGATCTTTAACGCAAATATGCTGAACCTGCCAAAAAGGATATGGAATTTGAAGTTGGAGAGACAGTGATATTAAAGATTTCACCTTGGAAAGGTTTATCCAGATTTGAAAAGAAAGGAAAGCTGAGTCCACATTATGTTGGTCCTTTTGAGATTTTAAGGCATGTGGGAAAGGTCGCTTACGATCTATCCTTACCACCACACATGGAGCATATCCACAATGTGTTCCATGTGTCAATGTTGAAGCGTTACTTGCCTGATTCGAATCACGTGATAGAATATGAGCCAATTGAGATTCAACCAGACTTGTCTTTTGTAGAGCGACCGGTACAGGTTTTAGACCGGTAGGAGAGAGTGCTTAAGAATAAGTCGGTGTCCTTAGTACGATTTTTGTGGAGGAATCCCAAGGTTGAAGAGTCGGCCTATGAGTTGGAAAGCGAAATTCGAACCAAGTATCCTCACTTATTTTCCTAAGCTGATTCTGAGGACAGAATCCCATTAAGGGGGGATGATGTAATATCCAGGAAAATTTTGTGAATATTTTATGGTAATTAAATAAATATTATGTGTTTATATAAGTTTAAATTGAATATTGTCATGTTGTAGTTGTTGTATGTGATCCCACGAGGACCAGAATTTTTTTCGATTAATTGTTATATGTTTAAAATACATTTATATGAATCGATCCGTAATCTGGACACGTGTTTATTAGCGCCTTTATCGAGGTACTTGTTTTATCTCGTTTTATGTGCGTTTACATGCATTTTATGTGTTTTCGGGATTTTCTGTTAATTTAGGAATCATTTCGGTTTGTAAAAAATCAACGGATCGGGACCCCACCAGAACATCAAATCCCACAAAATTTATATTTTTACTTTTATCAAACCATTCATATTTCAAATACCTATTATTTTTGTATTTTTGAATTATTCATAACTTTTGGGGAATTTTGATATAAATTTTATATTTAATTACTTTTAAAATTATTCCCCATAATCATTATTTTTGGGCCTAATTATTTTAATTAAGGGATAAAAACACCCTTAATTGATTTTGGGGTATTTATTTTTCAAAAAGTATAAATAGCCTAATTAATTTTTCATTTTATTTTAGTAAAAACAAAATAGAAAATCAAGAAATTGGGGGTGAAAATTTGTTCTTCAACAAAGAATCACTGTTTTTGAGAGCTACAGAGTTCCGTTTGTGAAGCTCTAGCAAACAAATCAATCCTCTCATCAAGCTCTTTCTGTCCATACCAAAATCGTAATCTAAGGTTAAGTATTTAATAAATTCGATTTTTGGTGTTCTTGAGTCGAATTTGGTTTTTGAGTTTTGATGTTTATTGGTCGATATTGATGATTTTAATAGATTCCTGGACTTGTTGAATATCAATTTGTATTTTTATTTGATTTATTTAAGTTCGGAATTAGAATAGTCGATTTTTTATTTTTCTTAATTTTTGATGTCGATTTTCCCGATTATTCAGATGATGATTGTTGAGTCTGGATATATGAACGTGTTATATGTAATTCAGGCGCTGTTTTCATGTATAATTTGTTAATTATGGTTGTATTTTGGCTGAGTTCAATCTTTCGCCGGAAAAGATGAACTCGAGGTTGTGTTTTTGCCGGAATCCGAGTTTCGGGGATTAATTGTTGTAGTTATGGCCATAATTGGAGAATTTAGATGTTGTAGAATGTGTTTGGGTTGAGAAACGAAAGGGAAGGGGCCGTTTTGGGAGTGTTATGGACTCGCCGGAGTCCAGCGAAGAGCCACCGGAATCTGGAATTTTTCCAGGAACCGGTGGGTCTTCAAACCCGACCTGGTCGAGTTCATACCGACCCGTTTTCTTGAGTTCAAAACTCGGTTTTGATCTTCAGAAACCCTAATCCCAATTCCAGAACCTGTTTCAGCCTTTTCTTTTTAAAAATTTATTTCAAAATTCAATTTCTATTTTCAAAATCATTTCTTTTAATTTTAAAAATTATTTAGTTGTTATTTTTAAATTCTAAAATTATTTAGTTAATTAATTTAAATTTCAAAAATTATTTTCTTTTGTTATTTTCAAAAATCCAATTTTATTTAATTATTTATAATTTATTTTAGTTCATTATTTATGGATTTAATTAATTGATTAATTCATTTAATCAATTAATTTTATTTATAAATAGTTAAATAAAATATAATTATTTGTAATTAATTCAAATAATTCCTTAAAATTATTTTTGAGGTTTTAAAATTTATATTTATGTATTTAAAAATCAATTAATATTATTATTAATTGATTTATTCCTATTTTATTCATAATAAATAAACCGTTCGTCCGTTTAATACGAAACGAACGCATATACACTCAGAAAAATATTCTGCTTCCAATAAAAATACTTTTGAGACCTAATTTCTTTTGTTTTGAGAGGTTGTTTGATTTGTGAGTCATTCTGAGTCGATATTTGATCGTTAAATACTACCATTGACCCAATTTCAATTTTAAAAGCACCGAGTCCTATATTTTTGACGATCTGAATTATGTGTTATATGAAATATGTGATTACGTGTTATATGAGTAACATGATTACGTGTTATGTGATATGCATGCTATCTGTTTACAGTTTTAAAATGTTATGATTAGTTATAAACGATCGGGTAGACGTCAAGACGTATAGTTACTGTTAGGGCGAAATCACGCACTAATATTCACGCAAGTATACGCGTTCGCAAGTAATATAAAATACTTTCTAGTTCGTTCCCTCAGAGACTCAGATTAAGTTATTGTCTAATTAAACTCACTCACCAATGTATGATTACTTCTCAATGTTAAGATAACACTTAAAATTGTTGATTAAATATTAACTATAATTAACTACTTAATTAACCACTTAACTAACACTTCAATTTATCAATAATAAAACACTCATGAGATCACAACTTCATTATTACTTCCTTCTATAGCCATTGGATAAAACTTCACCAGAAACTTTTGCGCAAGATCTTGCCACGTAGTGATGGACCCAGCTGGTTCAGAATGTAACCAGTCTTTAGCCTTATCCCTCAGTGAGAATGGGAAAAGCCTCAACTTGATAGCCTCATCAGTCACGCCATTATACTTAAAAGTGCTGCAGATCTCGATAAAATTCCTTATGTGCATGTTGGGGTCTTCAGTTGCCGCTCCTCCAAAAGAAACAGAATTCTGCACCATCTGAATAGTGCCCGACTTGATTTCAAAGGTGTTAGCTTGAATAGCCGGATGAAGGATGCTTGACTGAATGTCATCAATTTTAGGCCGAGAAAAATCCATAAGAGCTGGATCAGCTTGATCAATACGATCTCCCATGTTTACTGGTTCTTTCTGCTCAGTTCCTGAATCCGAATCCTCAAAATCTAACTTCTCCGGAGTATCAAGAACTTCGTCTTTCTCCTCAGCTGTATCTAAGGTCCTCTTGCGAGCACGAGAACGAGTTTGCATAAACGCTTGCTAAAGTACCTGAAACACAACCGAAAAAAATAATTAACTACTACGTCCTAATCACTGAGTCTTAATGACCAATGATGGTAAGTACATAAACTAAACAAATACGCCGAGTCCCCGGCAGCGGCGCCAAAAACTTGTTAGGGCGAAATCACGCACTAATATTCACGCAAGTATACGCGTTCGCAAGTAATATAGAATACTTTCTAGTTCGTTCCCTCAGAGACTCAGACTAAGTTATTGTCTAATTAAACTCACTCACCAATGTATGATTACTTCTCAATGTTAAGATAACACTTAAAATTGTTGATTAAATATTAACTATAATTAACTACTTAATTAACCACTTAACTAACACTTCAATTTATCAATAATAAAACACTCATGAGATCACAACTTCATTATTACTTCCTTCTATAGCCATTGGATAAAACTTCACCAGAAACTTTTGCGCAAGATCTTGCCACGTAGTGATGGACCCAGCTGGTTCAGAATGTAACCAGTCTTTAGCCTTATCCCTCAGTGAGAATGGGAAAAGCCTCAACTTGATAGCCTCATCAGTCACGCCATTATACTTAAAAGTGCTGCAGATCTCGACAAAATTCCTTATGTGCATGTTGGGGTCTTCAGTTGCCGCTCCTCCAAAAGAAACAGAATTCTGCACCATCTGAATAGTGCCCGGCTTGATTTCAAAGGTGTTAGCTTGAATAGCCGGATGAAGGATGCTTGACTGAATGTCATCAATTTTAGGCCGAGAAAAATCCATAAGAGCTGGATCAGCTTGAACAATACGATATCCCATGTTTACTGGTTCTTTCTGCTCAGTTCCTGAATCCGAATCCTCAAAATCTAACTTCTCCGGAGTATCAAGAACTTCGTCTTTCTCCTCAGCTGTATCTAAGGTCCTCTTGCGAGCACGAGAACGAGTTTGCATAAACGCTTGCTAAAGTACCTGAAACACAACCGAAAAAAATAATTAACTACTACGTCCTAATCACTGAGTCTTAATGACCAATGATGGTAAGTACATAAACTAAACAAATACGCCGAGTCCCCGGCAGCGGCGCCAAAAACTTGTTAGGGCGAAATCACGCACTAATATTCACGCAAGTATACGCGTTCGCAAGTAATATAGAATACTTTCTAGTTCGTTCCCTCAGAGACTTAGACTAAGTTATTGTCTAATTAAACTCACTCACCAATGTATGATTACTTCTCAATGTTAAGATAACACTTAAAATTGTTGATTAAATATTAACCAAAATTAACTACTTAATTAACCACTTAACTAACACTTCAATTTATCAATAATAAAACACTCATGAGATCACAACTTCATTATTAGTTCCTTCTATAGCCATTGTTATTACCTTTAGCATGCGACTGTGATGATATTAATCGAATAACACGAAACTGATAAAAGCCAACTTTCATTGTACTAATACCATTCTACCAAACATCCACAATTAAGATAGAAGTTGAATAGTCATCAATTATGTTGAGTTCCTATATGTCTACAGAAATTGACAACACAACGATTTAAGCACAAGTTATTCCTTTTGATTACATAGGGCAAATAAAACTGTTAGAGTTACCCACTAATCATGCACAACGTACATGAACCTATGCTAGCATGGCAAGTTCTAAATCTCGAGATCCACTGTCGCTTCACAAGAGATTAACACCCTATCTTATATGTTCGCGACGTACATAAGACGAATACACACAACCAATCCTAGATATCATGCAATCATCACACACTAAAGTATTAAACAATTAACTAAAGAATTCCATAATAAATCCGTTGTAACCCCATGATCACGATTAGCCCATAATAGAACTTATCGCCATCATGGGTTCATATGAAATCATGATAAACAACACAAGAAAATAATAACTAAACTAATTATATTAAAACAGAGTACGTCACAAGAGTAAATAAGTCAAAGCAAGAAAACTAGCATCCAACGTTACAACGAAACAAGAATCACAAGAAAATATGCTTCCTCTTCGCTGCAGTGTGCTAAATCGGTCTTCTTCTTTATCTCCTTCGCTTCTTGCGCAAAACACAATCTAAAACATAATCTCCTTCATTATCTCTGTGAAAACGTCTCAAATCTACTTATATAATAGTCCCATAAAACTCAGATTATATAGAAGTTGGAAGCCAAACAGAAGTAGAAGTCTAAAATAATTCAGCTTTTCCCCGACCCTGCGCGGCCGCTCAGCATTTCTGCGCAAGCGCGCAAGGCTGCTGCGTGGCCGCTCAGCATTGCTGAGCGGGCGCGCAGGACCCTTCTGGAAAAATTCCAGGTTTGCTCCGTTTCTTCGCCGTAATCTGCCCGTTCTTTTCCTCTCGCAATGGTGAACACATGCCAAGGCTTATTCTTGATGATTCCTCCTCCGAAATGCAACTAATACCCTGAAATGCATAAACACTAGAAAAACGCATCAAATACACAAAATACTTGATTTCAAGACACCAATTTAAGCCATTTTAAGACGTTCTAAGTGGTATAAAATGCCACTTATCAGTTACATCGATTGAGTTTGGTTTTGTTAATTGAGATAATCCTTTTGTTTATAGAAACAAGTAGCAAGGAGCGTAGTCAAATGTTAGACGGAGTTGGTAACCAACAGTTATAAACCAGTATTATATTGAGAAGTTATCGAGCATACCAATCAAGTACTCCTGAACTTTCTTGTAGTATAGTTGCAGGTATCCCTACCTTCACTTATCGTTCAAGTGATATTTATTTTGGACTCTATTATGCAAGTTTCTATACTATTCTAATTTCAGAGTAGTTTAGCATTTCATATATCAGATTGTTTAATCATAATCATGTAAGTATATCTTCCCTATTCTAAGTTCAGAATAGTTAAACGTTTTTATATTTCGCTGTAATTACTCTATACAGTGGAACTTTGAGATGAGATTAGCGAATAACTAATTGTTCTAGTTATTTCGCCATCAGTTGATGTGGTTACTCCGGACCACGTGAAATAGGGAGTTAAATTGACAAGGATGTCATTGATATGTCTCCTTTAATAAATATTGTTTTGTGAATTGGTTACTGGTTAGCGTAAGAGGCCGATGCATCGGTCCAGCGTGAGCTATTATACGAAACTGTAATATCTTGCTAGGCGAATATATGCCTTTTGTGGATATCCTATAGGTACGGTATGATTGCGGGATACTAATACCTATATTTATGGTATGATTGTGGGATACCGGTGTTGTTTCATGACTGATCATCTGGAACAACATGGTGCATAGCTGTGTTTTGTTAAAAATGTCGCCTAAACATTAAAGCTTATATTAGCTTCTGGTTTTACTCAGATATTGTTGTTGTTGTTCAATTATAAGCTATATACTGCTTGCTGAGCATTTCTTTCGCTCTTACTTGTTTATTATTCTGATCTTTCAGTGCGTTAGAGCAAGCTTAAGTTCCAGGTTTCACCAGAAGTTGTGTACTTGTAAATAGTTTGGTGTGTTTTTCCGGGTAGACTGTTTTGGGATGCTTGATTAGTCTAGATGTTTGTAATAAAATCTGAAGAGTTTGTAAAACTAAATAGACTTATGGGTTATAATAACATTTGATTGATGTTAGTGCCTATTTCATACTATAACCTGTGATCGATCCAGTTGCATGCAAGGGATTATATTTATTATTTTATTATATTGTGCCTATTTTAGTATTGTTTATCGTATAATGACTCCCAAATCTAGACCCCGGATTTGAGGGCGTCACAAGAGAGAAGGGGGATGGGGCTTGCGCAGTTGCTGTAACCCTACCTCCTTCAAGATGGTTGAGCAACCTCTTAAGATCATCCACATAGAACGTTCCTACTCTAGGATTGGTTTGAACGTTGAGTTGTTAGGGTTGCTCCACAACCTGTTGTTGTTCCCCTTCGTTACCCCCCCGGTGTATTGGTGGATCTTGCCGCCCCTCGCCCTGAGGCTGCGGCTGTGGTATATTGCCATCACGATTTTGACCATCCCCTTATGCACGAGGTTCCTCCTGGCCGCGTCTCAGTATCTCATCATTGTCTTACAACCTTTCTTGAATTCGAATGCCGTCCCTGTCATGAGGACGCGTCCTAGATCCATTGCCCATAGCACTGTGAGAGGCTATAGGAACAATGACAGGGGTTTCTTCAGTTGAGGGTGCGCCCTCTCGTCTTCTATGATATGGCGCCCTTTCATGCTGATATCCCCTCCTTCCCCGTCCATCCTTTGATAGCCTCGGTCATAATTTCCAAACCTTCTACGTGGAGGGGAACGCTCGTGTTCGCGGTGTCGCACCCTATCATCCCTTGGATATGTAGGGGCACGCTCGTTGTATCACGGGGCCTTGCTTCTCCACCGTTTCCTTTCTTTTTCCATTCTAGCAGCAACATCCTCAAATTGTCATCTTCCAACCTTATGCCAAGTTTCCCCTTCAGGGTTGAAACATCTCTTCTTTCCTCATCTTGGTTCTGGATATTCTCCGCACATCGACACTCATCCACTGTACGTCCAGACCTATACGGATACGGGACAACCTGATTGTCGATACGAGGCTTCTCTCTTCCATCAGTATCCTCATCGATAAGCTCCACAATGGGCTCGACGTCATCAGAGTATTCCAAGCGCCGCGGAGTGATTCACAGGTTTCCTCCATTGGCTTGGCCGTGAACATCCTGGGTATCTCCTTCGACCACGGGAGCTTTCCCCAAGGCGTGGCCATGGCGGGATAAATGACAACCCCTCCTTATTTTGCGACGCTCCACCGTGCTCAACCTCGAGTTAAAATTGTTCAGAGTGTCCCCCATGCGATACAACTGCTCCAAGATATCAGCGTTGCTTATGAGAATTGGTAGTGTTCCTCCCATATCGGGAGCTCGTGGAGGATTGCTATATTTCTGGGCATGTAGGGTTTATGGCGAGTGTAGCCTCCCTCGCCATCTACTTCAGATCTGCTATCACTTCCATCGTAAGAACTTTCATCATGATTGTAAGATATCTTTTCCTCCTAAGATTATGATCTTGATCAGCACCCCTCCTTCTAGCGCCAATTTATTGACGGAGGAATCTGGTAACAATAAAGTTTGAGGTTTCTCGCCGGAATCAAGATCTGTGACGGTGGTTCTTTCCCCTCCTTCAAGCGGTGTGTGGTAATTGTATCTTGATTAGTGGCTGAGATTGATTAGGGCAAGTGGTGGCTGCTTTTCAGCTCTCAACTTCTTACCCCTCTCAATGTGCCTACGTACCCTTTATATAGGGATCAAGCCTGACGTAGTTCTTGGGGAACAAGAAATCTAATGGGCGTAGACTTCTCATTCCTAGGCCTGGTAGAAGTCCCTCCACAATTCATCTTCCGCTAGATTTAGGAATGTCTAATTATGAGGCCCAACCACGAAGGCCCAAGGCTTGCTCGTAATTGTAGGACTTCACGGATAGTGCATCTCCCTGCGCAAGAATAAACTGCGCATAACACTCTGCTCCAGCTATCTCCCTTGATTTACGAACGCAAGTATAGCCACGGTTCACCCCAAATGTCGGACGCGTCCCTGTCCCCCGAATGAGGATAACCCATCAGATAGCAGGACAGGTGATCCCAAGCTCTTGGGTGTAAAATGCGGGATGACTCCAAAGTTCTCCAACGAGGACACCTGTTGAATACACGAATAGAGTTCCCAAAACTCACACCAAAGTTAACCCCAGATCCCCAACGAGGACACCTGTTGAATATAGGAGGAGACCTTCAATCATCAGGCATACCCCTGGAAGCCTTCAAGATTTTCACGGACATCCCCCTCCTTGACCTTCTCAAGGAGGGAATTCTTCGAAGAGTTCCTACAACAAATACATTAGTGAAAACAATCCTCATTCTTCTTCGCCTTGTCCTTGAAGTGTACCTGTTTGCCTTGTTATAGATGAGGACAAGCCCAACTTATTCAAAAGTATACATCTCCCAAGGACATGACGCATCGTCTTTTTGTGGAATGCACACATTTCCCTTGTATTGTAACCTTAACATGTGGACAATCTATCATGGAAATTCTACCCATGTAAGGCGCGCCCTAAGCTCTGGACGCATCCTAGACGCATCGAGATTTCCTCCACATCCTTCGGCATGGAAACTTTGACCTCAAACGACCCAAATCACATAGTACACTCAATATTGGATGCGTCCTCCCTTAGTACAATGTAGCCTACAACTTAATTTTTCATCTCTTTGCCCCACTTCTATTCTGATTAACCTAATACCAAAATTTGGGTATAACAATAATAATCAACTTTGACGTGACTTTGATTTTATATGCTTATTTATTATATATTTAATTTTAATTTAAAAATTAAAATAAATACTTTTAAAAGATTATGATTTGAGTTTAGTATAAAAGATTTTTCTAATGTGTGTCCATGCTAAAAGTTAATATTTAATGAGGTGCCCCGAAATATTGGTGAAGAGCTTAATAATAATGATATAACCCTACACAAAAAATTTCACCAATAAAATTTTTATAATTTATCAATCACACTTTTTTAGTATATGCGCACATTTCACGAGAAGTTAAACATTATCAATCACACGTGTTTGACTTCCGCGAGAAGTTAAACATTTCAAATTGTGGCAGTGAACTGTAAATACAGAGAGTGAACAAGGGGTAGCTCGGTCATTTACATCTTAAAATGTGTAAATGGGTTTGCAATATTTTGATACGGAAAGATATGTACAGTCCTAAAAAGGACAAGACTGGGGGTGACACGTACAATCATCCGAAGGGTTTTTCATTTCCTCTTTTGTGGCCACTACTGAAAAGGACTCACTCGTGTCGCCACACACACAGATACACACACAGTGGGAAGAGCAGCAACCATTAGCAATAAAAGATATTAATCGCCGGTAAACGAAGGCAACTCTCTCTCTCTCTCTCTTATATGATGTTTATTGATTAAAGAATGGAGTGTTTTTGTGATTATTCAAGGCTTTTTATGCATATAAACGTTAGATTACATGTTCAATTGATATTCAAGGCATTAAATTAGTTTTTGATTCCGTATCTCTAATTAGCTGCACCTAAGAGATGGTTTTTGTGTTTTTATATAACTTTATTGCTGTTATTATTGCACCAGATGTTGATTTAATGTGTGTAAACTTTTGATTTACTTTTCGAGATTGTGCTGTTAATATTAGGGTAAAGTAATTGGTGTGGAGTCTATTGAAGCTTGTATAATTACCTGTACATATGGAATGTAGATGATTAGTGTTTGTTTATATGCTATTTGTACATTTTTTAGGTATGTGAGTTGAATGCTATATTACTCTATACGGACTCGATAAATCTGAAGATGGGGGGTACGGGAGCACAGTCCTATTTCTGACACGGATGCGGGAACATGATCCTATGTTTGACATGGACAAGATATAATACATTAACAAACTAGTATGGAGAATATGATAACTTAACAAAAAGTATTTATAAAACTAAGATTAAAGGACTTTGCAAATTAAGTATAACAGTGGTTGAATATATATATATTTAGGTGCTTACGGTTGTGCCTACTGCTCTGGAAGGTTCTACATTTTACTCGATCCTTTACAGAGATGGAATGTCGATGATTAGTTTTTTTTAAGGTTAATTATCAAACTGATCACTGAATTTTTTGGTCTCAAGTAAGTCACTCAGCTGAATGGTTGCACTACATTAGGTTATATTGAGTTTACTATTAAAATAAACGTATTATGTTAAATTCGTCTACATGGACTTGATGTGGGCCTTCAATTGGAACAGAGTGACATTTGACGTGTATTGTCTACATAAAAAGAGAACATTTCAATTAAAATAAAAGAAGAAAAGTAGGATTTGAATCGATTACAATTGAAAAGATACAAAGAACCTTAAAAACCAAATGCAGATGTATTTAGGTGGATCGAGTCTTACATGGAATGCAGACATTACAAAATTAACTATTATAATATTAGATCAGCTTTTTTCCGTCTATCACCGTTAAAATATTAAACGGAGTGCTACATTTATCTAATGGGCGACTCAAAAGAGACAAAAAAATTCCAGTGATCTGGTTGATATTTTGGAGTGGAATAAGTGATCTATTTGATAATTATCACGTTTTTTACGTATATATTTACATGTACATGTTTTCCTTTTTCATTACGTATGCGTGTCGCATGTGTTTAAATTTGTGCTTACAGTTGTGCTTAGAATTCTAAAAGGTATTTTCCATAATCACTAGATCCTTTGTAAAGATAGAATATTGATGATTTAGTGTTTTTATGTATACATATATAAATTAGTTTACTTTTTTTACATGTGTTCCAAATGTATACAAGTACATGCTTAAAATTATGCTAAGGGCTCTGGAAGGGTATTCTTCATATACTTGTTTCTTTATAAATGAAATATAGATGGTTTCCATTTTTTATATATGTATGCAGTATTTCTAATTTGTATACATAAGTATCTATACTTGTTCTTAGGGATCTGGAAGGCTTTGCGTCTTTAAGAATTTTGGTTATGTGATTACTGCAATGTAATTTTATTCATGCTTTCACTGTTTTATTAAGTGTAATTTTAATTGTTAAATGCTAACATTTCTCCATATGGCTCTCAGTAAGGAGGAAGATGGGGGCAGGAAGAACACAGAACTTCATACTGAAGGACAATAAATTTCCCGAACAAAATCAGGCAGTCTCTCCAAAATCGAACAAGGCATTTAATTCAAGTTTTAGGAATCTGGGAAAAAGTCAACTTGGAGGAGTTATATTTGGTTGCAAGACTGCAACCATTGACGAGTGTCTGAACAATCAACTCTTTGGTCAGTCCTTTTCTTATTTAACCAAAATATTTTTTTTATGTACTTTTAGCTAATAAAGCTTCCAAAGTAGTTGAAAAATGAAAATATAACATACTACTTTGAGGCCTTGAATTTCTATTTACCAGATTATGAATTTGTTTTCCTTATGTTTACTACTTTTGACGCCACAAACTCTTCTTTAATAACTCTGACAGGCTTACCGGGTCCTCACATTTCATATGTTAAGAACATAGATCTTGGATTGCCGCTGTTTCTATTCAATTACAGTACCAGAAGACTTCATGGCATTTTTGAAGCTGCCTGCCCTGGGAAATTGAACATCAATCCATATGGATGGACTTCTGATGGTTCAGAAAGAACATCATATCCTGCTCAGGTATATATGTACATTTAATTTATTTATTTCTATTTTGTAACTCTAGTATATATACATACTGTATTCTATTATTTTATGAGATCTTAGGGCTCTGGCGCTCAACTGTACAATAGAATGTGCGCAGCCACGGTACATTTAATAGCTCCCAACACTCCTGTACAACAAATTAAATAGCTTGCATTATGCCCACCACAAATATAATCCCTTTAATTTAAAACAGCTCCCAAATTTTAAACACTAGAAAGTGAACATCTTGAACGCAGCATTGCCACCCTCCACTATCCTCAACACTTCTGTGACTTGCCTGCAAACACAACCTTTTAACTTATAGCCCGCATTCTTGGAAAGCCCCCACCGTTTCCTTATCATTTCACTTCAAAGTCGAAATATACGCACAGCCTTGACCTACTTCATCTTTAACACAATCAGGCCTCTTTGATTATCTTATAAACTATGCTAGTGCATATTATGTCCACCATATTACCGGACCAGGTCGGAATAAATCTATCTGGACTCCAACAAGTGGATAATATATTTGAAGTTAACTGCGCCTTGCACAGCAAGCCCAGATAGCTGTCATTGGTTTCTTGCAGGACCCATTTAAACTTATCAATACTGGACAACTTCAAAACTATTGTTTGTTAAATTTCATCAATTTCTGTCATTGACTCATGGTTAGTCTCTGGTACTTGATTAATGTAGGTCCAGATCCGCTTGCGTCTCCATTGTCAGTCATTGCATGAAGAGCAGTTCAAGCCAATAATTTGGGACAATTACTACAATTTAAAGCATTTTTGGTTTGAGCTGGACCATGCTCAAACGGACAGATTAATATCTTTACTATCATCTGTTGTGATCGCTCCAACTACATCTGCTCCAAAACTCACTAAAGAAAGAAAAATCCCCTCAACTTCACAATGGAGAGAGTTGAAGAGTGAAGGATTTGACACTGCAGTTTCAAATGGTGATTTTGCTCCTTCCTCTAGTTCAAATGGAAGTCTGGATGCTTTGGATGTTGACTGTAATCAGTCATACGAAACTTACTCGGATAGGAGAACTATAGAGGAAAGTGAAAAGGACCTTATTTACATGAAACTTAAAGAAATGGCCCTTAATCGTGAGAGATTCGACCCATCTTTAACAGTTGACAATAATGTGGTTATAGATGGTGAGAACTTGAAGCAGGAACGGTTGCTGGAGAAGCAGATAATATCAGAAGAGAAACCTGAAATAATATCAGTTAAATCAACTGATGATCCCTCTGGTATAGCTCAGGTAATCTATGTTTTCTTATCCATTTTCTTTGTCCTCGTAAGTCTTAAGGGAGTATTTTTTTTACCTGTATCATGTGCATAGATTTTTAATATAGCTTGAGTTTTTGTGCAGTTGAAAAAGAGAATGGAAGAGTTTGATGCTTTTAAAACAGAGCAAAGTCGGAAGATGGAATATTTGCAACAGAAACTGGTAATTTTTGTCATTTGCTAGATCACGATGTTCCTGTTCTATACTTCGATCGAAGTGCTACTCGTCAGGTTAAATTAGATCTCTAAGCATTTAGGCCTCTCTTTTTTTTGCCTATATTTGTGGTCTGTAAGATTCAGATAAACTAATTAATGTTAGGGTGTTACAAAAGATGGCAAGTAATAATTAAATATGCAGCTACAGTTCTTTGGCGAAATAAATGAGCATGACCAAATGGAAAACGCATCCTGCAGATGTGTTTAACATTATTTATGTAGCTCATCTCAAAAATGTCTTCTTCATACTTTGCTAATTGTCTATGTCTAAGAAATATGATGAATTCACAGGGATTGTGATTCTTATACATATTTGTCTAAAAGTAATGCATTTCTTTAGGCCTCTGAAATTGCCTTGTCTCAAATGTATTATGTTAGTAAATTAGTTACACCATGCCACTGTTAGCTTAAAATATGTTACTCTTTAATGTAATTTGAAACTGTATTCTAAATATGATACAATATTTTCTTCATTAATACTTTTACATTTAGTTTATTGCAAATTATAATCGAGTGATGGCATTTTTTTTTCATTTATGTGATGTAAGCATTGAACCTATTCTTTTGGCACATCTCTCAAAACACCTTGAAATATGTGCCTGTATTCCCCGGAGACAGGCTAAACTCATATTTGTGTATTCTTTCTTATTACAATTTTGACATCTCACTTTGTACTTCAGTTAGAAGCAGAAACAGAAATTCAACTCTTAAAAGATCGGTGCATGGTTCTAGAATCTCGATCTAATCCTGATGTAGCTAATGGCGATAAAACAGCAAGCGGAAATTTTACTGAGCTTAATTCAGATATTAATGAGTTCATGTATTTGATTGGAGGATATGATGGAACCCAATGGTTGTCAGCTTTAGACTCCTACTCACCTTCACTGGATACTGTAAAGTCTTTAAAGCCGATGAACTCTGCACGTTCTTACGCATCTGTTGCAAGATTAAATGGCGAGATTTACGTATTTGGTGGTGGTAATGGTTCTCTATGGTATGACACAGGTTGTTGCTTGTACTCCCTGCTTACTATCTACACTTTCTCTTTTACCCGAGTGTATGCCACTAACTTTTGTCCTCAAACCTTTAGTTGAAGCGTATCACCCAGATAACAACACGTGGACTTCACGCCCCTCCCTGAATAGGGTGAAAGGAAGTTTGGCTGGTGCTACTGTTAACAACAAACTATTTGCGCTTGGCGGTGGAAATGGGCATGAAAGTTTTTCAGATGTTGAAATGTTAGATCTAGATGTTGGACGCTGGATTCCAACACAGTCCATGCTGCATAAGGTAATTGTTGTATTTTTATAGCTGCGTTTATTAGGTCACTGCAATTTCGTAATACACACACACGCATGTTCATAACGTATGTTAAATATTATAAAGAGGTTGCGGCAGGTGAGTGACTGCTCGCACCCCAAGGTTTGACGGTGCCTCTAAAGCAAAGGAACTGAACTCCAATTCTTGAACTATGAACCCTTGGGAATATATATATATATATGTATATATGTATATATATATTTCCTTGGATTCGGATGCTAAGCTCCGACGACATGAATGTTCAATAAGCCATTACTATCCGTTTCCACTAATTTTACTGTTGTACTTTCATATTGTCCAGAGATTTGCTCTTGCTGCAGTAGAACATAATGGGGCTATCTATGCTGTTGGTGGATTTGATGGAAAAAGCTACTTAAAGTAAGATAACAAGTCACCTTCATAATTATTTTCATGTACTATTGACATGCTGTGCATGCACTCATCCTCCTGCACAAAGAATGCATAGTTCATGACTATATCTATCTTCTTTTATAGTACCAACTAACGTTTTTTCTTATTTGTTAGTGTAAGAATTTAGCTTTAGGTTATTTTGAGGCTAATATGGTTTCTTCCAATATAAGGAGGATACGCGTGCCTAGCTTTTAGCATGGGGATAATCCGATAAGATTAACAATAGTTATTTACTTATTTCTGGGGGATTGGTCATAGTACGAAGAGGCCCGTGACTTGTGAATTTTTGAAAACCATCCTCATGAAATTTTATTGAAGCACTAACTGGATGTCTATGTTTTCCTTTAATCATTAAATAACGTTTCTGACTCATTTTATTGCAATTCCCTATTTTTCTCAGATCCGTTGAAAGATTTGACCCTAGGGAACACTCATGGACCAGAATTGCGAGCATGAACACTCAGAGGGGTTGTCATTCTTTAACTGTTATGAATGAAAAATTGTAAGTTTATAATATTGTTTTAGGATAATTCTGTTGTTGATCAAGTATTCTAGTCGTTAGTTTGTGCTAAAATTACAATCTTCTAGACTTCTGCCAGTTAAAGCCCAAGAGAATTTTTTTATGTTCTTCAGAGGAATATTGAAAATGCTTTTCTTCACTAAAGTAGTTGGAAGATATAAATTTCCAGGTGAATCATAAATCTTAGCACCTTCGTGACTAATATGTGAAATTTCAACTGCAGATATGCTCTGGGTGGTTATGATGGGAAGGAAATGGTCAGTAGTGTTGAAATATTTGATCCACGTATTGGGTCATGGATGACTGGTGAGCCAATGAGCGAACAAAGGGGATATGCCGCGGCCGCTGTGTTAAAGGGAAGTATGTATATCATAGGAGGAGTTGTAAGTGGAGAGTGTGGAGACAACATTATAGAGACAGTAAGTTCCATTTCGAGATCTCGAATTGTTATAAAATTCGCATATGTTGTCCAAAAATTATATCTTCCTCTTGTTTATTTGGGGACACAGATTGAATGCTACAAGGAGGGTCAGGGTTGGCAATCAACAAACCTAAAAGCAATTGGTCGTAGGTGCTTTGCCTCTGCTATTGTTTTATAGTAGTATGATTAAGATTGACTTGATGAGTTTGTAGCCAATGAAATGATTTTTGGTCCTGAGAAATGGGGCAAATGATCTGTCAGGACAGTCTTTCCTGTGATTGCAGGGTAGTACTTGGTATCTATCAACTACCCAGACCTTTTTAACAGTTTTAAGACATTTTTGTAAAGTAGTAGGAAAGATGATTTCTCACTATTACAAGATATATATATATATATGGGAACTGATCCCCAGCCATCGTTGGATAGAATACAACAGCATTGTTTCATTGCGGGTGCACTCACCCGCCGCAATGTGCACCCGCAATGAAACAATGCGGCAACCCGCAATGTAATATTGCGGCTGGTGTATCCCAGTCAAGTTGGTTGTTGTGGATAATTTCCCTATGTATATATATATAGGGTATGTTTGGCAAATCTTATAAGCCAGCCTATTGGCTTATAAGCCCGTAATTATTGACGATTGGCTTATAAGCCCGTAATTATTGACGAGTGTTTGTCGACCCAACTTATAAGTTGAATTTACAATTTATAAGCTGATAAGTTGAATGTTTAGTAATGATATTTTTTTTCTCAACTTATTTTTTGTTTTTCATTTTTTTATCAATTTTAATTTTAGAATATTTTTTTAATGTTAATCTAACTTAAAATATAAGAATTAAGATAATTATATATATATATATATTATTTATTTTAGTTCATTTAAATAAAAACAATTCTGACTTATAAGTTAAATTATTCAAATACTTGCACAACTTATAAACATTTATCAACTTATTAATTATCACTCACTTATTTAGTTTAAGTTATAAGTTATTTATTTTAAGATTTATTATAATTTAAGTCATAAGTTACTTATTTTAAGATTACCAAGCGGGCACACATATATATATATATATATAAGGTTTTTAATAAAGTTGTGATATTTGTAGAATATCATTCGAAAAATAATACGTTTTGCAACAATTTAAGCTATATTTTACTTGCAGAACATATATGGACTCCAAGGACTCGAATGAAACAGGGACTCCATAGAACCTAACCCTATATATATATATATATATATATATATATATATATATATATATATATATCAGTGTTCTAAAAATCGGTCTAGACGGCGGTAGGCGGTGGTAAAACGCCCCGTTTTTCAAAAAATCGGGTCAAAATCGGGATTAGGCGGGTTAGGCGGTCAAAAATGGGTCCTAGGCGGTCTAGGCGGAAAATAATTAAAAAATATTTTTTTTACGTTTTTATAATTTTAAATCATTAATTTCATAATTTCACACAATATCATGTCAATTTATAATAGAAAGTATTGGTAAGAAGTAAAAAAGTAATCTAATATATTTATTATCTCACTTAAAATATAAAAATAACATATTATAATTAATTTAAAAGTATGAATTAAAATATAGTTAATATTGTAAACTCAATAATTAGTACATAACGCATGTCAAATGTGTAGATATTGTTTAATATCATTCTAATTTCTTTTTTTAAACAAATATTTGACATGTTGATCATTTTATAATTTTAAAAATTAAAAATAATGTTTATATTTCTCCGATTAATGTTCCAATTAATCGGTCCGATTAATCTCCGACTTGCCGATTAATCTCTCGAAGGTACCCTCATCGCCCTGGCACGCCTAGCGATTTCTGGAACACTGATATATATAGGTGAATGATCAAATACAAACTAAAAGAAGCAATCTAAGACATTAGATCTACATAATCTAATGGTCCCCCTAAATCACCCCATTCAATTTCAGCTTTCCCCCTCCGTTTTTAATTTGATTTTTCCCGTCAAACCGTAAGTTTTTTTTTAAATTCGATTTCACTATATTTTTCTACATCTATCAACGATCGATTTACATACCATATGTGTTATATTTCGAATTAATTTTTTTTTAAAAATTATTCGGTTTGTAGTTTCTATTCTAAATTGGTTTCTATTGGAGTAGCCCCTATATATATTCAGGGGCCTACTCGAATAGAAAACATTTTATAAATAGAAACTAAAAATCAAATATTTTTT
Source organism: Apium graveolens (assembly GCF_009905375.1). Classification (NCBI taxonomy): domain Eukaryota; kingdom Viridiplantae; phylum Streptophyta; class Magnoliopsida; order Apiales; family Apiaceae; genus Apium; species Apium graveolens. The sequence continues at coordinate 68,563,564 of NC_133648.1, read as the reverse complement.
TTTTGAAAATTACTTCGAAATATAACACATATTGTATTCAAATCGATCGTTGTGAGATGTAGAAAAATTCAGTGAAATCGGATTTAAAAAAAACATACAGTTTGACGGGAAAAATCAAATTAAAAACGAAGGGGAAAAACTGAAATTGGTTGTGGGAGAGTGCAGGGTAGTTGGGTGGGGTGATTTAGGGAGACCATTAGATTAGGTAGATTTAATGGCTTAGATTGATTCCTAATTTCTATTTTAATTTTAGTTTGTATTTGATCATTCATATATATATATATATATAGAGTTAATTGCACTTTGCAAACTCCACCTTTCAATTAAAATCAAAATAGTATATCTAATTTGTAAAACACAGTTTGCAACCCTTAATTTTCAATATCAACTTCAACATGCATCTCTTCTGGTTATAAAATTGAAATTGAGATTTTAATATTAATAATTTAAATTTCAAATCAATAAAAATATTTATTTAATGCATATTTTACATGAAAACAAATTATACCCCACCCGTTCTTTACTTTGGTGACAGACAATCGGCATGAATTTTAAAATTTCCGTAAAGTATGCACAATTAAATAATTTTAATTATTATTTATTTTAAATATTAATATAATATTTTAAATTTTTATATAGAAAAAGAAAATTTTAAAAATAAATTATAGAATATATTTTATAGTAGCCTTAATGCGTGCCAAGCACGAGTAAAAAGTAAGTAAAAATCAGGGAGTAGCTATTTTACATTAGTAATGCTCTAAATTAATCATAATGCTAAATATTTAAAATTTATTTATCAAGCAAAATATATATTTTCTATATAATCATAAAGTTTCTAAATATATTTATATATTAAAAATTATATTGAGTAAAATATAAAATAATTGATATTAATTTGAAATTCTAACTTTTAGTTTAATTAAAAAAATAAAATTATTATTTAAATATTTTGTTAAATTTCAATTTTACTCTTCAAAATATAATTTTTTTTAACAAAATGGTTACAGGGATGCATATTGTATTTGATATTTAAAGTTAGGGGTTGGAAACTGTATTTTTGAAAGTAAGTATATAATTTTTGTTATTAAATGAAAGGTAGGGTTTGCAAAATGCAATTAACTCATATATATATATATACTACTTTGTTTTGATGGCAAAAGAATGTTCTCTATGCTTACGAAGTTGTTATTCTAAGATCTGTGCAATTGCAAGAACTATATACTCACTGCAAGTGGGTTTATACACTATACACCCCCTAATACGACAAGCACAAATACTTGAAAACTGTAGTTACTGTTTTCTCAAAAGAGATTTATTCAACTCCAAGCTTCTTCATAATTCTTCCGAGGCATGATCTTCTTGATCTTCTTCCAGATAGAATTCTTAGGCTTGATACTGTTTACAAAAAAAGACTCCAGTCTACTCTTTGGTATTTTTACAGACTTTAAATGTTACAATACAAAATGCAAACTAAGATTACAATATAACTTACTTAGGGTTGTCAATTTGACTTAATTTTGTTATAGTACATGCATGTATTGTTAGAGCGAAAACACGCGCTAAAATTCACGCAAGTATACGCGTTCGCAAGTAGTATAAGATATAAATCAGATTCGTTCCTACAGAGACTGGTTTAGGTTAAGTTCAATTTATGCACCTATGCAACAATGTATGGTTATCGTTCAATGCTAAGACAAATAACAAATTGGGTTTTTATTAAACTAAGAGATTATACTAAATAACATTAACTAAGAGAATTGAGGTTTAATTACTATATATGACAAACATAGGATTCTAACTTCATTAAATACTTCATTCAATAGCCTTATTGTTCTTAACCTTAGCATGTAATGGTGATGACACTAATCAGATAACACGAAACTAGTAAATGCCAACTTTCGTTGTACGAATACCCTACTACCAAGCATCCACAAAAGAGATAGAAGTTGAATAGACACTAATTATGCTTAGTCCTTATTGTTGGGAACCACGGACTTAAGGTGTTACTACGTTTTACGATAAAGATTACGAAAAGAGGATTACCTTGTTAATGGTTGATTCCACGCTCTTCTATTGTATTCCCAAATTCCCTTGAGCGAAGTGTGGCCTCCGTCTTCTCAAGTTATCCTCTCTTCTTGCTCCTTGGTGGCTACAATATATTTTCACACAATTGTCAAGCAAGAAGAGAATAAGAATATATATAGGCTACAATAGGGACCATGGATAATTAGGTTGGGCCTTCTAATTACATCTTGAGCCTAGCCCAATGTAATTAAATATTAATTCAATCCACTAAAGAATTAATATTTGTACTACCTTTCCTAATACTGTAATTTAATTAATTCGGTTTCAATATTATTTACTTATTAAATTCCCCATGTTTAAAATATCATATGTCCATTAATTAAATAAATTACTGATAATTTATTTAATTAATATCTTTTATCCTTGATCATCCACTCAACCTTTATTTAATTATGCAAGAATAAATTCCACCTGCAGGGTTTCACATAATTAAATCTTTTTGAGCTTTCAAGGGGACATCATTAACCCGAATATTATCAGGACATGGATTCCTTCAATAAATAATATCCACCATGTATATAATTCCATCACCCAAAATATAATGATATAATTTAAAAGAATTATTTCATATATAAATCAAAGCATGTAAATAATATACACGTGTCAATTACTATTTCCGGATTAAGAACCTAAGCATTAATAATAACATAGAATCTTAGTTCTCCTTCTTAATCAGTATTAAGGGAAAAATTCTAAATTTGATCCTGTTCAATATACACAAAGTATACTAGTATTATTTATTAGTCAATATAAAGTAATCTAAATAATACTACAGCCATACCGGTGGATTGTCCAACACCACCTGTGCTGTGAACCTTATTATATTATATAACCGTATTTAACAATCTAATATTCTGTATCCCATTTGATACTAGATTGTTCACAATATATAATATTAGACAACATGTAAACATTCAAATGATTCTCAAATAAACTGGCCAGAAATAAATGTACATACTTCAAATAAATATTTTCAGTATACACTAACAATCTCCCACTTATACTCAAAATATTCTATGTGTACATCAGTGTTTATTTAATCCACTATTACATAAAAATCTATGTGTCCATCCATCTGACTCCTATCGCTTCCACATGCTTGTCAAAAACCTTGGTTGGCAAGCTCTTTGTGAAAGGATCTGCTCGGTTGTCTTCTGATGATATGTGAGCCACAACTATATCCCCTCGCTTTACGATTCCTCGTATGAGATGATACTTACGTTCAATATGTTTAGCTGCTTTGTGGTCTCGCGGTTCCTTTGAATTTGCCACAGCACCAGTGTTATCACAATACACTGTCAAGCTCCTAGGCAAATTAGATACCACATCTAAGTCCAAAAGGAAGTTCCTGAACCATACAACCTTCTTGGCAGCCTCAGAGGCCGCCACGTACTCGGCCTCCATGGTGGAGTCTGCAATGCATTTCTGCTTTACACTCCTCCATATAACGGCTCCACCTCCCAAAGTAAAAACATATCCCGAGGTTGATTTCCTCTTATCCCTATCTGATTGGAAATCTGAATCAGTATATCCCAAAGGAAATAGATCTGAGGCCTTGTAAATTAACATATACTCCTTAGTCCTTCTCAGGTACTTGAGTATAGTTTTTACTGCACTCCAATGTTCCTGACCTGGATTCGACTGATATCTACTAACCATGCCTACAACAAAGCAGATGTCAGGCCTCGTACATAACATAGCATACATTAAGCTTCCACATGCTGAAGCATAAGGAACTGCTTTCATGCTCTCTATATCCTTAGGTGTCGAAGGACACTGCTTCTTAGATAGAGCAACTCCATGCTTAGAAGGTAAAAAATCTTTCTTGGAGTTCTGCATGTTAAAACGAGCTAATACTTCATCAATGTAGGGCTCTTGAGATAAAGCCAACATCCTTTTCTTGCGATCCCTTATAACTTTGATCCCAAGGATGTATGCCGCTTCACCTAAGTCCTTCATGTCAGATTGTTTGAACAACCATGTCTTTACTGATGACAACATCTCAACATTGTTTCCAATGAGTAAAATATCATCTACATATAGTACTAGAAAAACCACTGCGTTACCTTCACTTCTCTTATACACGCACGATTCGCTTGGACTTTGATCAAATCCATATGACTGGACTGCCTGATCAAAACGAATATTCCAGTCTCTAGAAGCTTGTTTAAGTCCATAAATAGACCTCTTAAGCTTACATACCAGATGCTCTTGGCCTTCCTTAATGAATCCTTTTGGTTGCTGCATATAGATGGTTTCTTCAAGACTTCCATTAAGAAAAGCTGTCTTGACATCCATTTGCCAAATCTCATAATCGAGATGAGCTGCTATAGATAAAAGAATACGGATTGACTTAAGCATGACTACCGGTGAAAAGGTTTCCTCATAATCGATACCTTCTTTCTGAGTATACCCTTTCACAACAAGTCTTGTTTTCCAGGCTTTCACATTTTTATCTAATCCCCTCTTTTTCTTGTAGATCCACTTACATCCAATAGGTTTTATACCTTTAGGTGGTTCCACGAGCTCCCAGACCTGATTAGAATACATTAATTCTATCTCAGATTCCATCGCCTTTTGCCAAAGATCTGCATCTTTGTCTTGTGCTGCCTCTTCATATGTACGGGGATCATCATCATGTTCACCAGAGACCAAGTCTGAAGACTCTCCCAAAAATATGAATATATCAGGCTGTTGAACAACCCTCCCACTACGACGAGGCACTGGTGCGGTATTAGTGACAGGTTGTACATTATGTTGTGGTTGTTCTACTTGTACTACAGCTTCATGGGTATTATTTGTCCCTCCCACTAGTTCCTCTAAAATGACACTACTCATGGGTTTGTGATTCATTATATATTCCTCCTCTAAGAATCTTGCATTGGTGCTAACAATGACATCCCGATTCTTCGGACTATAAAATAAATATCCTTTCGTTCCCATGGGGTAGCCTACAAACAACCTTACTTCTGTACGAGATTCTAACTTAGTCGCGTTCTTGTTCAGCACATGTGCTAGACAACCCCATATTCGAATATGTCTTAGACTCGGTTTATCCCCGGTCCACAATTCTAAGGGGGATTTAGGAACCGACTTAGAAGGTACTAAGTTCAGAAGATAAGCTGCTGTCTCTAAGGCATGTCCCCAAAACGACTTGGGTAAATCCGGATAACTCATCATCGATCTAACACTCTCTAAAAGAGTCCGGTTCCTTCTCTCTGCTACACCGTTCTGCTGGGGTGTGCCTGTTGCAGTTAACTGGGATTCTATCCCATTTTCTGATAAATATTCCCTAAATTCTCCAAGCAAGTATTCGGCACCACGATCTGATCGTAGTGACTTGATACTTTTATTAAGTCGCTTCTCCGTTTTAGCTTTGTACTCTTTGAACTTATCAAAGCACTCAGACTTACGGTGCAACAAATAAACGTACCCATATCTAGAATAATCATCAATGAAAGTGACGAAATATTCATAACCACCTCTTGCTTGGATATTCATGGGTCCATATAAATCAGAGTGAACCAATTCTAACAGTTGTTTGGCTCTATTCCCTTTTGCCTTGAAAGGCCTATTAGTAATTTTACCTTCCAAGCAGGATTCACAAACTGGAAATGGCTCCACTGCCAATGAGCTTAAAGGCCCGTCTACTACCAGTCTTTGAATCCTCCTCAAGTTAATATGACCTAATCTCAAGTGCCAAAGATATGTTTGGTTCAAACTAGAAGGTTCCTTTCTTTTAGTAAAGTTAGAAGATGTGTTGTTCAATTCCCTAAATTGCAGTTGCAGTACAGGTTGACTAGGATTAATTATATACAAATTGTCTTGCAATGTACCAGAACATATAATTCATTTATTCATCATAATAGAAACATTACGATCCAAACAAACATTATAACCATCCAAAGCAAGTTTAGAAACCGAAATTAAATTCCTTCTAAAAGAAGGTACATAAAGACAATTGTTCAAAACCAAAATCCTATCAGAACCAAAAGATAAATGAATAACTCCTACTGCAACTACTGCTACTTTCGTAGCATCTTCCATGAACACGTATATCTCACCATCTCTAAGCATTCTGAATAGTTAGAACCCCTGCATAGAATTACAAACATGATCAGTGGCTCCTGTATCTACACACCAAGTGCTCGTAGATATAGCCGCTATAAATGTTTCTGTAACTAGAGAAAGAGACATACCAGTATTGTTTGTCTTCTTAGGAAGAGGAAAATCCTGTTTCCAGTGACCTGACTGTTTGCATCTGAAGCACTTTCCCTTAGGCTTTTTCACACCACCCTGAACTCCCACTGCCTTCACAGCTTTCTGTGTCTGAGCCTTTTTCTTCTTCTTAATACCTTTCGGCTTAGAGGAAGAACCTTTTTCAGCCACATTCACTTGAACACTCTGCCGAAATAATCCTTCAGCTTCCTGAAGTTCTGTCAGCAGTTCCGCGAGACTATACTGCCTCTTGTTCATGTTGTAATTCAAGCGGAACTGCTCAAAACTCTTGGATAAGCTCATAAGGATAATGTCAATCTGGGTTTCCCCGTCAAGTTCAGCACCAAGGATCTCTATCTCATTCAGATGAGACATCATCTTGAGAACATGATCCCTTACAGGTGTGCCTTCAGCCATCTGAGTGTTCATTAAAGCCTTCATGGCTACTTGCCTAGCAGCCCTATTATGATCTCCAAAAAGTTCCTTGAGATTAAAGAGCATATCCGAAGCAGTGGTCATAGACTGATGCTGATGCTGTAAAACACCCGACATTGCTGCCAGAATGTAACATCGCGACATTTCATCAGCCTTAATCCACCGTTTATAATACTCTTTCTCATCTTCAGGAGCATCAACAACAGGCTGTTCTGGCTTGGGTTCATAAGTGTAAAACTTGTACTCATCAGCAGTCAACACAATGTCCAAATTTCGTTTCCATTCAATATAGTTAGGTCCGGTAAGTTTGTTATCCTTAAGTATGGTGAATAGTGGATTAAAACCCATTTTATCCTGAGAATCATGCATAAAAACATCACATAAATAAGGGTGCATTAATTATTAAGATCTATTGATTCCTCTAACAATTATTAAAATTTAATGCACTAACATATAAACACCATAAGCTTCTGGTACGCCACGATGTGTGACATGTATACCACCTAATTTTGTTTAAATGTTACTTCGGTCCTATTACTAAACAATATGCCACGTTGGGGTGGACTATAATATTTTTCATAGCTAAGTGTATACCATCATCAAATCTTAAATTATTTGAAATCTATGGAACTTGGTACGCCACGATGGGTGGCGTGTATACCTTCCAATATTCGTAATTTTGCCTTGAATAGAATACTTCAATTCAATATTCATCAATGGTTTGATTTCCAGGTAGTGGAGGAGTCACATTAGTCTCGCTTAAAACCCACAACCTTACAAGTTCGATGAACCCGTTTTTGACAAAATCGCCCCAAATCAGAAATAAAGAAAATCCGTATTTATTCCTTTCAAAATTTATTAATTTAAGAAGTTTGTTCTAGTAATTTCTATAAAATTCTAGACACCATAAATTACATGCCACGATGGGTGACGTATATATAATTTATATTCGTCTTTATGTTAAATTACCTACAACCAATAATGGAGATCATGGGATTTAATTTCATATTAATTCCCTCTCCCACTTAGAATTTTTTTTATTAAAATTGAGGAATTTTAAAATTAAATGAGGCCCTATGTTGTTATAATTATGTCTAATCATGCATTCAAAATACACACATAATTTTAGCAACATATAACATTTAATTAAAGCAATAAATAAAATTTATGTCCATGTCGTCCTAATTAAGTTAAACATGCAATTTTAAAGGAATTACACACATAATTAACGACACACATAATCAATAAATTAAAGCAATAATTAAAAATTTAATGGAAAAACTTAAAATAAATTTTCCACTATTATGGCCCTTGAAAAAAAAAATCCAGCTCTCAAAAAAAAATCTGCCCCAAGCGCGCCCCGACACCCCAGCAGCCCCAGCAGCCCCAGCTGCCGCAGCGGCCCCAGCAGCCCCAGCTGCCGCAGCGGCCGCAGCGCGCGCGCCTGTTGCTTTTCTGTGAGTTTTGTTTTGATTTTGTTCGATCCAAACATCAACAGCAGCCCCTTGTAATCGCACAGCGGAACAAAAAACTACCAGAATTGATTTCCGATCGCACATAACTATTACAAAATACCCGGAACAATTACAAAAAAATAGATCTAATACAAAACTAATTTTGTAAAATCTATTTTAACACGATCAACCCTCGTGTAAATTACAACCACGATTAAACCACGTGGAAACCAAAACAAAAATTAACCACGATTAAACCATGTGGGATCCAAACACATAATTAAAATATACATGGCCATAATAGTGGATTAACAACCTGCATCAAAACCAATACAAGCAAAACACTATATACACGCATATATAATTACGACATGGACATTATATCATAAAATGTAGAACCCATTACCAGGCTCTTGATACCAATTGTTAGGAACCACGGACTTAGGGTGTTACTACGTTTTACGATAAAGATTACGAAAAGAGGATTACCTTGTTAATGGTTGATTCCACGCTCTTCTATTGTATTCCCAAATTCCCTTGAGCGAAGTGTGGCCTCCGTCTTCTCAAGTTATCCTCTCTTCTTGCTCCTTGGTGGCTACAATATGTTTTCACACAATTGTCAAGCAAGAAGAGAATAAGAATATATATATGCTACAATAGGGACCATGGATAATTATGTTGGGCCTTCTAATTACATCTTGAGCCTAGCCCAATGTAATTAAATATTAATTCAATCCACTAAAGAATTAATATTTGCACTACCTTTCCTAATACCGTAATTTAATTAATTCGGTTCCAATATTATTTGCTTATTAAATTCCCCTTGTTTAAAATATCATATGTCCATTAATTAAATAAATTACTGATAATTTATTTAATTAATATCTTTTATCCTTGATCACCCACTCAACCTTTATTTAATTATGCCAGAATAAATTCCACCTGCAGGGTTTCACATAATTAAATCTTTTTGAGCTTTCAAGGGGACATCATTAACCCGAATATTATCAGGACATGGATTCCTTCAATAAATAATATCCACCATGTATATAATTCCATCACCCAAAATATAATGATATAATTCAAAAGAATTATTTCATATATAAATCAAAGCATGTAAATAATATACACGTGTCAATTACTATTTCCGGATTAAGAACCTAAGCATTAATAATAACATAGAATCTTAGTTCTCCTTCTTAATCAGTATTAAGGGAACAATTCTAAATTTGATCTTGTTCAATATACACAAAGTATACTAGTATTATTTATTAGTCAATATAAAGTAATCTAAATAATACTACAGCCATACCGGTGGATTGTCCAACACCACCTGTGCTGTGAACCTTATTATATTATATAACCGTATTTAACAATCTAATATTCTGTATCCCATTTGATACTAGATTGTTAACAATATATAATATTAGACAACATGTAAACAATCAAATGATTTTCAAATAAACTGGCCAGAAATAAATGTACATACTTCAAATAAATATTTTCAGTATACACTAACACTTATATGCCTATAAGAATTGAAAACATAACGGTTTAATGCGCAAGTTATGTATTGTGATTACATAGGGCAAGTAAGATGGTTAAAATTACTTACGAATCATGCATAACAAATACATGAACCTATGCTAGTATGACAAGTTCTAAACCTCTATATTCACTGTCACTTCAATAGAGATTAACACGCTATCTTATATGTTAGCTACACACATAAGACGAATAAGCACAACCAATACTAGGATATCAATCAATCACCACACACCAAGATATCGAAACAAATTAATTATTGAAATCCATAAGTAAATCCGCTAGAATCCCATGATAACGATTAGCCCATAATTGAACTCATTGTCATCATGGGTTCCAATGAAAGTATGGTATAAAACAAGGTCTTAATAAACTGAATAATAATCAAAGTATGAATAAAAAAGGTCTAGGTTCAACAAGAACGAAAACGAGCATCCAAAGTTACAACTATATTCAAAGAATCTCAAGTAGAAAACAAGATCTTCTTTTTCGGAGTTGTTTTGTGCTTCTAGGTCTTCTCCTTGATCTCCCAATCTTCCCGGATGATGAAAACCCTTTTTTTAAGTATATATAAGTCCCTAGTGGACCTGTACCCTTAAAATTATCAAATTCCACTCAAAAAAGGCTTTTTCAGCGAAATCAGCCACACATCAGCATGCGGTCGCGTGCGGGTCTGACGCGGCCGCGTGTCGGCATGCGGTCGCGTGCAATTCTGACGCGGCCGCGTGGGCGGCTTCTGGAAAATTCTGATGAATCTTATTTTGGCCATAACTTGAGTTCTACTCGTCAGAATTAGGCGTTTTAACTGCCCATGCGAAGCTAACGAGATTATCTACAACTTGACAATGGCCTTGGCTTCCAAATCTGATCACTTTTCATCATATTTCCTTTAAAAGCTCCTTTCTTCATTTAACTGATACCTGAAATGCAATAACACAAAAACACATCAAAATACCAACAATTTGAGTCCAAAACACCAATTTAAGCTTGTAATAAAGTGTTCCAAGTGGATATAAAATCCACTTATCACACCCCCAAACTTGAATCGATACTTGTCCTCAAGCATAAACAGACTCAAAACTACAAAATAAACCTAATGCATAAATGCAACTACGTGAATGCAACTAAATGATAATGCAATCGATCCCCTCAGAATAACCATAACCAAATGAATAAGACACTGCCTCTAAGAATGCAATGACTTAAAACAGAGTTCGAATAAATCCCACAAACCAACTCATAAACCAGAAACGTGCGTGTATGGAATGCTTAACAGATATCTCTCGATACTAGATCAATAACCATTACTTATCTATCATCGAAATAATCAAAATTTTATAAACAGAATAGACAATAAACGCATTATGACTCACAACACCTCTTTTCTACTAGAGTTATACAAGGATTCACACTATTATTGAATACATAACAAATATGCTTATTTGACCGTGCAATGAATGAGGTCCCAAAAGACTTATGCAATAATACCCATGTAGCGAGCGTTAGGTTAGCGGATCCCAGACTATAAAAGCCTTAGGTGACTAGGCACAAAGTCCCCTAGAACTTAATAACTAGAGTATTAAAGATCTCACTCTTGATCAATTATGCATAAACACATACTTTTTTTTTCTTTTTTTTTCAATAATTTCTGAATGAGTGTGTTCGCTCAATCTCATTCAACCCTATACCACTTATAAAAATATGAGCCAGCTACTAGCCATTTGACGCCTAGCCTTACAACAACTAGTAATGAAATCCCAGTTTTTCTCCAGATAAAAAAATCAGTGTTTTTACGTCATTACGAGAATATCACAAATTCTAAATATAACCAAGTGATTAAATCTCAACAACAAACAAGTATGATCATGATCTAGATCAAAAGCAACCCTATAAGAATTTGTGAAAATATTTGTTTCTGGCATGCAAATCAATTCATTAGGACTTAAACATCCCTCTATTCGTCATCACCTTATTCAAATCAACATCATTTTATCAAATATCATAGTTCATCTTAAGGGATCAAATCAACATCAACTTATCAAATATCGTAGTTCATCTTAAGGGATCATGCTAAATATGCATGCAAATGCAACTATATGAAATCACATAAAAATAAACAAATATGTCCTAAATGAACAATCATGCAAAAATATGAATGAACTACAACTAAACATACAATATGAATCTATATGAATCTATATGGACACACACACTACTAATCCTTACATTATCACCCCCAAACTTAAAATTTTCAATGTCCTCATTGAAGGTAATAATAAGGATTTCAGGCATACCTAATTAGCGGGAGAGTCACCCTCATCGGGTGGAGGATCAGGTGGCCAATCAACCTCGCCACCAGTGTCTCGAACAACTGTACCGAAAGCATGTGTCAAATCTTCAGTAAAATATCGGTGGATGACATGCATGGCCTCCATACGCCTAGTCAATCTTCTATACTGTGAAGGGTTTTAGCACATAAATACAGCGAAAACGTAAATTTAAATCTTAAAAAAAAAATCGAAACCCTCCGCAGGATCCATGCGAAAAATAATATTTAATTTGTAGTTCAGTATGTTTACCTTAAGAAGCTTTACGTTGATGTAAAAATGGAGGTCTTTAATAGCGATCCAAGAACAACGAGCGGAGATCCTTAGCAGCTGCTTCTCTAGTGTGAAGCACTCCACCGGTATCCACCAAGAAAACGATGTAATGAAGGAGGAGGAGGTGGAGAGAATTAGGCTTTTTTAAATCTTTGGGTTGAGGAAAAAATAGGGTTTATAATGGTATATTTATAGGCAAAATTTTCAGCTGAAAATTTCCCATAAAATATTATTATTATTAACCCTTTATTATTCTCACTAATAATTAAAACACCTTTTAATTATTAATTCTTTTTCTAAACACTTTAGAAATAATTTTTCTCTCTTGATTTAATTTCCAAAATTAAATTCTTAATTAATAATATTAAGAACTTTTCTTAATTAATTTATAATCAATTAAATCTCATTTAATCAATTATTAAATTTGCCAATTAATTATTTATTTCATAAATAAATAATTATCAGCCATTATTAATTAATTCCTCCACCATTAAATCATTCTCTTTTATGGTGTGACCCTATAGGTTCAATATTAAGCCGGTAGTAGAAATAAATAATAATAAAACTATTTTATCATTATTTATATAAATTCTCTAATTCATTAAATATGATTAATTAATTAATCATATTTATTCTACATCGTGAGGGATACTTCTCAGCATATCGTGACTATCCGGATAATACGAATTCACTGCTTAGAATACCAAGAACCCATTCAGTGAATAGTTACCGTACAATTAATTCCTTCTACCCTGCAATGTCACGATTAAATACAAGGCATGGAACTTGTGTCAAGCCTATCTTATTTAATCACTTGCTTTCCCATTCACTATGCTTAGTTCTATTTAATGTAAATTAGAAACTCCTTTCTAATTTCATTCACTCTGGCCAGAGATTCCTGAACTAACATAAGTGGATCAGCATTGAACATTCTCTTCCTACACTGGAAGGGGTAGATCCTTTATTGATCATACACTATCTTCGTGTACAAATTCCTATACCTAGTAGAGCCCTTATAATTGTCCCTTGAGACTAAGAACTAAACCAAAACATAGTTCAGTGTACATAAGATGACTATGATGACCTCAAGTCTAAGGATACTTGTACAACTATCACTATGTGAACAACTGCTGACACGTGAGTGAACTCCATCAGTTGTTCAGCTGTGTGAGTCATGTTCAGTAAACTTATTCTATAATAAGCACCTACATACTAGCTATAGTGTCACCACACACATGTCTATGAGGACAGACATCTTCATAATGAAGCAAGCATAGTATGTACCGATCTTTGCGGATTATTAATTACCAGTTAGTAATCCTACGACTAGGAACTATTTAAGTTTAGAGTTATCAGCTTTTAGGTCTCATTATTGTGATCTCATCACAATCCATAAAAAAACTTTACTCTAAACTGTGGTATATCTTATTTAAACATTTAAATAGATAGAGCCCGCAATAAAAACAAAACAAGTCTTTTATTAATATCAATGAAATCAAAACAGATTACATAAAAGTTATTCCTAAATCCTCATACATGATTGGACTTAGGACATATCTCTTTCAATCTCCCACTTGTACTAAAGCCAATCACTCGGGTATCTAATACCCATCTTCTCTTTATGATGATCAAAGTGACTCTGAGAAAGTGGCTTTGTGAGTGGGTCTGCTACGTTGTTATGTGTGTCAACTCTCTCGATGTTGACATCTCCTCTTTCAACAATCTCCCTAATCAGATAAAAGCGCCGCAAGACATGTTTGGAATTTCTATGAGACCTAGGTTCCTTGGCTTGTGCTATTGCTGCGTTGTTATCATAATACAACACAATAGGCTCTTCAACGCTAGGAACAACTCCCAACTCAGAAACAAATTTCCTCATCCAAACGGCTTCTTTTGCAGCCTCACTTGCAGCTATATATTCTGCTTCCGCTGTGGAGTCAGCCGTTGTAGACTGTTTGGAACTCTTCCAACTAATCGCACCACCATTCAGAGTAAACAAGTACCCTGACATGGATTTGCTATCACTTTCTGATTGAAAACTAGAGTCAGTATAACCCTCTATTTTTAACTCAGATTCACCACCAAAAATAAGAAAAATGTCCTGAGTCCTTCGCAAGTACTTAAGGATGTTTTTCACTGCTTTCCAGTGGTCTTCACCTGGATTGGACTGATATCTGCTCGTCACACTAATTGAATAAGCAACATCAGGCCTTGTACACAACATCGCGTACATGATAGATCCTATTGCTGAAGCATAAGGAATCTTACTCATACGCTCTCTTTCCTCAGGTATCTTAGGAGACATTTTTCGGAAAGGGACACTCCATGGCTCATCGGTATGAAACCTCTTTTGGAGTTTTCCATGCTAAACCTTTTAAGCACTTTCTGGATGTATATTTCCTGGGTAAGACCTATCATTCTTTTAGATCTATCTCTATAGATCTTTATACCGAGAATGTAGGATGCTTCTCCCAAGTCCTTCATGGTGAACTTCTTTGATAGCCATATTTTGACTGATTGTAGCATCGGTATATCATTTCCTATAAGAAGTATGTCATCCACATATAATACAAGAAATGTTACCGCGCTCCCACTAACCTTCTTGTAGACACATGGTTCATATATATTTTTGATAAAACCAAACTCTTTGATTGTCTCATCAAAATGGATGTTCCATCTACGAGAAGCTTGCCTTAAACCATATATGGTTCGCAGCAGCTTACACACTAGGTGTTCATCTCCCTTGGAAAGAAAACCCTCTGACTGTGTCATATACACTTCCTCCTCAAGTTCCCCATTGAGGAAGGCCGTTTTCACGTCCATTTGCCAGATCTCATAGTCGTAGTAAGCAGCAATCGCAAGCAAAATCCGAATTGATTTTAACAGGGCTACAGGCAAAAAAGTTTCATCAAAGTCAATCCCTTGCCTTTGTTTGAATCCTTTTGCCACGAGCCTGGCCTTATAGGTCTCCACCTGGCCATCTGCTCCAATCTTTCTTTTGTATACCCACTTGTACCCAATAGGCTTAACACCTTCAGGCGCCTCAACTAGAGTCCATACTTGGTTGGTATACATAGATTCCATTTCGGATTTCATGGCACTATGCCATTTATCTGAGTCAACACTACTCATAGCCTCATTATAGGTCACAGGGTTGTCATCATCAATGATTGACAACTCATTGTCATTCTCAATGACAAGGCCATAATACCTCTCAGGTTGGCGAGACACTCTCCCTGTCCTACGAATGGGCTGTTACACAGAAGTTTGTTCTGTCTGAACATGTGTTTCCACTTGATCTGTAGTAGTTTGTGCTTCTTGAACTTCATCAAGTTCAATTTTGCTCCCACTGTTTCCTTCAAGGATAAACTCCTATTCTAAGAAGGTAGCATGTCTGGAGACAAACACCCGATGATCGGTGTAAAAGTAATACCCCAAAGTCTCTTTAGGATATCCCACAAAATTACATTTTACGGATCGAGATTCCAGCTTATCCGGGTCAACTTTCTTGACATAAGCTGGACATCCCCAAATCATAACGTGTTTAAGACTCGGTTTCCTTTCTTTCCATATCTCATATGGTGTTTGAGGAACAGATTTGGAAGGCACCTTATTCAGTAAATATGTGAGGTTTCCAATGCATAACCCCATAGGAATACTGAAAGATTTGCATAGCTCATCATGGACCGAACCATGTCTAACAATGTTCGACTTCTCCTTTCAGATACCCCATTTAACTGTGGAGTATATGGAGGAGTCCACTGGGAGACTATACCATTTTCTTTGAGATAAGCTAGAAACTCTCCATTCAAGTATTCACCACCTCGATCTGATCGAAGAGTTATAATACTATGTTTGGTTTGTTTCTCCACTTCATACTTATATTCTTTGAACTTTTCAAAGGCTTCAGACTTGTGTTTCATCAAATACACATATCTGAATCTAGATCGATCATCTATGAAAGCAATGAAGTATGAAAATCCACCCATGGCTTGCGTAGACATTGGTCCACATACATCTGTGTGTACCAATCCTAGCAAATCTGCAGCCCTCTCTCCATGTCCACTAAATGGAGATTTTGTCATTTTACCCAATAGACAAGACTCGCATGTAGGATATGATTCAAAATCAAAGGGGTCAAGTAACCCTTCCTAATGCAATGTCCGCAGTCTATTTTCACTAATATGACCAAGTCCGCAGTGCCACAAGAAAGTGAGATTTTCATCATCCCTTTTTCTTTTATTATTATGTTCAATTTGTAGTAAATTATGCTCTATGTCACATACATACAGACCATTGTTTAAAATACCACTTCCATAAAGAACGTTATCTCTAAGAATTGAACATTTATTATTCTGAATAACAAACGAAAATCTAGCCAAGTCTAACATGGAATAGAAATAATATTCCTCATAATCTAGGGAACAAAATAACAATTATTTAGAACAATAGTCTTTCCCGTAGGCATATATAAATGAAATGATCCTACAGCTTCAGCAACAACTCTTGCTCCATTTCCCATCCGTAGAATCACCTCCTCTTCTTCAAGAGTCCTACTTCTCCTTAGTCCCTGCAACAAATTGCAAATATGAGAACCACAGGCGGTATCTAATACCCAAGTAGAAATTTGACTTAGTGACATATTAACTTCGATCATGAACATACTTGAATCAGAAGCGGTAGTCTCACTACCCTTCTTCTTCTTCAATTCTGCAAGGTAAACCTTGCAGTTCCTCTTCCAGTGCCCCACCTTGTTACAGTGAAAGCAAACAGCTTTGCTCTTGGGGTCTTCAGCTTTTGGTGGAACCGGCTTTTTCTCACCTACTTTCTTCTTCTTGGAAGGGTTCTTCTTCCTTTTCTTAGGATTGGAACCTTCACCAATTAGAAGAACAGAACTCTTCTTTGGGGGGAAATTCAATTCCGCGGTCTCGGAAGTGATTGCAAGACCAAGTCTTGGCTCAGCTCCCAATCCATGGCAAAACCAAGTTGTCCAAGACGTTCAATCAAATTGATCATCTTAAGTACATGGTCATTCACAGATGATCCCTCAGACATCCTACAACCGAACAGTTCCTTTGATATCTCATATCGAGCTGTCCTCCCTGCCACATCATACAACTCTTGTAGATGCATAAGGATAGTGTGAGCATCCATATGCTCATGTTGCTTCTGTAGCTCAATGTTCATGAAAGCTAGCATGATGCATTGAGGAACATTTGCATCATCTATCCACTTACGATACACAACATGTTCATCATTATGTGCATCGCTAGCAGGTTCAGTAGGCTTAGGTGAGTCAAGCACATATTCCAGCTTCTCAACCCTGAGAACAATTCTCAAATTTCGAAACCAGTCAACAAAATTAGGACCATTTAACTTATGAGCATCTAGTATACTCCGGAGTGATAGTGCAGAAGACATAACGAATATAGTAAATCTGTAAATGATGAACACATAACAACACTTAACAAATATTCAATTTCATTTCAAGACACTATATGAATCAGGTCTTTATTCATAAGTGGCTCCCACTAGTTTATCTAATTTATACAACCCCTAAGTGAAAATTAAGCATTCATAATGATAGTGGGAATAGGATCCTACATTCCATCACAAAACCTCGGCTATAGCACGAAACGTCATGTGATGTTCAATAGGCAGACAACTCTTGTCAATTACATCTTATGTTATTCCCTAATAAAACTTTAGCCTCTTGAATAATTGAGTCACGGCTGTAGCACGACAAACTCAATATTCTAAGTGAAGTCTAACCCAACATTTTGTACAATTGAATCAGTCTTCAACGGCCCATGGCTGTAGCACGTAACGACCTTTAGAATCTAATTCAATGTACACATCTCTATGTAATAGAAAAGTATTTCTTATTTCGAACTCAAAGCCCTCGGCTGTAGCACGAAACGACAATGATTTAAAAATAAGAACCACTTTCTACCATGTTAGAAGGCTATGACCGACACAAGCCCGTTGTGTCATTGGCCAATTACTACTTGATATTATTTAATTTTAGAGAGATTATATTATGTTATAATCATAATCATATTATAAAAAGATTCTTCCTTTTAAATTAAATATTTCAAATCAATAATCGATAATCAGATGATTCCCAAATCGGGGGGGGGGGGAGCATTGTCAAGAGGCGTCACTTAATAACCCTTTCTTACAGATAGAAATCTGTTGTTGACAGAATCATCCTTTCTCTCAATATTAAAAATTCATATTCAATTACGTGTTTCATAAACACAAGAATCTCATGATCGTATTCATAATATTTATTGTTAAGGCAAGAAACGATTCCTATTCTAGATTTTCTAGAGCACGCCTTATATTGATTTAAGTTCACCTAAATCTATCATCGCATGGTAAACATAGGCATATATCTCATATATAAAATTAAATAAACAAGTAAATATAAAGTGCAATAAATTAAATGTGTTTGGTTATGGCCCCATCCTATATGATCTTTATCAAGCTCATGATAAAGATCAAGGTCAATCTAATATGGTGATGGAAATAAATACAACTACTTATTACATAAGTCTTCTTCTTTGTTTAGACTTCTTGTATGCCTCGTCTTCTTCTTTGTATCACCTCCATTGGATAGCCTTCTTGAGTCTTCAATTACATTACATGATTGAAAGTAAAACTAATCTAATGAACTTACAAGAATAACTCGAGTTACATTCGAGATTTATGATTACAAAGATTGACGACATGCAAGTCGTATTTAAAACCAAAACCAAAACCATTACACTAAGGTCGAAAGGCCATAACCATCCACCATGCTCATACAACACATAAAAGCATGTTAAAACACATAATCTGATCTTAACATATCATATTATCCATGATCTAATCATAAAAAGAAAATATGACAAAAATCAGAAAAATCAGAATCAAATCAGAAAAACAAGAATCACTGTTTACGGGTAGTAAATGACGTCAAACGCCTTACAGACGAGTCGTTGATAGCTTTAGCTATCAGTTTTGTTCAGACGCTCGTTTACCTATGGAATAGGGTATTCGTTTGTGTAAATCGGACACCAGACCCAGATTTCAGCAAATATGTAGCAGCCTATTCAGAATCCGTATCTAATATGATTCTCATAATTAGAACAAACATAAATCATGTATATATCAGTATATATACAGATTACATAATCATCTTATGATTATACAACTCACATGAATATCATATATTCAAAACCATACATATATAAGCATATTATATCAACATCAAATCATGGCGAATCACGTACATGCTCATATATCGAAAATAGTTAAACACATAGACGAATTAAAAACTTTTCGCAAGTAGTTCTGATGCCATTGAAAGGTTTTATCACATAAACGCAGAGAAAACGTAAATTTAAATCTTAAAAAAAATCGAAACCCTCCGCAGGATCCATGCGAAAAATAATATTTAATTCGTAGTTCAGTATATTTACCTTAAGAAGCTTTACGTTTATGTAAAGATGGAGGTCTTTAATAGCGATCCAAGAACAACGAGCGGAGATCCTTAGTAGCTGCTTCTCAAGTGTGAAGCACTCCACCAGTATCCACCAAGAAAATGATGTAATGAAGGAGGAGGAGGTGGAGAGAATTAGGCTTTTGTAAATCTTTGGGTTGAGGCAAAAATAGGGTTTATAATGGTATATTTATAGGCAAAATTTTCAGCTGAAAATTTCCCATAAAATATTATTATTATTAACCCTTTATTATTCTCACTAATAATTAAAATACCTTAATTCCTCCACCATTAAATCATTCTCTTTTATGGTGTGACCCTGTAGGTTCAATATTAAGCCGGTGTAGAAATAAATAATAATAAAACTATTTTATCATTATTTATATAAATTCTCTAATTCATTAAATATGATTAATTAATTAATCATATTTATTCTACATCGTGAGGGATATTTCTCAGCATATCACGACTATCCGGATAATACGAATTCACTGCTTAGAATACCAAGAACCTATTCAGTGAATAGTTACCGTACAATTAATTCCTTCTACCCTGCAATGTCACGATTAAATACAAGGCATGAAACTTTTGTCAAGCCTATCTTATTTAATCACTTGCTTTCCCATTCACTATGCTTAGTTCTATTTAATGTAAATTAGAAACTCCTTTCTAATTTCATTCACTCTGGCCAGAGATTCCTGAACTAATATAAGTGGATCAGCATTGAACATTCTCTTCCTACACTGGAAGGGGTAGATCCTTTATTGATCATACACTATCTTCGTGTACAAATTCCTATACCCAGTAGAGCCCTTATAATTGTCCCTTGAGACTAAGAACTAAACCAAAGCATAGTTCAGTGTACACAAGATGACTATGATGACCTCAAGTCTAAGGATACTTGTACAACTATCACTATGTGAACAACTGCTGACACGTGAGTGAACTCCATCAGTTGTTCAGCTGTGTGAGTCATGTTCAATGAACTTATTCTATAATAAGCACCTACATACTATCTATAGTGTCACCACACAAATGTCTATGAGAACAGACATCCTTCATAATGAAGCAAGCATAGTATGTACCGATCTTTGTGGATTATTAATTACCAGTTAGTAATCCTACGACCAGGAACTATTTAAGTTTAGAGTTATCATCTTTTAGGTCTCATTATTATGATCTCATCACAATCCATAAAAAAGCTTTACTCTAAACTGTGGTATACCTTATTTAAACATTTAAATAGATAGAGCCCGCAATAAAAACAAAAAAAGTCTTTTATTAATATCAATAAAATCAAAAACAGATTACATAAAAGTTATTCCTAAATCCTCATACATGATTGAACTTAGGACATATCTCTTTCATACTGTACATCACCAACACCAGTCCTATCAACTACTTGTTGCACATAAGAAGAACCCTCTGTAGGCACGGGAATATCCGTCCAGCCACTCTCTACATCATCAAAAATATATCCCAACCCCTTATCATGTGGTGCACTTAAGAATGAATAACTCAAGTGATCTGGCAATCAGTTGAGCTCAAGTGTGAGAGCTTCTTGAATAAATGGTTCAAAACGCTCCTGAGAAATTTTCAGCTCTGCTAACCCAAGAGAATCGAATGTCATATCCAACTTCCTCATCCACGAAAGTACATTCAAAACCTGCAGTTGTTCTGCTCCTTCCTTGTCATTAATAACTGATTTCCCCATTAAGGATCTCTCTAAGGTCTCTGACTTTGGCAATTGCTCAAGTTCTGAATTCACGACATGTAATATCTGGGATATATCGTGTAATTATTTTTGCTAATAAATAATTATTATATGTGTTCTGTATCTATTCTGTGAATTATTTGTTAAGTGTTAAATGTGTTTGGATGTTTAAAAATATTATTAATTGAGTATTTTAATTTTTATATGTCCAAAATAAAATATAGATAATTGTCATATCTTCCTAATTATTTTTTTGTTGATTTATGAATTTATAGGAATCATATGAATTTTATAAAATCTTTTTCCGGATATTTAAAATCTATTTTATAAAAATGGGAACCAACCGACGTCATCCGTTGTTACGTTTTTAGAACCCGAAACTCTACCGAGAACTCCTTCCTAACCTAATTACAATATTCCGAGCATTTTTCATGTTTCAACTTTTTCGATCCAGCGTACGGTTTGTCCTGCGCGGGTCCCGGCGCAACATTTTCGATACAACATTCGTTTCGGTAAATCAATAAAACTCGTATTTTTGAGAAACGGGAGCTTTTTATTAAAATATCACAATTATCACCTCGTAATACGTGTAACCATGCGCTGAGACCAAGACCGCAGTACAAATTGTACTAATTTGGATAATTATCCCGAAAACCGATATCGTTTGGATCAGTTTTTATAAATAAACGTACCATTTTATATCCGGAAAGATCCAACGGGATACTAGTTTTCCGTAATTATAAATAGCCTTTTACCATATTTTATTTCGTATCAAAATCATTTACAGACAGTTAATTATATAATTTTCCAGAGAAAAAACCCTAAATTCATAAAACCTTCTGAGAATCAAACTACCATTTCAAGGTGTTATTGAAATCGGTTGGAAAAGTTGGAGTAACCAAATCGAAGGTCTCAAGGAGTACTATCAGATTCCGTGTTCCATATCACTGCAGAAATCAAGGTTTATTTTCAGAAAATTTATTTATTTTTGAATTATTTTTATTAAAAATATAAATTTCTGTTCGGATGATTGTTTGTATGATTTGATGATTGCATGTTGTAGAGCTTGTTTTCCTGATGATTTTCATATGTCATACGTCTGATTTGGAGTTCAATAACATGCTCAAAGGTGGGTTTAATTTTCAAATTTTGAAATTAGGTTTTATAACCCGTATGAATGTTTTCAATTGAAATTTGGGGCTTTTTGATTTAGGGGTTATTAGCTGTTGATTTATAGTGGATTGTGTTCCTTATGAAATTTGCAATCGATTGGTATATAGCTCGTTAACAGAGGATTAATGTAATAACCCCAAAAATTTTGGACTTTTTGTAACCCTTATGAATAGTGATTTTGCTGATTATGCTGAATAAGAAAACTTTTCATGCCACACTTTGTAGGGGTTCTTTTATTGATATTCTGAGATCTTATTAGTACTCTATATGGTATATAAGTGTATGTAAAGATCGTCAGAATCCAAATTCGAACACTTTGATTTTTTCCCGAAAATCCACCAGATACAGAAAGAATTGAGTATAAGGTAACATGATTAAAAGGATTTTAATTCAAGGATTATGAGCGAGGATCATAAAAGGAATATAAAATATTGAGAAAGGTTTAGGGGAACCCAAGTAATAAGATCCCGGGTATGATCCCTCAAATGATAAACGAGAACGAAAGTTAAGCGAACCGTATAACAGATCAGCGGTCATTAGCCAAGTAATTAGGGGTTAATCAAAGAGATTAATGGACGATGATGTCATCACACCAACAAGAGGAAGACAAGTGTAACAAGATGACATAAACAGATGACATGAGCATGATAAAGTGGGAAGGATTGGTTGGATGATTGTGAGCCACACAATTTTTACCATGGTAACAATCTAATTAACAAGCAAATCATCACACAAATACCTAGGCAACCAAGCAAGAAGTATTTCTTCTCCCCATTTTCATCTTTGCTCTCGACTTTCAAGGAAAAAGCAAGGAAGAAAAATCCAAAGTCCAAGCTCCACTCAAGCATAAATTCCATGGTTTGTTTTTATGGATTCTACATTTCATAACTTAGCTTTGGTATGATTTTAAGCTCTTGATTCAAATGGATTTATAGCTAATTAATTCACCAAAGATTAGGGTGAATAGTATTTTCAAATTATAACTTTGTGTTTCTTGATTTCATTTGCAAGATCAAGGTTATATAAGGATAGATCAAGGTTCTTTGAGGCTCCCTAGTAACTTTCCACCCTCCAAGGAAGGTATAATCTCTTAACCTAGCCTTATTATTGAATGTTAAGAGCTTTTTATGAGTAGTATAGTTCATGAGAAGCATGATTATTGTATATTTAGAGTTGGGTTGGTTTTGTAATGTTTTTGAAGTAGTAAATCTTGATTATTGGTTAATGAACTTAAGTATAGCTTTTAGTTCATGATTGAGAGTAGTATAAATTGGAAATCTTGAGATGTTGGGACTGTTGTAATGAAGTATGGATGGAGTTTGGTTGTGATGTTGATTGTGGGTTGATTGTGGATTGATTTGGAGTGGTATAAATTTGGTAATCGCGTAAACATAGCCGTCCTAATGCCCGATTTACCTTAGACTGTTTTTGTTCTTAACATCAGGACCCGTGAACTCACTGTTAGGTTTTGACCATTGCCGCGATTAGATAGTTCATGTTACGAGCTTCGTTTTGATATGTGGTTCGCTTGAATCCGATGTACGGTTTAGGATAAACGACCGTTTTAAGTCACGGCGTTTCGCGAACGAACCATTACCCCTCGCTTTACTTTGAGACCTTGGTTAAGGCCCTTAAATGACTAATTGGAGTATGAAACAATTATATAAAGTGTATTAGGCAGTTGGTAGTGTACTCGCGAAAGAATCGCCTTAAAATTCTTAATGGTTAATTTATTAAAAATGGTGGAGCCGAGGGTACTCGAACGACTTATGTGATTCATTAAGCGTAGAAGTGACCATAAGCGAACGTTAGGGTTCAATTGGTTAAAGTCTAGTTTCTTAAGCGACCGGGGTTTAATTCCGACTTATGTTGTTGTTCATAGTTTATCGGACCCACTCTAAGCTTAAGTCTACCCGGGAACACTCAGGCAAGTTTTCTACCCGTTATACTATTGTTGTGATGTACATATATATATGCATTATCTTGTGATAAGTGCATGAATGTTATTAGCAAATCTTGCGATATATTGGAGCATGCTGATATGGTATTTATGCATGTCTGTTTCGTAATCTTGATATCTAATTGTTGATTCAATTGCTTAGAAGTTGCATAATACCTATGCTAGAGATAAGGAGTAGTTGCGTATACCCTTAGTATAGGGGACCCAAAGGTGAACATATTTCTAAACCGGGAGTCGATGTTCCCGAGTATAATATATATATATTTATTTATACATATATAGATATAGTTTTCAAAACTATTAATCGAATAAGGTTTATTCGATAACTTTATGTTATTTAATAAATATTATTTTGAATATTCATTCGAGGACTTATGACTCCGTTTAGTTTATTTAATGAATATTATTTTGAATATTCATCTGAGGACTTAAGACTCCGTTTATTTTATTTAATGAATATTATTTTGAATATTCATTTGAGGACTTATGACTCCGCTTATTTATTAAATAATATTCTTTATTTTATTAAGAATAATGTTTCGATAATCAAACTTATTTTCGATTATTCAAATAAAGATCGTACTTTCGTATAAGTATATCTTTGGTTATTTATTATTCATTTCAAGTATGAGTTTTAAAACTTCTACTTCGATTATTTTTATAAGGATTATCCTTATGGGAATATTATTTAAATAATAATATTCATATTTTCTAATATATCGGGACTGATTTATTTTATTAAATCAGCATTACTCCAAATATTCTTAAAAATATTTTCGAGTCTTCAAAATGATTTTAAAAGTTAGAGCGGATCCCAAAACTCGTTTGGGGATTTAAATACTCGCTCAAAAATCAGAGGGATCCGACTCCGTGATGTATTCTTATATTCGCAACAAGGTTGCTGTTTTGATAAAAGAGTTTTTGATTACTTACCCAACACTCAGGAAGTAAAATTCTTGGAATAAGTTAATCCATTAACAGGCATCTCCTAAGAAATATCGGTGAGTTTTTCTTTCCAACTAGATGCGACTTCTTGGTGGAGTCGTATCAACAAGTTCCTACTTGGGGAAAGGGGAGACGAGCTTTACGTTTCAGAATCATGGATTTCATCTGAACTAGGAGTGGCGTAAGTGGTCGAGTGGCGCCGGCCCAGCCTTATTTATTCACCCAAATGGCCCGGAAGTTCCGCTAAGACGGTCCATTCCTTAGGAGTCCAGCGTTCGATTGACAAGTAAATCCGACTGTTCTCCTCTACATGTAGAAAATGGTGGGGTTGCACTACTGCGACTGATCATCGTGAGTGGTCTTCCTGGCACGGCAAACTCCCGTAATGAGTTCATCATCCAATTGGATATTTCTGCAACACTACCCAGAGCACTTCGATAGAAAGACTACGGCTGGGCGATTGTTGAGTGTTGGCAGGGTCGAGTTTTCAAAATGATGTTTTCATCAAATGAAGTATCTCGTAACTTCATTTCATTTTGATGATATTTCAAATATTGATTCTATACAAGTTTTGTCGTGTAGCTTCATCTATGAGATGAACTATTTATACCTTGAACGGTGGTAGTTCAAGTAGTATTCGGAAAAAGATATAAGTATATTTGAGTATCTTGTAACTTCATCTTTTCAACTTATATCTAGTTAATGATTATCTTATGAATGACAAAGGTTTTCAGAAAAATGTTGAGACAAGGTTAGATATATGAGATCACCTTGCAACGATATTTTTATACATTTATAAACTGGAACTCTGTGTATATTATACATGTCAGGGGATTTCAAAGATTGTAAAAAGTATATAGGTATATAAATACTGAATATTTTGCGACTTGGTCGCGTTAAGATATCAACTTGGTTCCTTTCTTCTAGACCAAGACTTTCATGAGTACTATGAGAATGCTAATATATTATTAATTATTATACATATTATTTCGGTGGGCTTGTTGCTCACCCTTGCTTTCTTCTTTCATCACACAACAACAGACAGACAAGATAAACATGACCAAGCTCCCAATTTGCGAGTGGATAGGAAACGTTCCGCAGTTTCCTGTAGGCGTTGATGCCGCTGTAGCTGAGGTAGGAAGTACCAGTAGGCTAGGCTTTCAACTTCTGATGTACCAGACTTATGTATCTATGTGAATTGTAATAATGGCAAAGAAATGTAAATTTATTCAGATCCCCTTTTGAGGTGTAATGGCTTATAATTGTGGAATAAAACGACTTGTGTTATTTTTGGTATTCATCTCTGAGAGTATAACTTGTGGTGTGTGTGTGTATATTGTGGGGTCATAGTACGTAGTAGTTCGTTGTTTATTAAGATTACGTGTTATTAAGGGAAATAGAATTCGTGACAACCCGGATCCCCGACCCCAGATTTGGGTGTGTTACAGAAATGGTATCAGAGCTAAGCGTTATAAACCTCAGAGATGATGTGACGTTAAAATAATAAGTTCACTAAGATAATAAGAACTCTTGCCAAGTTCATAGTCGGACTACCTAACGTAGTACTGACAGTTAAAACCTTATGTGAACCCTTATAAATATCGTGATAGGAGCGTAGCTCGTTATCGTATATGGTAGCGGGACTTTGAACCCTGAGGTTGATGACCAACAACGTGATGATGTTTTATTAGTTATTGGAGATCAGATTGTGGATCCGATAGAGCGTCCTAACGCGGGACCGGATGATGTTCATATTGAGGATGTAGAGGTTGAGGATGTTGTCCTAGAAGGGATTATTGCTGAGAAGGATCTCGTGGAGGATCCTGACAAGAATGAATAAAGGACCACTGAGAAATTGATGGCCATGGTTAGGACGACTACCAGAGGTAGGATTGGCCGGTCACTACCGGAGGTTCGTTCAAGTTTGTAAAGATAGTAGCCCCTTTAACGCGGCTTACTCGTAAGACTGAGAAGTTCGAATGGATAGAGAAATGCGAGAACAGCTTTTAAGAACTGAAGCAAAGATTGGTGACGGCCCCTATGATGGCGCTGCTGGATGGAAAAGGAGATTTTGTGATGTGTAGTGACGCTTCGCATAAGGAATTAGGGTGCTTCTTATACAGCACAACAAGGTAATCGCGTATGCGTCAAGACAATTAAGGGAATATAAAATTCGATATCCCTACCCATGAGCTTGGGCTCGTGGCAATAGTTTTGCCCTAAAGATTGGAGGCACTACTTGTATGGAGAGAAGTGCGAGACTTACACAAGACATAAGTGCTCTAGTGCATTTTCACCCAGAAAGAGCTCAATATGTGCCAGAGGAGGTGGTTAGAGCTAATCAAGGATTAAGATTATGAGATTCTTTATCATCCAGGGAAAGCCAAAATGGTGGCTAATGCCCTTAGTATAAAAGAGAGACTCAAGATGATAATGTCTTCGGAAGAGTTGATAAGAGATTTTGAGAAAATGGAAATAGAAGTGAAGGTAACCGGAGCCAGTACTGGAAAGCGGTTTGAGATTGTAATGCAGCCCGAATTATTGGAAAAGATCATATTGTGCCAAGAAAAAGGTGATGAATGAAGGTAGAGAGCCAACAAATAGAGAAGAGATTAATACCGAGAAAGATGATAAGGGAATAATGAGGTATTCCTACAGAATTTGGGTTCCAAACGTTCAAGAGCTTAAGGACGAGATTTTAGATGAGAGCCATAGTTCGAGGAATAAGATTTAGGGCAAACCCTGAATGTGATAGTCAGGGAGGTCGCCATCAAGAAAGAAAGAACCCATAATATAATGAAATGAAAAACAAGGATTTTAATGTATAAAATAACCCTGATTCTGGGAGAAGGATGAAACACTTCATACTGAGAAAACAGAAGTCGAGCAAGATAAGGAGACCCGAGACGGTACTCCTATACGGAAATTCATGGACCTGTCTAAACAGAACTTATACTTTTATTCCCAACCACCACCTTGAGGAAACAATGCGATATGAAATCCTTTCATGACCTTTAAGTCGCTAAGCTCTCAGAGTTCCAAGGAACAAGCTGACCCAGTCGAGGCAAGAGCCTGGTTAAAGGAAATATAGGAATCATTTGAGATTCTAAATGATTGACGAAGCGCAAAAGACTGTTTCTGTCACTTACCTTCCTAAGAGAAAGGCCACCCGCTGGTGAAAGGCCAAGAAAGGCACGGAGCCAGAGGTTATAATAAACTGATTAAAGTTCAGACAATTGTTTTCGGTAAAGTACTTCCCAAGGTTATGGAGGTAGTGTAAAAGCTTTAGAGCCAGAACAAAAGCGGACGAGTATGATGAATTATGAATCTAAGTTATAAAAGTTGTCAAGATTTATTCTGAGGACACGAATCCAGAATGACGGGATGTCTGAAATCAATGCTTATGTTGTGTTGGTTCATGTAATGGTTGTAATGGAAACGAAAATAAAAGACTGAAAAGGGAAGGAGTATAAAGGGATATAAAGGAAATAGAGTTGAGAAGTGATAAGGGAGTTAGGTATGGGAAACCCTAAAAAAAACCCTTGCAATAAATATAGAGAAGTGTGTCATCACCAGCGCGATGGTGACTGATCATAAGATAAATTCAAGGTTTGAAGGCGTAAGCGATACGTATAATTAATTCCCTTGAAGTTGACAGTATTCAATGAAAATTTGAGATAGATCGATTGATTAATAAGGAAATACGGATGGACTGAGGAGACAAGAAAGTAAGAAATTAGGAAAATTGGATGAATGAAGTGACCTTCAAGAATGTGAAGTGTAAGACCGGGGGTGTAATAACCCCAATTTTTGGAAATTTTTGAAACCCTTATGAATAGTGTTTTTGCTGAATGAGAAAACTTTTCATGCCACACTATGTAGGGGTTCTGATATGGATATTCTGAGATTTTATTAGTACTTTATATGGGATATAAGTGTATGTAAAGATCGTCAGAATCCAAATCCGAACACTTTGATTTTTCCCGGAAATCCAATAGATACGGAAAGAATTGAGTATAAGGTAACAGGATAAAAGGATTTAAATTAAAGGATTATAATAGAGGATCATAAAAAGGAATATAATGTATTGAGAAAGGTTAAGGGAACCTAAGTAATAAGATCCCGGGTATGATCCCTCAAACGATAAACGAAAACGAAAGTTAAGCGAACAGTATAACAGATCAGCGGTCATTAGGCAAACAATTAGGAAGTTAATCAAAGGGATTAGAGAGGATGATGTCACCCAACCAATGAGAAGAGGACAAGGAGGGGAGGATGACATCATGAGGATGACACAAGCATGACATGGGAAGGAAGGAGATGTGGTGGCTTTTTAACCACACAAAATCAAGGGCAACTAGGTAATTTACTAAAACAAACACAAAAATCAAACCAACCAAGCCAAGCAAATCATTTTTCATCAAAATCAAAAAGAAACCAAGGCATTGTTCTTCATGCTCTCGGCCAAAACAGAACCAGAACACTAAAACTGCTGTATCTCCTTCATTTCTCACTCAAATATTGTGTTCTATAGCTCATTGGAAAGGTATTGAGATGGCCTACAACTATTGTTCACAAGTCTCGTCCAAATAATCATGGTAAGACCCTCATTTTTACAGTTTTTTAAATCGGACTTTTAGAAACTTCAAAGCCTAACTTTGTGTTCTTGATTTCTTTGGAAAGATCAAGCTTGTAGGAGGCTCCCTAAGGCTTCCTAGCAACTTAACACCTCCCAAGGAAGGTATAAACTTCAAACCCTAGCCTTTACTTTATTTGTTAGTAAGTTTAATGGCTGGTGTTGTGAAATGAGAAGCATGGATTGTGATTATTAGTAGTTTGGTTTGATTTGGAAGTGTTTTGGAAATTGAAGCTTGATTATAGTTCATAGATCTTGATTGTGGTTGTTTGAGTTGAAAACCTTGGAGATTATGGACTGATGTGGTATGGTTTAGGTGAAGTTTTGTTGTATTGATGGTTATGAGTTGGTTGGTGGTTAATTGGAGTAGTTTAATCATTGATAATCGCGTAAACATAGCCGTCGTAACGTCCAATTTTCTGTAGACTGTTTTTGTGCATAATATTAGGACCCGAGAACCCCCTGCTAGATTATGACCACTTCCATGTTTAGATAGCTCATGTGACGAGCTTCGTTTTGATATGTAGTTCGTTCGATTCCGATGCACGGTTTAGGAGAAACGACCGTTTCAAGTAACGGCGTTTCGCGAACGAAACTTTTCCCCTCGCCTTACTTTGAAACATAGGTTAAAGACCGAAAAGGGTTAATTAATGTATGAAACATTTATGGTAAGTGTGTTAGGCAGTTGATAAGACACTCGCGAAGGAATCGCCTTAAAACTCGTGAAGGTTAAATTATTAAAAATGGTGGAGCCGAGGGTACCCGGGTGACTTAAGCAAATCAGTAAGCGCAAAATGAGCGTTAGAGTCTGAGTTGGTTAGAGTATAGATTTACAAGTGACTTTGGTTTAATTCCAACTTACTTGTTGCTTATAGGTTACCAGACTCGTCCCGAGCCATTCGTAACCCCCAGTCGCTCAGGCAAGTTTTCTATCCGTTATACTGTTGTTGTGATGTATACACTTGTATATGCATTATCTTGTAATAGATGCATGACGGTTATATTAGCAAATTCTTGCGATATATTGTAGCATGTGATATGGTACATATGCATGCCTGTTTCGTATTCTTTCCATATATATCTGTTGGTTCAGTTGATAATACCTATGCTAGAGAATAGCGGTAAATTGCATATACCCTTAGTATAGGGACCCAAAGGTGAAAACATTTTCTAAAACCGGGAGTCGAGGATCCCGAGTAGATTTTATATATATATATATTTATATATATATATATGGTTATAGTTTTCAAAACTATTAATCAAATAAGGTTTATTCGATAACTTTATTTTATTATTGAATATTATTTCGAATATTCATCCGAGGACTTATGACTCCTTTATTTTATTATTGAATATTATTTCGAATATTCATCCGAGAACTTATGACTCCTTTATTTTATTATTGAATATTATTTCGAATATTCATCCGAGGACTTATGACTCCTTTATTTTATTATTGAATATTATTTCGAATATTCATCCGAGGACTTATGACTCCTTTATTTTATTATTGAATATTATTTCGAATATTCATCCGAGGACTTATGACTCCTTTATTTTATTATTGAATATTATTTCGAATATTCATTCGAGGGCTTATGACTCACTTTATATTATTTATTGAATATTATTTGAATATTCATTTGAGGATCTATGACTCCGATTATTTACTGAAATATATTCTTTATTTTATTAAAGAATAAGGTGTCGATAATCAAACTTATTTTTGATTATTCAAATAAAGATAGTACTTTCGTATAAGTATATCTTTGGTTATTTAATACTCATTTCAAGTATAAGTTTTACAACTTCTACTTCAAGTTATTTATATAGAGATTATCCTTATGGGAATATTATTTAATAATATTCAGATATTTTCTAATATATCGGGACTGATTTATTTTAATAAATCAGCAGTACTCCAAACATTCTTAAAAATGTTTTCGAGTCTTCAAAATGATTTTTAAAGTTAGAGTGGACCCCAAAACTCATTTTTTTTATATTTAAGATCTTCCTTTCAAAGGGAATTTAAATACTCGCTCAAAACCTGGGGGATCCAGCTCTGTGGTGCATTTTACATTCGCAACGTGGTTGCTGTTTTGAGAAAACAAATGAATTGATTACTTACCCAACGTTCGGGAAGTAAGCCCATCTAATTGAGTCGGCATAAGCGACAGGCCGGGGTACGGTCTATCAAAGTGTAAGTGGCTGGGTGGCAGTCCATCAACGCGTAAGAGGCCGGGTGGCGGTCCAGCACAAGGTCCTTATGTGGCCAGGGTGTTGACCGGTGGGGGATTCATCCATCTACTAGTAGAAAAGGTTACTTATTGGTATCTTTGCCTGATCAGCAAGATATCGGGTTTATGCCAAAATTCTTTTCTTTCCAAAATTCATTGGATATTACAACTCTGTTCATACTTTTCATGACAGAGGTTTTCAGGAAATGTATGAGAGATATATATATGGATATATATATATATATCGGGACTTAGTGAAGTATCTCATAACTTCATTTCATTCAATAATATTTAAAAAAAATTGAATCTATTCAAGTCTTATCTTGTATTCTCATCTATGTGATGAACTTTTGAAACTAATTATAACTTGAACGGTGGTAGTTCAAGTAGTATTCGGAAAGATATAAGTATATTGGAGTATCTTGTAACTTCATCTTTTAAACTTATATCTAGTAAATGATTATCTTGTGCGTGTCAAAGATTTTCGGAAAAACGTTGAGACAAGGTTAGATATATGAGATCACCTTGCAACGATATTTTTATACAGTTATACACTGGAACTCTGTGTGTATTATGCATGGAAGAGGACTTCTAATATTTTGAAAAGTATATATGTATATATATATACTGAATATTTTGCAACTTCATCGCATTAAGATATCAACTTGGTTCATTTCTTTTGACCAAGACTTTCATGAGTACTATGAGAAGGCTCATATATTGTTAATCATTATACATATTATTTTGGTGGGCTTGCTGCTCACCCTTGCTTTATTTCTTCATCACACAACAACAGTTAGGAAAGATGGCCAGACTCCAGCAGACCCAGCGCAAGCGCGTGGGAAGCGTCCCGCGTCTTCCCGTTGATGTTGTAGCTGCTATAGCTGCAGAGGTAGATCTATTGTAGATCAGACCATCTACTTTTGAGAATCAATTATGTATAATTATAACTTGTGGCAGATAATGGCAATTAACTGTAAATTTATCAAGTAATCATTTTGGGTTGTAATAACTTTTAAATTGTGGATTCAAAGACTTGTACTTATTTAAATTTCATCTCTGAGACTATAACGGGTTGTGGTGTGTGTTAGTGTGGGGTCACAGCATAAGGTTATTATTATTAATTAAGTGAAGTGATATTGTGGAAAGAAAGACCGTGACGACCCGGATCCCCGACCCCGGATCTGGGGGTGTTACAGAAATGGTATCAGAGCTAAGCGTTATAAACCTCAGAGATGATGCGACGTTAAGATAATAAGTTCACTAAGATAATAAGAACTCTTGCCAAGTTCATAGTCGGGCTACCTAACGTAGTACTGACAGTTAAAACCCTTATGGGAACCCTTATAAATATCATGATAGAAGCGTAGTTCGTTATCGTATATGGTAGCGGGACTCCGAACCCTGAGGTTGAGGAGCAACAACGCGATGATGTTTTATTACTTATTGGAGATCAGATTATGGATCCGATAGAGCGTCCTAACGCGGGATCGGATGATGTTCATATTGAGGATGTAGCGGTTGAGGATGTTGTCCTAGAAGGGACAGTTGCTGAGGAGGAACCCATGGAGGATCTTGACAAGAATGAATAAAGGACCACTGATGAATTGATGACCATGGTTAGGTTGAATACCAGAGGTAGGATTGGTCGATCACTACCGGAGGTTCGTTCAAGTTGTAAAGATAGTAGCCCCTTTAACGCGGCTTACTCGTAAGACTGAGAAGTTCGAATGGACAGAGAAATGCGAGAACAGCTTTCAAGAACTGAAGCAGAGGTTGGTGATGGCCCCTATGCTGGCGTTGCCGGATGGAAAAGGAGATTTTGTGAAGTGTAGTGACGCTTCGCACAAGGGCTTAGGGTGCGTGCTTATGCAGCACGGTAAGGTAATCGCGTACATGTCAAGACAATTAAGGTAATATGAAATTCGATATCCCCGCTCATGAGCTTAGGCTCGTGGCAATAGTTTTACCCTAAAGATTGGAGGCACTACTTGTATGGAGAGAAGTGCGAGAATTACCTAAGCCATAAGTGCTCTAGTACATTTTCGCGTAAAAAGAGCTCAACATATGCCAGAGGAGGCAGTTAGAGCTAATCAAGAATAATGATTGGGAGATTCTTTATCATTCGAGGAAAGCCCATGTGGTGGCTGATGCCCTTAGTAAAAAGGAGAGACTCAAGATAATCATGTCTTTGAGAGAGTTTATAAGAGATTTTGAGAAAATGGAAATAGAAGTGAAGTTAACCGGAGCCGGTACCGAAAAGATGTTTGAGATTACAATACAGTCCGAATTATCGGAAGAGAACATATTGTGCCAGAAAAAGTGATGAATGAAGGCAGAGAGCTAACAATTAGATAAAAGATTAATACCGAGAAAGATGATAAGGGAATAATGAGGTATTCCTACAGAATTTGGGTTCCAAATGTTCAAGAGCTTAAAGATGAGATCTTAGATGAAAGCTAGTTTGAGGAATAAGATTTAGGGCAAACCCTGAATGTGATAGTCAGGGAGGACGCCATCAAGATAGAAGGAACCCATAACATAATGAAGTGGAAAATGAGGATTTTAACGTATAAGATAACCCCAAGTATGGGAGAAGAATGAAACATTTCATACTAAGGAAACAGAAAGACGAGTAAGGAAAGGAGACCCGAGACGGTACTCCTATACGGCAATTCATGGACCTGTCTAAAAAGAACTTAGACTACTATCCCCAACCACCACCTTGAGGAAACGATGCGGTGAGAAATTCTTTCAGGGCCTTTAAGTCGCTAAGCCCTTAGAGTTCCAAGGAACAAGCTGAACCAGTCGAGGCAAGAACCTTGCTAAAGGAAATATAGGAATCATTTGAGATTCTAAGTGATGGACGAATCACAAAAGACTGTTTTTGTCACTTACCCTCCTAAGAGAAGGGCCACCACTGGTGAAAGACCAAGAAAGGCACGGAGCAAGAGATTATAATAAACTGATTTAAGTCCAGTCAATTGTTTTCGGGAAAGTAATTCCCAAAGATAAGGAGATAGTGTAAAAGCTTTAGAGCCAGAACAAAGGCAGACGAGTATGATAAATTATGAATCTAAGTTGTAAAAGTTGTCAAGATTCGTTCTGAGGACACGAATCCAGAATGACGGGATGTTTGAAATCAATGCTTATGTTGTGTTGGTTCATGAAATAACGATAAGAGAAAGGAAAATAAAAAGAAACTGAAGTGGAAAGGAATATAAAGGCAATAGAGTTTGAGGAATGATAAAGGAATTGGGTATGAGGAAACCCTAAAGACTCGTAGCAATAGAAATAGAAAAGTATGTAATCGTCAGGATGAGGGTGATTCACCATGAGTTAAAATTGCTGGGTGAAGGCATAAGAGATACATATATTTTATCCCCTGTAAGTTGGGAGGATTTGAGGAAAACTTGAGATAGTTCGAAGGTTAAATATGAGACGCGGATAGACTGAGGAGACAAGGAAGTAAGAAATTAGGAAAATTGGATGAAGGAAGTGACCTTCAAGAATGTGAAGTGTAAGACCGGTGGCTTGATACCCAGAAAGGGAGACGCCAGGTATGAGAGATATCCCAACATTGAGGTGACTGTTGAGAAACAACAAAAGTAAATAAGGAATTATTAAGAAGAAGTTCACGTTGAACATGACCAATATCTTCCAGAACCTCCATGTTATCATTACCAAATCAGGAAAGAAAAGCGGATGACCATTGTTATCTTTTGGAGGCCATATGGATTGACCTCAATTTGAATAAGGATGCTATTATGAAGTTAGGTATAGACTATCGAGGTGGGAATGATTGAATAAGATACCCCTATCAGGGATATATGACTTTATTTATCCATGGAAGGATGCTTGTACCTTTTTAAAGGTGGAATTAAGGATAGAACATCGGTAACTTAAAACGAATCCTAGTGGAATGCATAAAGGTTGGCATTTCACCCTTAATAGGGATAGTATGAGTTTTGACAGTATGAATTGGAAAGGATTAAGGTAATAATAACCTTTAAGGATCAGTGGAGAAATTTTTCAGAAGTATATAGACAATGGTTCTAGTATTAGTAAATGGTATTTTGATATGCCCTGTATATAGGGAATACAGGAGGAACGATTGAACGATAACCTTAGAGGTTTTACAAGGAGAAAGGAAATATTCGAAATTCTCAAGAATAAAAATGTTGATAAAGGAAATATGACATAATTATAATGATGCCAAGTGGGGCACGTGTTAAACCACGAGAAAGTATGGATCGAACCAGTAAAGGTCAAAATTGTTCAGGGCAATTAGGACCTAAGATAAAAGATGTTCTAAGTATGATTGAGAGTCAGTCGTGACAGTGATTAACCTCTAAAGATTGAGGCAATAACTTATGGAAAAATGGTGATATTTTTTTTTTACTTATCAGATTTTAAGGAAAACATCTTCACATAAGCTGTGATTGAAATGAGGTAGAAAATTTAGTTGAAGGTGATTAAAAGACATTGACTGTAAGGAACTATTACTATCAGGAAAGGCCAAAGAGGTGGCCGACACTTTAACGGTAAAAGGAAAATTGTAGGCGCTTGTGCCAAAGGAATACAGTGATGATGGTTAAAGCTGTGATGGTTGTATTTTGGGTTGGAAGATTGTCATTCCTTCTGATGACTGTGCAATACCCAACCGTAATAGTAGTTAGTAAAGGTTTAATTCGTGTAATCGCCATGAGCGGGCTATCTATCTTAGAAGGTACTATCTTGAGAATGAGCCTGGACCATGTTTCAAAAGGACTAAACGAACCTTTGAGTAAGTCTTCTATTTAAGGCATATGATTAAGAATGGTATTAACCTGCTATCGTTGCTTTGATTGAAACTTTTCTGCAATTTTATCTGCTTCATGTCATGTATGTATGTCAGAATCAGGAGTGTACTCCATGAATCATGAATGGTGATTATGTTACCTCCTTAGAAGGATTTGATATGACATGTATGGACTCCGTATGGTTAGCTATTAAGACTTCATGGAAAATGAATGACTATAGTGGGTCAGTGGTGGACCATAGTAAGGCAGCAATGATTCTGCGAGTAGTGAGCTGATTACAACCATGAGAGTTGTATTGGAATGGGTGTTGAGATTGAGTACCCCTAATCGGGTCGTGGTAGTGTATAAGTTATCATTGATAGACTAATTAAGTAGAGTATCTACCTAGTGAATAATTATTCTTTCTTATCAATAGAGAGTCGTATTATTATACGAGGAAGGTTGCGGTGCGAGCATAGAATCCTAGTAACGGTGATATATAGAATGAGATCCCAAATTCGATTTTCGATGTCGAGGGAGTTTCAAAGGTGATTGTGTATAAGCTCGAGGAAGAGCATGGGTCCATAGAATGATGGACGGGATAGCGAAAATATTTAGGCACATGAAATGCGATGCTATAATACTTGATGTTGATATAAATACATATATGTTTTGTTCTTCTATGACAAACCTCTATAGTTCAGAGGTAGATTCCAAGCCAGATATTTTATGGCAATAATTTTTTTTTATGAATATACAATTCTCTTCAGTTCGTTCTTTTCTCTTCTTTTCATTTCATGTAAGCTGAGAAGAACAACCCTTCCAGAAGGGGAGGTATTGCCGAATGACTATCTATCTGTGTGATAGAAGCCGAGTAGGATACCAGCTATTGTTTAATTGCTTGTCAAGTACTAAAGGTTGGCCACCTTCTGTACTAACTATGTGATATAACAAGTGTTCATGATCATAGTGATCTCTCAACAAATTCCTTTACTTCTATTTGATTGATCAAATTTTGGAAAATAGAAACAACTGAAAAAGGAGTAATAAAGTGGTGGTAGTATGCGGAATGGGAACACATTCGTGATACTAAGGTTGACGTGGTTATTAAAAGGTTATAGAATGCTAACGAGCAAAAGTATAACCAGTATAATATTAGGAACGGAAGGTAGTAGCGATTACGAACTGGAAAAGAATGGGTATTGAGAAGCAAAAGCTCTAATGCTAAAAGCTATAATGAGAGTCTGTGCAATAGACTTGAAAGAAATTGGAATGATCACTTAACACGGATTGAGTTTTCTTACGACAATAGATCATATGCCAGTATTGAGATATCGCCTTATGAGATCCTTGAGGGAAGACAATATCGATCTCCCTTATGTTAGGATGAAGTTGTAGAGCGCAAGATGCTCGGACCAGCAGTGGTCTAAAGGACCAAGGATATGATAGATCTAATCAGAGGACGGCTGGTAGTAGCCCAAGATGGACATGATAAGTATGTTGATTTGACACAAAAGGATAAAGAGTACGAAATAGGGGACCTAGTAATGTTATAGGTATCCCTTGGAAAGGATTGATGAGATTCGGAAAGAAAGGAAAGCTAAGTCCACCAATTGTTGGACCCTTGGATATATTAAGGAGTATTGGGAAGTTAGCATATGAGCTAGCCTTACCCCAGAACATGTAGCAAGTCATAGCGTGTTTCACGTATCAATGTTAAGAAAGTGTAATTCGGATGCTAGACAAATAGGGGCATATGAGCGCATAGACATGCAACCCGACGTAACCTATATGGAGCAACCAGGAAGGGTTATAGAGTGAAAAGAAACAAGTGCTTAGGGGAAGGATTATCAAACTAGGCAGAGTTTGGTGGCAGGACCACAATATGGGAAAATTTACTCGAGAGTTAGAAAGTGTAATGCTAAGAAAGTATCCCCATTTGTTTTCTATTTGATTCCGGGACGGAATCCTTTTAAGGAGGGGAGACTGTAATAACCCCAATTTTTGGAAATTTTTGAAACCCTTATGAATAGTGTTTTTGCTGAATGAGAAAACTTTTCATGCCACACTATGTAGGGGTTCTGATATGGATATTCTGAGATTTTATTAGTACTTTATATGGGATATAAGTGTATGTAAAGATCGTCAGAATCCAAATCCGAACACTTTGATTTTTCCCGGAAATCCAATAGATACGGAAAGAATTGAGTATAAGGTAACAGGATAAAAAGATTTAAATTAAAGGATTATAATAGAGGATCATAAAAAGGAATATAATGTATTGTGAAAGGTTAAGGGAACCTAAGTAATAAGATCCCGGGTATGATCCCTCAAACGATAAACGAAAACGAAAGTTAAGCGAACAGTATAACAGATCAGCGGTCATTAGGAAAACAATTAGGAAGTTAATCAAAGGGATTAGAGAGGATGATGTCACCCAACCAATGAGAAGAGGACAAGGAGGGGAGGATGACATCATGAGGATGACACAAGCATGACATGGGAAGGAAGGAGATGTGGTGGCTTTTTAACCACACAAAATCAAGGGCAACTAGGTAATTTACTAAAACAAACACAAAAATCAAACCAACCAAGCCAAGCAAATCATTTTTCATCAAAATCAAAAAGAAACTAAGGTAACAACAACCTTTAAAGATCAGTAGAGAAATTTTTCAGAAGTACATAGACAATGGTTCTAGTATTAGTAAATGATATTTTGATATGCCCTATATCTAGGGAATACAGGAGGAACGATTCAAGGATAACCTTAGAGGTTTTACAAGGAAAAAGGTAATATTCAAAGTTCTCAAGAATAGAAATTTTGATAAAGGAAATGTGACGTAATTATAATAATTCCAGGTGGGCACGTATTGAACCATAAGAAAGTATAGACCGACCCAATGAAGGTCGAGATTGGTGAAAACTAGATGGACCCAAGGTAAGAGACGTCCTAAGTATGATCGAGAGTCAGTTGTGACAATGTTCACATCTAAAGACTAAGGCAATGACTTATGGAAAAATGGTGATTTTTTTTCTCACCAGGACTTAAGAAAAGCATTTTTACATAAGCAGTGATTGAAATGAGGTAGAAAATTTATTTGGAGGTGGTTAAAATGACATTGATTGTAAGGAAATTTTACTATCAAGAAAGGCCAAAGAGGTGGTCGACACTTTAAATGTAAGAGGATAATTATAGGCGCTCGTGCCAGAGGAATACATTGATGATGGTTGAAGCCGTGAAGGTTGTATTATGGGTTGGAAGATTGACATTCCTTCTGATGAATGTGCAATACCCAACCGTAATAGTAGTTTGGTAAAGGTTTAATTCGTGTTATCACCATGAGCGGGCTATCTATCTTAGAAGGTACTATCTTGAGATAAGCCAGGACCATGTTACGAAATGACTAAATGAACCTTTGAGATGCATGTATCCCAATAAAGACACATGGTTAATAATGGTATTAATCTGTTATCATTGCTTTTATTAAAACTCTTCTTCAATTTTATCTACTTCATGTCACGAATGTACGCCAGGATCTGGAGTGTTCTTCATGAATCATGGAATGGCGATTATGTTTCCTCTCTAGAAGATTTCGGTACGGCATGAATGGACTCTGTATGATTAAATATTAAGATCCAAGGAAAACGAATGACTATAGTAGGTCCATGGTGGACTATAGTAATGCATCAACGATTCTTTGAATAATGAACCGATTACAACCGTGAGAGTTGTAGTGTAATGGATGTTGAGATTGGGTACCACTAATCGGGTTGTGATGATGTATAAGTTATCATTGATAGACTAATTAAGTCGATTATCTACCTATTAAATACGTATTCCTTCTTATCAATAAAGAGTCGTATTACTATACGAGGAAGGTTGCAGTGCGAGCATAGAATTCTAGTAACGATGATGTCTAGAATGAGACCCCAGATTCGATTTTCGATGTCGAGAGAGTTTCAGAGGTGATTGTGTATAAGCTCGAGGAAGAGCATGGGTCCATAGAATGATGGACGGAATAGCAAAAATATTTAAGCATGTGAAATATGATGCTATAATACCAGATGTTGATATATATACGTATATGTTTTGTTCTCCTATGACAAACCTCTATAGTTCATAGGTAGATTCCAAGCCAGATATTTTGTGGCAGTATATATTATATATATACAATTCTCTTCAATTCATTCTTTTCTCTCCATTTCATTTTGTATAAGCTGAGAAGAACGACCCTTCCAGAAGGGGTGGTATTGCCGAATGACTATCTATCTGTGTGATAGAAGCCTAGTAGGATACCACATATTGTTTAATTGCTTGTCAAGTACTAAAGGCTGGCCACCTTCTGTACTAACTATGCAATAGATCAAGTGTTCATGATCATAATGATCTCTCAACAAATTCCTTTACTTCTATATGATTGATCAAACTTTGGAAAATAGAAACAGCTGAAAAAGGAGTAGTAAAGTTATGGTAGTATTCGGATTGGAAACACGTTCGTGATACTAAGGTTGACGTGGTTATTAAAAGGTTATAGAACGCTAACGAGCAAAAGTGTAATCAGTATAGTATTATGTACGGAAGATAGTAATGACTACGAACTGGAAAAGAATGGGTATTGAGAAGCAAAAGCTATAATGGTAGAAGCTATGATGAGAGTCTGTGCAATAGACTTGAAAGAATTTGGAATGGTCACTTAGCACAGATTGAGTTTTCTTACGACAATAGATCGTATGTCAGTATCGGGATATCGCCTTATGAGATCCTTGAGGGAAGACAATGTCGATCTCCCTTATGTTAGGATGAAGTTGTAGAGCGCAAGATGCTCGGACCCGCAGTAGTCCAAAGGACCAAGGATATAATAGATCTAATCAGAGGATGGCTGGTAATAGCCCAAGATGGACATAAGAAGTATATTGATTTGACACGAAATGAAAAAGAGTAGGAAGTAGGGGACCTAGTGCTGTTATAGGTATCCCCTTGGAAAGGATGGATGTGGTCCGGAAAGAAAGGAAAGCTAGGCTCACGAATTGTTGGACCCTTGGATATATTAAGACGTATTGGGAAGTTAGAATATGAGTTAGCCCTACCCCCGAACATGTAGCAAGTTCATAACGTGTTCCACGTATCAATGTTAAGGAAGTGTAATTCGGATGCTAGACAAATAGGGGCATATGAGCGCATAGACATGCAACCAGATGTAACCTATATGGAGCAACCAGGAAGGGTTATAGATCGAAAAGGAACAAGTGCTTAGGAGAAGGGTTATCAAACTAGTCAGAGTTTGATGGTAGAACCACAATGTGGGAAAATTGACTTGAGAGTTAGAAAGTGCAATGCTAAGAAAGTATCCCTATTCATTTTTATCTGATTCCGGGACGGAATCCCGGAATCCTTTTAAGGAGGGGAGACTGTAATAACCCCAAAAATTTTGGACTTTTTGTAACCCTTATAAATAGTGATTTTGCTGATTATGCTGAATAAGAAAACTTTTCATCACACTTTGTAGGGGTTCTGTTATTGATATTCTGAGATGGTATTTAAGTGTATGTAAAGATCGTCAGAATCCAAATTCGAACACTTTGATTTTTTCCCGAAAATCCACCAGATACAGAAAGAATTGAGTATAAGGTAACATGATTAAAAGGATTTAAATTCAAGGATTATGAGAGAGGATCATAAAAGGAATATAAAATATTAAGAAAGGTTTAGGGGAACCCAAGTAATAAGATCCCGGGTATGATCCCTCAAACGATAAATGAGAACGAAAGTTAAGCGAACCGTATAACAGATCAGCGGTCATTAGCCAAGTAATTAGGGGTTAATCAAAGAGGTTAATGGACGATGATGTCATCACACCAACAAGAGGAAGACAAGTGTAACAAGATGACATAAGCAGATGACATGAGCATGACAAAGTGGGAAGAATTGGTTGGATGATTGTGAGCCACATAATTTTTACCATGGTAACAATCTAGTTAACAAGCAAATCATCACACAAATACCTAGGCAACCAAGCAAGAAGCATTTCTTCTCCCCATTTTCATCTTTGCTCTCGGCTTTCAAGGAAAAAGCAAGGAAGAAAAATCCAAAGTCCAAGCTCCACTCAAGCATAAATTCCATGGTTTGTTTTTATGGATTCTACATTTCGTAACTTAGCTTTGGTATGATTTTAAGATCTTGATTCAAATGGATTCATAGCTAATTAATTCACCAAAGATTAGGGTGAATAGTGTTTTCAAATTATAACTTTGTGTTTCTTGATTTCATTTGCAAGATCAAGGTTATATAAGGATATATCAAGGTTCTTTGAGGCTCCCTAGTAACTTTCCACCCTCCAAGGAAGGTATAATCTCTTAACCTAGCATTATTATTGAATATTAAGAGCTTGTTATGAGTAGTATAGTTCATGAGAAGCATGATTATTGTATATTTAGAGTTGGGTTGGTTTTGTAATATTTTTGAAGTAGTAAATCTTGATTATTGGTTAATGAACTTAAGTATAGCTTTTAGTTCATGATTGAGAGTAGTATAAATTGGAAATCTTGAGATGTTGGGACTGTTGTAATGAATTATGGATGGATTTTGGTTGTGATGTTGATTGTGGGTTGATTGTGGATTGATTTGGAGTGGTATAAATTTGGTAATCGCGTAAACATAGTCGTCGTAATGCCCGATTTACCTTAGACTGCTTTTTTTCTTAACATCAGGACCCGTAAACTCACTGTTAGGTTTTGACCATTGCCATTATTAAATAGTTCATGTTACGAGCTTCGTTTTGATATGTTGTTCGCTTGAATCCGATGTACGGTTTAGGAGAAACGACCGTTTTAAGTAACGGCGTTTCACGAACGAACCATTACCCCTCGCTTTACTTTGAGACCTTGGTTAAGGCCCTTAAATGACTAATTGGAGTATGAAACAATTATGTAAAGTGGATTAGGCAGTTGGTAGAGTACTCGCGAAAGAATATTATTTTGAATATTCATTCGAGGACTTATGACTCCGTTTAGTTTATTTAATGAATATTATTTTGAATATTCATTCGAGGACTTATGACTCCGTTTAGTTTATTTAATGAATATTATTTTGAATATTAATCTGAGGACTTTAGACTCCGTTTATTTTATTTAATGAATATTATTTTGAATATTCATTTGAAGACTTATGACTCCAATTATTTATTAAATAATATTCTTTATTTTATTAAAGAATAATGTTTTGATAATCAAACTTATTTTCGATTATTCAAATAAAGATCGTACTTTCGTATAAGTATATCTTTGGTTATTTATTATTCATTTCAAGTATGAGTTTTAAAACTTCTACTTCGATTATTTTTATAAGGATTATCCTTATGAGAATATTATTTAAATAATAATATTCAGATATTTTCTAATATATCGGCATTACTCCAAACATTCTTAAAAATGTTTTCGTGTCTTCAAAATGATTT
Source organism: Apium graveolens (assembly GCF_009905375.1). Taxonomy (NCBI): domain Eukaryota; kingdom Viridiplantae; phylum Streptophyta; class Magnoliopsida; order Apiales; family Apiaceae; genus Apium; species Apium graveolens. Next base: position 68,518,841 of record NC_133648.1, on the reverse strand, counting down.
TAAAAGTTAGAGCGGATCCCAAAACTCGTTTTCAAAATTTAAGATCTTCCTTTCGAAGGGGATTTAAATACTCGCTCAAAAATCTGAGGGATCTGGCTCCGTGATGTATTATTATATTCGCAACAAGGTTGCTGTTTTGATAAAAGAGTTTTTGATTACTTACCCAACACTCAGGAAGTAAAATTCTTGGAATAAGTTAATTCATTAACAGGCATCGCTTGGGAAATATCGGTGAGTTTTTCTTTCCAACTAGATGCGACTTCTTGGTGGAGTCGTATCAACAAGTTCCTACTTGGGGAAAGGGGAGACGAGCTTTACGTTTCAGAATCATGGATTTCATCTGAACTAGGAGTGGCGTAAGTGGTCGAGTGGCGCCGGCCCAGCCTTATTTATTGGCTCAAATGGCCCGGAAGTTCCGCTAAGACGGTCCATTCCTTAGGAGTCCAGCGTTCTATTGACAAGTAAATCCGACTGTTCTCCTCTACATGTAGAAAATGGTGAGGTTGCACTACTGCGACTGATCATCGTGAGTGGTCTTCCTGGCACGGCAAACTCCCGTAATGAGTTCATCATCCAATTGGATATTTCTGCAACACTACCCAGAGCACTTCGATAGAAAGGCTATGGCTGGGCGATTGTTGAGTGTTGGCAGGGTCGAGTTTTCAAAATGATGTTTTCATCAAATGAAGTATCTCGTAACTTCATTTCATTTTAATGATATTTCAAAGATTGATTCTATACAAGTTTTGTCGTGTAGCTTCATCTATGAGATGAACTATTTATACCTTGAACGGTGGTAGTTCAAGTAGTATTCAGAAAAAGATATAAGTATATTGGAGTATCTTGTAACTTCATCTTTTCAACTTATATCTAATTAATGATTATCTTATGAATGACAAAGGTTTTCAGAAAAATGTTGAGACAAGGTTAGATATATGAGATCACCTTGCAACGATATTTTTATACATTTATAAACTAGAACTCTGTGTATATTATACATGTCAGGGGATTTCAAAGATTGTGAAAAGTATATAGGTATATATATACTGAATATTTTGCGACTTGGTCGCGTTAAGATATCAACTTGGTTCCTTTCTTCTTGACCAAGACTTTCATGAGTACTATGAGAATGCTCATATATTGTTAATTATTATACATATTATTTCGGTAGGCTTGTTGCTCACCCTTGCTTTCTTCTTTCATCACACAACAACAGACAGACAAAATGAACAGGACCAAGCTCCCAATTTGTGAGCGGATTGGAAACGTTCCGCAGTTTCCTGTAGGCGTTGATGCCGCTGTAGCTGAGGTAGGAAGTACCAATAGGCTAGGCTTTCAACTTCTGATGTACCAGACTTATGTATCTATGTGAATTGTAATAATGGCAAAGAAATATAAATTTATTCAGAAACCGCTTTTGAGGTGTAATGACTTATAATTGTGGAATAAAACGACTTGTGTTATTTTTGGTATTCATCTCTGAGACTATAACTTGTGGTGTGTGTGTATATTGTGGGGTCACAATACGTAGTAGTTCGTTGTTTATTAAGATTAATTGTTATTAACGGAAATAGAACTCGTGACAACCCGGATCCCCGATCCCAGATTTGGGGGTGTTACAATTAATGAATCGAAGGGAGTTATCTTTTTAAGTTTTCGGTGTTTCGCCGAAAACCGGCAATGTTCTTGGCCAATTTCCGGCCAGGACAGGGATGATTGTTGTGTTTTGATTGCACGAATAAATTCCAGGTGTTGTGTAATGTAAATCTGGAGCAGATGGTGAGGTGAGGGTGCCGGAATCGAGTTCTTCGGCCACCCCTGTATTTTCCGGCGACGGGGGGGGGGGTGTAAATTGCAGTTTGGTACCTGGACTTTTGGGGACGATGAAGTTTGGTCCCTGAAGTTTCCAGAGTTTGCAAATTTAGGATTCCTGTTTTAAAAATATTCAAAAATCATATTTCCTATTTATTTTTATTATAAAAATTCGATTTTAATTTCTGAAAATTTTAAAAATTATTATTTTAATTCCAAAAAAATTATTTTTAATTCAAAAATAAATCTGAATTAATTAGTTAATTAATTTCAGTTAATTTTTAATTGATTAATTAGTCAATTAATTCGAAAATTAATTGATTAATTGATTTAATTAATTATTAATTGATTTTAATTAATTATTTAATTAGATTTAATTACTTAAAAATGATTTAATGTAATAACCCCAATTTTTGGGAATTTTTGAAACCCTTATGAATAGTGTTTTTGCTGAATGAGAAAACTTTTCATGCCACACTATGTAGGGGTTCTGTTATGGATATTCTGAGATTTTATTAGTACTCTATATGGTATATAAGTGTATGTAAAGATCGTCAGAATCCAATTCCGAACACTTTGATTTTTCCCGGAAATCCACTAGATACAGAAAGAATTGAGTATAAGGTAACAGGATAAAAAGGATTTAAAATTCAAGGATTTTAATAGAGGATCATTAAAAGGAATATAATGTATTGAGAAAGGTTAAGGGAACCTAAGTAATAAGATCCCGGGTATGATCCCTCAAACGATAAACGAAAACGAAAGTTAAGTGAACCGTATAACAGATCAGCGGTAATTAGGCAAGCAATTAGGAAGTTAATCAAAGAGATTAGAGGGGATGATGTCATCCAACCAATGAGAAGAGGACAAAGAGGGAAGGATGACACCACATGATGACATAAGCATGACAAAGGAAGGAAGGAAATGTGGTTGAATTAGAACCACACAAAATTCAAGGCTAAAAAGGTAATTAACCAAAACAAAAAAAAACAAAACTACATCCACCAAGCCAAAACAAATCATTTTCATCAAAACAAAAATTCTATTTCTCATCACCAAGAACATTGCTCTCGGCTTTTTGCATTTTTTAAAGGAAAGAATTTTCAAAATCCAAGATTCAAGCTTCCTAAATTGGTAAGATAATTTCCTAGTATTCCTTATGCATAGTTATGGCTATATTATGAGTTTAAGCATCCCATTCATTCTCTATCTTCTCCAATAAATCAATGAAGAAGACAATGAATAGTGATTTCAAGGTTTTTAACTTGATTTTTCTTGCTTTTCCTTTAAGATCCAAGCATTCCTAAGACTCCTCAAGGCTTCCTAAGGCTTCCTAGCTACTCACACCACTTCAAGGAAGGTATATCATCTCCAAACCCTAGCTTTACTTTGTATATTAGGATGAGTTTGGTTGATATGGTATTAGAGTAGCTTAGTGATTGTTGGTTTAGAGTTGGGTTGGAATGGTGGTGAATGGATTGTTGAAATCTTATGATTTCGTTAAAGAATGTAGTATAGTTTAAATTCAAGTTTAAAAATAAGTATAAATTGTTAATGTTGAGTGTTGGGGCTGTTATGATGTAGTTTGGATGGAGTTTTGATTGGGTTGTGAATTGGGGTTGAATTGTGGTGGATTTGGAATGGTTTAAATTTGGAAATCGCGTAAACATAGCCGTCGTAATGTCCGATTTACTTTAGACTGCTTTTGTTCATAACATTAGGACCCGAGAACCCCCTGCTAGATTTTGACCATTGCCATGATTAGATAGTACATGTTACGAGCTTCGTTTTGATATGTGGTTCGTTTGATTCCGATGTACGGTTTAGGAGAAACGACCGGTTTAAGTAACGGCGTTTCGCGAACAAAACATTTCCCCTCGCCTTACTTTGAAACATAGGTTAAAGACCAAAAAGGGTTAATTAATATATGAAACAATTATGGTAAGAGTGTTAGGCAGTTGGTAAGACACTCGCGAAGGAATCGCCTTAAAACTCGTAATGGTTAAATTATTAAAAATGGTAGAGCCGAGGGTACTCGAGTGACTTAAGAGAATCAGTAAGCGCAAAGCGAGCGTTAGAGTCTAAGTTGGTTAATGTATAGATTTACAAGTGACTTTGGTTTAATTCCAACTTACTTGTTGTTTATAGGTTACCAGACTCGTCCCGAGCCATTTGTAACCCCCAGTCGCTCAGGCAAGTTTTCTACCCGTTATACTGTTGTGGTGATGTATATGTGTATATGCATGATCTTGCGATAAATGCATACTTGTTATTAGCAAATTCTTGCGATATATTGTAGCATGTGATATGGTATATATGCATGTCTGATTTATATTCTTGGTTTATATATCTGTTGGTTCAAATGCTTATAGTTGCATAATACCTATGCTAGAGATAAGCGGTATTTGAGTTTACCCTTAGTATAGGGGATAAAAGGTGAACATACTTCTAAACCTGGAGTCGATGTTCCCGAGTATAATATATATATATATATATATTTATATATATATGGTTATAGTTTTCAAAACTATTAATTGAATAAGGTTTATTCGATAACTTTAACCTTATTTTATTATATGAATATTATTTCGAATATTCATTCGAGGGCTTATGACTCAGCTTATATTATTTAATGATTATTAATTGGATATTCATTTGAGGATGTATGACTCCTTTATTTTATTTAATGAATATTATTTATAATATTCATTCGAGGTATTATGACTCCGCTTATATTTTTTAATATTCTTTATTTTATTAAAGAATAATGTTCGATAATCAAACTTACTTTTGATATTCAAATAAAGATATTACTTTCGTATAAGTATATCTTTGATTATTTACTATTCATTCCAAGTATAAGTTTTCCAACTTCCACCTCAATCATTCTTTATGGGAATATTATTTAAATAATAATATTCAGATATTTCTAAATATATTGGGACTGATTTATTTTATTAAATCAGCATTACTCCAAACACTCTTTAAAGTGTTTTCGAGTCTTCAAAATGATTTTTAAAAGTTAGAGCGGATCCCAAAACTCATTTTTTTATATTTAAGATCTTCCTTTTAAAGGGGATTTAAATACTCGCTCAAAACCTGAGGGATCCGGCTTTATGGTGTATTTTATATTCGCAACAAGGTTGCAGTTTTGGTAAATGAATTGATTACTAACCCAACGTTCGGGAAGTAAGTCCATCTATCGAGTCGGCATAAGCAACATGGGCTCAGTGGGCGTCCATGATAGTGTAAGTGGCTCAGTGGGAGTCCATCAAATGCATAAGTGGCTGAGTGGCAGTCCAGCATAAGGTCCTATTACGACCAGGGTGATGACCAGTGGGGAATTCGTCCATCTACTAGTAGAAAAGGTTACTTATTGGTATCTTTGCCTGATCAGCAAGATATCGGGTTTATGCCACAATTCTTTTTCCCTTCCAAAAATTCATTGGATGTTACAAACCCTGTTCATACTTTACATGACAGAGGTTTTCAGGAAATGTATAAAGAAGATGTATATGTGGATATATATATATATATATCGGAACTTAATGAAGTATATCATAACTTCATTTCCTTCAATAATACTTCAAAGATTAATCTATTCAAATCTTGTCTTGTAGTCTCATCTATGTGATGAACTTTTGAAACTAATTATAACTTGAACGGTGGTAGTTCAAGTAGTATTTGGAAAAGATATAAGTATATTGGAGTATCTTGTAACTTCATCTTTTAAACTTATATCTAGTAAATGATTATCTTATGCATGTCAAAGATTTTCAGAAAAACGTTGAGACAAGGTTAGATATATAAGATCACCTTGCAACGATATTTTTATACAGTTATAAACTGGAACTCTGTGTATATTATACATGTCAGAGGATTTCAAAGATTGTGAAAAGTATATATGTATATATACTGAATATTTTGCGACTTCATCGCATTAAGATATCAACTTGGTTCATTTCTTTTGACTAAGACTTTCATGAGTACTATGAGAAGGCTCATATATTGTTAATCATATTATATATTATTTTGGTGGGCTTGTTGCTCACCCTTGCCTTCTTCTTTCATCACACAACATCAGATAGACAAGATGAACATGACCAAGCTCCCGATTCGCAAGCGGTTAGAAAACGTTCTGCAGTCTTCTGGAAGAATTGATGCCGCTGTAGCTGAGGTAGGAACTACCAATAGGCTAGGCTTTCAACTTTTGATGTACCAGACTTATGTATAATATGAATTGTAATAATGACAAAGAAAATGTAAATTTATTCAGAAAATCTTTTAAGGTGTATTGGCATATAATTGTGGAATAAAATGACTTGTGTTATTTTTGAGTATTCATCTCTGAGACTATAACTTGTGGTGTGTGTGTATATATTGTGGGGTCACAGTACAAAGTAGTTGATTGTTTAATAAGATTGGGTGTTGTTAAGGGAAATGGAACTCGTGACAACCCGGATCCCCGACCCCGGATTTGGGGGTGTTACAGAAGTGGTATCAGAGCTAAGCGTTATAAACCTCAGAGATGATGTGACGTTAAGATAATAAGTTCACTAAGATAATAAGAACTCTTGCCAAGTTCATAGTCGGGCTACCTAACGTAGTACTGACAGTTAAAAACCCGTATGGGAACCCTTATAAATATCGTGATAGTAACATAGTTCGTTCTCGTATAGGGCAGCGGGGCACCGAACCCTGAGGTTCAGGAGCATCAGCATGAGGATGTTTTATTACAAGTTGGAGATCAAATTGTGAATCCGATAGAATACCCTAATGAGGGACCGGATGAGATTCATATTGAGAATGTTGCGGTTGAGGATGTTATTCCGGAAAGGATTGTGGTTGAGGAGGATCTAATGGAGGATCCTGATGAGAATGAGGAGAGGGCCGCTGAGAAATTGATGACCGTAGTCAGGGCGACTACCAGAGCAAGAATGGCTGCGAGGGTGGCACTAGAGGATGAAGAGTTACCAAGGGCATAAAGGTTAATGAGGGCAGGAGGAGTGGGGCTTTCCACGACACCAACTATACCAGTATCAGACCCTCTTCCAGAGGTTCCTGTAGACATCCATGAGGTTCCACAAATTCCTGTTCCATCCCCTGTACAGAGCCCAGCACCTACTGAGGAAATGCCACCTTTATCTCCTGCACCATTGTCACCTGATACCGTGTTTGGTTATCCATTTGGATCTCCTGGGTCTGCACCACCTGCACCCCATGGACTGCTAGATGCTACCACTCAGGCTTCTCTTATCGCCAATTATCATATGACTTTGGGTGGCCTGTCTGAGGCCCGTAATGTTAGGAGTGATCTGTTGGATCGACTTACTGCACCAAGGATTGAGGGTGGGGTACTTCCGGCAGGATTAGCGTATAGCATGGAAAGGATTGAGGCTACCACCCGTGTTACAGCTAGAGGCCATCTTGAGGGTCAGGTTGATCCAGCTCTACTTGCGACTATCTTAGACCTCATCACCTCTGTGATGGAGCAGGTTAGGGATGTCGTGCGTGCCCGCATTTCTTGATCCATGATAGTGTGCAGAGTCTGAACAATCTGACAAGAATTTCATGCAGCACCGCTTTTGGAAGATTAGCCTAAGTTATGAATGATTAGTTTTGATGACTAGATAATTATCTATGGTAGTACTTTTGGGATAGAAGCGATCAGATCAAATGATGTAATTCTCTTTAATGTGTTTAGTTGTTGTACCCTCGAACCAATGGTTATGTATATATTCGTTAATTTCAGTTCAGATCAGTTTGTGGTGATAAGTTCATATTGTTAATTGCACTATTAACACTTAAGAGGGTGTCATGAAGTTTATAGAACTTGAGAATTCATAATTTGCAATTGTGCAAGGACTGAACGAGGGAAAGACTTAAGCAAAGTAAGTAAGACAAATATCCAGAGATTCTCAAAATTTTTCCAAGTAATATGCCCCCACAAGGAATAAGATTAGGGGCAAACCTTGAATGTGATAATCAGGGAGGTCGCAATTAAGATATAAGGAACCCAGAATATAATGAAGTGGAAAATGAAGATTTTAAATTAAAAAGATGACCCCAATTATGGGGAAAGTAGGAAGAAATATTTAGACTGAGAAAACAGAAGTCGAGCAAGATAGGAAGAACCAGAATGGTACTCCTATTGGGCAATCCATGGACCTGCCTAAAACAAAACTTATACTTTTACCCCTAACCACCACCTTGAGGAAACAATATGGTGTGAAATTCTTTCAGGACCTCTAAGTCGCTAAGCTCTCAGAGTTCCAAGGAACAAGCTGGCCCAGCCAAGCCAAGGGCCTGGCTAAAGGAAATAGAGGAATCATTTGAGATTCTAAATGATTGACGAACCACAAAAGACTATTTTTGTCACTTACCCTCCTAAGAGAGAGACCACCCGCATGTAAAAGACCAAGGAAGGCACGGAGCAAGAGATTATAATAAACTGATTTAAGTTCAGTCAATTATTTTCAGGAAAGTACTTCCCAAGGTTATGAGGATAGTGTAAAAGCTTTAGAGCCAGAACAAAGGCGGACGAGTATGATGAATTATGAATCTAAGTTGTAAAAGTTGTCAAGATTTGTTCTGAGGACACGAATCCAGAATGACGGGATGTTTGAAATCAATGCTTATGTTGTGTTGGTTCATGAAATAATGATAAGAGAAAGGAAAATAAAAAGAAACTGAAGTGGAAAGGAATATAAAGGCAATAGAGTTTGAGGAATGATAAGGAAGTTGGGTATGAGGAAACCCTAAAGACTCGTAGCAATAGAAATAGAAAAGTATGTAATCGTCAGGATGAGGGTGATTCACCATGAGTTAAATTGATGGTTGAAGGAATAAGAGATACATATATTTTATCCCCTGTAAGTTGGGAGGATTTGAGGAAACCTTGAGATAGTTCGAAGGATAAATATTGAGACATGGATAGACTGAGGAGACAAGAAAGTAAGAAATTAGGAAAATTGGATGAAGGAAGTGACCTTTAAGAATGTGAAGTGTAAGACCGGTGGCTTGATACCCAGAAAGGGAGACGCCAGGTATGAAAGATATCTCAACATTGAGATGACTGTTGAGATAAACAACAAAAGTAAATAAGGAATTATTAAGAAGAAGTTCACGTTGAACACGACCAATATCTTCCAGAACATCCTTGTTATCATTACCAAATTAGGCAAGAAAAGCGGATAACCGTTGTTATCTTTTGGAGGCCATATTGATTGACCCCATTTTGAATACAGATGTTATTGTGAAATTAGACATATACTATCGAGGTGGGAATGATTGAATAAGACACCCTTATCAGGGATATATGACTTGATTTATCCATGGAAGGATGCAGGTACCTTTTAAAGGTGGAATTAAGGATAGAACATCGGTGACTTAAAATGAATCATAGGGGAATGCATAAAGGTTGGCATTTCGCCCTTAATAGGGACATCATGAGTTTTGACAGTATGAATTGGAAAGGATTAAGGTAATAACAACCTTTAAGAATCAGTGGAGAAATTTTTCCGAAGTATATAGACAATGATTCTAGTATTAATAAATGGTATCTTGATATGCCCTGTATCTAGGGAATACAGGAGGAACGATTCAAGGATAACCTTAGAGGTTTTAGAAGGAGAAAGGTAATATTCAAAATTCTCAAGAATAGAAATGTTGATAAAGGAAATATGACGTAATTATAATGATGCCAAGTGGGGCACGTGTTAAACCACGAGAAAGTATGGATCGAACCAGTAAAGGTTGAAATTATTCAGGGCAATTAGGACCTAAGATAAAAGATGTTCTAAGTATGATTGAGAGTCAGTCGTGACAGTGATTAACCTCTAAAGACTGAGGCAATAACTTATGGAAAAATGGTGATTTTTTTTTTCTCTTTTCTCATCAGATTTTAAGGAAGACATCTTCACATAAGCAGTGATTGAAATGAGGTAGAAAATTTATTTGGAGGTGGTTAAAATGACATTGACTGTAAGGAAATTTTACTATCAGGAAAGGCCAAAGAGGTGGCCGACACTTTAAAGGTAAGAGGATAATTATAGGCGCTTGTGCCAAAAGAATACAGTGATAATGGTTAAAGCTGTGAAGGTTGTATTATGGTTTGGAAGATTGACATTCCTTCTGATGACTGTGCAATACCCAACCGTAATAATAGTTGGTAAAGGTTTAATTCGTGTAATCGCCATGAGCGGGCTATCTATCTTAGAAGGTCCTATCCTGAGGATAATCTAGGACCATGTTTCAAAAAGGACTAAACGAACACTTGAGTTAAGTCTTCTATTGAAGGCATATGGTTAATAATGGTATTAACCTGCTATTTTTGTTTTCATTGAAACTCCTCTACAATTTTATCTGCTTCATGTCATGAATGTACGTCAGGATCAGGAGTGCTCTTCATGAATGGTGATTATGTTACCTCCTTAGAAGAATTAGATACGAGATGTATGGACTCCGTATGGTTAGCTATTAAGACTTTATGGAAAGTGAATTACGACAGTAGGTCAGTGGTGGACCATAGTAATGCAGCAATGATTCTGCGAGTAATGAGTCGATTACAACCATGAGAGTTGTATTGGAATGAATGTTGAGATTGAGTACCACTAATCGGGTCGTGGTGGTGTATAAGTTATCATTGATAGACTAATTAAGTAGATTATCTACCTATTGAATATTTATTCTTTCATATTAATAGAGAGTCGTATTATTATACGAGGAAGGTTGCGGTGCAAGCATAGAATTCAAGTAACGATGATGTCTAGAATGAGATCCCAGGTTCGATTTTCGATATCGAGGGAGTTTCAAAGGTGATTGTGTATAAGCTCGAGGAAGAGCATGGGTCCATAGAATGATGGACGGAATAGCAAAAATATTTAGGCATGTGAAATACGATGCTATAATACTTGATGTTGATATAAATACATATATGTTTTGTTCTCCTATGATAGACCTCTATAGTTCAGAGGTAGATTCCAAGCCAGATATTTTATGGCAATAATTTTTTTTTTGCGTATATACAATTCTCTTTAGTTCGTTCTTTTCTCTTCTTTTCATTTCATGTAAACTGAGAAGAACAACCCTTCCAGAAGGGGAGGTATTGCCGAATGACTATCTATCTGTATGATAGAAGCCTAGTAGGATACCATCTATTGTTTAATTGCTTGTCAAGTACTAAAGGCTGGCCACCTTCTGTACTAACTATGCGATATAACAAGTGTTCATGATCATAGTGATCTCTCAATAAATTCTTTTACTTCTATATGAAGGATTAAGCTTTCGAAAATGGAAACACATTCGTGATACTAAGGTTAACGTGGTTATTAAAAGGTTATAGAACGCTAACGAGCAAAAGTATAACCGATATAATATTAGGAACGGAGGGTAGTACCGATTACGAACTGGAAAAGAATGGGTATTGAAAAGCAAAAGCTCTAATGTTAGAAGCTATGATGAGAGTCTGTGCAATAGACTTGAGAGAAATTGGAATGATCACTTAACACGGATTGAGTTTTCTTACGATAATAGATCATATGTCAGTATTGAGATATCGCCTTATGAGATCCTTGAGGGAAGACAATGTCGATCTCCCTTATGTTAGGATGAAGTTGTAGAGCGCAAGATGCTCGGACCAGCAATGGTCCAAAGGACTAAGGATATGATAGATCTAATCAGAGGACGGCTGGTAGTAACCCAAGATGGACATAAGAGGTATGCTGATTTGACTCGAAAGGACAAAGAGTATGAAATAGGGGACCTAGTAATGTTATAGGTATCCCTTGGAAAGGATTGATGAGGTTCGGAAAGAAAGGAAAGCTAAGTCCACAAATTGTTGGACCCTTGGATATATTAAGACGTTTTGGGAAGTTAGCATATGAGCTAGCCCTACCCCCGAACATGTAGCAAGTCATAACGTGTTCCACGTATCAATGTTAAGGAAGTATAATTCGGATGCCAGACAAATAGGGGCATATGAGCGCATAGGCATGCAACCAGACGTAACCTATATGGAGCAACCAGAAAGGGCTATAGATCGAAAAGGAACAAGTGCTTAGGAGAAGGGTTATCAAACTAGTCAGAGTTTGGTGGTAGGACCATAATGTGGAAAACTTTACTCGAGAGTTAGAAAGTGCAATGCTAAGAGAGTATCCCTATTCATTTTCTATCTGATTACGGGACGGAATCCTTTTAAGGAGGGGAGACTGTAATAACCCCAATTTTTGGGAATTTTTGAAATCCTTATGAATAGTGTTTTTGCTGAATGAGAAAACTTTTCATGCCACACTATGTAGGGGTTCTGTTATGGATATTCTGAGATTTTATTAGTACTCTATATGGTATATAAGTGTATGTAAAGATCGTCAGAATCCAATTCCGAACACTTTGATTTTTCCCGGAAATCCACTAGATACAGAAAGAATTGAGTATAAGGTAACAGGATAAAAAGGATTTAAAATTCAAGGATTTTAATAGAGGATCATAAAAAGGAATATAATGTATTGAGAAAGGTTAAGGGAACCTAAGTAATAAGATCCCGGGTATGATCCCTCAAACGATAAATGAAAACGAAAGTTAAGCGAACCGTATAACAGATCAGCGGTAATTAGGCAAGCAATCAGGAAGTTAATCAAAGAGATTAGAGGGGATGATGTCATCCAACCAATGAGAAGAGGACAAAGAGGGAAGGATGACACCACATGATGACATAAGCATGACAAAGGAAGGAAGGAAATGTGGTTGAATTAGAACCACACAAAATTCAAGGCTAAAAAGGTAATTAACCAAAACAAAAAAAAACAAAACTACATCCACCAAGCCAAAACAAATCATTTTCATCAAAACAAAAATTCTATTTCTCATCACCAAGAACATTGCTCTCGGCTTTTTGCATTTTTTAAAGGAAAGAATTTTCAAAATCCAAGATTCAAGCTTCCTAAATTGGTAAGATAATTCCCTAGTATTCCTTATGCATAGTTATGGCTATATTATGAGTTTAAGCATCCCATTCATTCTCTATCTTCTCCAATAAATCAATGAAGAAGACAATGAATAGTGATTTCAAGGTTTTTAACTTGATTTTTCTTGCTTTTCCTTTAAGATCCAAGCATTCCTAAGACTCCTCAAGGCTTCCTAAGGCTTCCTAGCTACTCACACCACTTCAAGGAAGGTATATCATCTCCAAACCCTAGCTTTACTTTGTATATTAGGATGAGTTTGGTTGATATGGTATTAGAGTAGCTTAGTGATTGTTGGTTTAGAGTTGGGTTGGAATGGTGGTGAATGGATTGTTGAAATCTTATGATTTCGTTAAAGAATGTAGTATAGTTTAAATTCAAGTTTAAAAATAAGTATAAATTGTTAATGTTGAGTGTTGGGGCTGTTATGATGTAGTTTGGATGGAGTTTTGATTGGGTTGTGAATTGGGGTTGAATTGTGGTGGATTTGGAATGGTTTAAATTTGGAAATCGCGTAAACATAGCCGTCGTAATGTCCGATTTACTTTAGACTGCTTTTGTTCATAACATTAGGACCCGAGAACCCCCTGCTAGATTTTGACCATTGCCATGATTAGATAGTACATGTTACGAGTTTCGTTTTGATATGTGGTTCGTTTGATTCCGATGTACGGTTTAGGAGAAACGACCGTTTTAAGTAACGGCGTTTCGCGAACAAAACATTTCCCCTCGCCTTACTTTGAAACATAGGTTAAAGACCAAAAAGGGTTAATTAATATATGAAACAATTATGGTAAGAGTGTTAGGCAGTTGGTAAGACACTCGCGAAGGAATTGCCTTAAAACTCGTAATGGTTAAATTATTAAAAATGGTAGAGCCGAGGGTACTCGAGTGACTTAAGAGAATCAGTAAGCGCAAAGCGAGCGTTAGAGTCTAAGTTGGTTAATGTATAGATTTACAAGTGACTTTGGTTTAATTCCAACTTACTTGTTGTTTATAGGTTACCAGACTCGTCCCGAGCCATTTGTAACCCCCAGTCGCTCAGGCAAGTTTTCTACCCGTTATACTGTTGTGGTGATGTATATGTGTATATGCATGATCTTGCGATAAATACATACTTGTTATTAGCAAATTCTTGCGATATATTGTAGCATGTGATATGGTATATATGCATGCCTGATTTATATTCTTGGTTTATATATCTGTTGGTTCAAATGCTTATAGTTGCATAATACCTATGCTAGAGATAAGCGGTATTTGAGTTTACCCTTAGTATAGGGGATAAAAGGTGAACATACTTCTAAACCTAGAGTCGATGTTCCCGAGTATAATATATATATATATTTATATATATATATGGTTATAGTTTTCAAAACTATTAATTGAATAAGGTTTATTCGATAACTTTAACCTTATTTTATTATATGAATATTATTTCGAATATTCATTCGAGGGCTTATGAATCAGCTTATATTATTTAATGATTATTAATTGGATATTCATTTGAGGATGTATGACTCCTTTATTTTATTTAATGAATATTATTTATAATATTCATTCGAGGTATTATGACTCCGCTTATATTTTTTAATATTCTTTATTTTATTAAAGAATAATGTTCGATAATCAAACTTACTTTTGATATTCAAATAAAGATATTACTTTCGTATAAGTATATCTTTGATTATTTACTATTCATTCCAAGTATAAGTTTTCCAACTTCCACCTCAATCATTCTTTATGGGAATATTATTTAAATAATAATATTCAGATATTTCTAAATATATTGGGACTGATTTATTTTATTAAATCAGCATTACTCCAAACACTCTTTAAAGTGTTTTCGAGTCTTCAAAATGATTTTTAAAAGTTAGAGCGGATCCCAAAACTCATTTTTTTATATTTAAGATCTTCCTTTTAAAGGGGATTTAAATACTCACTCAAAACCTGAGGGATCCGGCTTTATGGTGTATTTTATATTCGCAACAAGGTTGCAGTTTTGGTAAATGAATTGATTACTTACCCAACGTTCGGGAAGTAAGTCCATCTATCGAGTCGGCATAAGCAGCATGGGCTCAGTGGGCGTCCATGATACAGTAAGTGGCTCAGTGGGAGTCCATCAAATGCATAAGTGGCTGAGTGGCAGTCCAGCATAAGGTCCTATTGCGACCAGGGTGATGATCAGTGGGGAATTCGTCCATCTACTAGTAGAAAAGGTTACTTATTGGTATCTTTGCCTGATCAGCAAGATATCGGGTTTATGCCACAATTCTTTTTCCCTTCCAAAAATTCATTGGATGTTACAAACCCTGTTCATACTTTACATGACAGAGGTTTTCAGGAAATATATAAAGAAGATGTATATGTGGATATATATATATATATATATATCGGAACTTAATGAAGTATATCATAACTTCATTTCCTTCAATAATACTTCAAAGATTAATCTATTCAAATCTTGTCTTGTAGTCTCATCTATGTGATAAACTTTTGAAACTAATTATAACTTGAACGGTGGTAGTTCAAGTAGTATTTGGAAAAGATATAAGTATATTGGAGTATCTTGTAACTTCATCTTTTAAACTTATATCTAGTAAATGATTATCTTATGCATGTCAAAGATTTTCAGAAAAACGTTGAGACAAGGTTAGATATATAAGATCACCTTGCAACGATATTTTTATACAGTTATAAATTGGAACTCTGTGTATATTATACATGTCAGAGGATTTCAAAGATTGTGAAAAGTATATATGTATATATACTGAATATTTTGCGACTTCATCGCATTAAGATATCAACTTGGTTCATTTCTTTTGACCAAGACTTTCATGAGTACTATGAGAAGGCTCATATATTGTTAATCATATTATATATTATTTTGGTGGGCTTGTTGCTCACCCTTGCCTTCTTCTTTCATCACACAACATCAGATAGACAAGATGAACAGGACCAAGCTCCCGATTCGCAAGCGGTTAGAAAACGTTCTGCAGTCTTCTGGAAGCGTTGATGCCGCTATAGCTGAGGTAGGAACTACCAATAGGCTAGGCTTTCAACTTTTGATGTACCAGACTTATGTATAATATGAATTGTAATAATGGCAAAGAAAATGTAAATTTATTCAGAAAACCTTTTAAGGTGTATTGGCATATAATTGTGGAATAAAACGACTTGTGTTATTTTTGAGTATTCATCTCTGAGACTATAACTTGTGGTGTGTGTGTGTATATTGTGGGGTCACAGTACAGAGTAGTTGATTGTTTAATAAGATTGGGTGTTGTTAAGGGAAATGGAACTCGTGACAACCGGATCCCCGACCCCGGATTTGGGGGTGTTACATTTAAAAATTCTGAAAAATAGTTTCGAGCTTTAAAATATTATTTTAAATTATTTTCAAAGCTCGATAATTATTATAAAATTATTTCGAAGCCAGAATTGGCTAGTCGAACCCTGTTTATTATTCCAATATTGATCCAACGATCCGTTTTAATTCCAAAAAATGTTTTAAAAATCATTTTAAGTACCCAAAAGCATGTTTATGACCCGAGACTTCTTTATAAATGTTATATCATTGATTATGTGACGTGTTATGTGCTATATGTGACTTGTTGGTTAACTGTCGGTCTATATATTCGATGTTTACTTGTTTATTGCGTAACTTTCAATCCGTTAATCGGATTTGGGTGAAACGAAGGGTAGATAGAAGTATGTGTCGAATAGAATCGTATAAGTTGAATATTAATAGATGCTTATGATATATGAGCAGAAGATGAAACGCGTTGGAAAGGGAAACAGGTAGTCAAGGAGTAAGACAGTCGTGACTGAAAGCGAGTGCAGTATAATAAGCTAGTACCAGGCAAGTATTCTGAACTTTCTCAAGATATTGTAGTGATTGATAGTTCTGTTTTATATTGCAAGTGCTTTGAAGCACTAAACCCTAAACCCTGATTCCCGTTATTGATCTTGAGCCGTAAACCTGATTCTTTCTAGTCCATTGATTGTTGTATACCCAAATACGAACCTCAAATATACGATACTATTTCACAAATACATACAAACTAAATATCAAACACTGAACCAGATTGCTTACACATTCAACCCATTGTATCTTATGCTCTGAAAGACCAAGTTTTTGGAAACCCTGAAACATTGATTCCTTTGTTATCCAATTATTTCATTACCTAACATCCAAGCTTTGGAAATGCCATATTAATCTTTATGCAGATTGAAACCATTTTCATTATTGAACGTCCAATGTTGTTAATGATCTTGTTTATTATTTATTACTGCTTATTCTGTTATTATGTTAGAATTGGATTATTTTTATAAAATTATGGACCAGATTCGTGGTCAGACCATATAATGGTCAAGTTAGGCCAATGTGTGCCTTGGATCCAGTAGTTAGAGCAGTGCTGTGTGCTTTGCTCAGGGTTAGTGCGTGACTGATCAGTAGCCTAACCTTTGTTTTTAAAATGAAAATATAATATCCAATTCTAAATCATAATTCATTTTTCACTTGATATCGTAACCAATTTCACTTGGTGATCATTATTCTCAGTTTTGTCATTGTGACTTGCTAAGCTAGTTAGCTCATTTGTGCGATGGTTTTTATGTTCTTTTCCAGTTAAAAAGGAAACAGTTGGTACCGAGGATCCCCAGTCCAGCGCGAGAGCTAGGGGTTCAGGTTGATCGAGCTGAGCTAGCAGGCTTCTTTTGGGATAATATAAGTTTGTAAATGTTTGTAATAATGTTTAATACTCAGTTCTGAGTTTGGATAGTTGGGATTTGAACGGTTTGTAATATAAGTGTGTGTTTGGCTTGTGTGCATACTTTAACCTGTTGCGGTTCGTGGTAGTTGGTAAGTAGGGTCACTGCATATTATTATTATATTTATTATTGTTATAAGCAGGTTATAAATAGTGTATGTGTGGACCCCAAACTTCTGACTCGAGTTTGGAGGGCGCCACACGATAGAGTCTACCCACTCTACTTTAAAGCACTCCTCTTTAGTTGTGGGTAACTTTATTGCCTTGAACACATTAAAAGTGACCTTCTGATCATGAACCTTCATCGTAAGCTCTCCTTTTTGTACATCAATCATAGTTCGGCCAGTAGCTAAGAATGGTCTCCCCAAGTGATAGGGATAAATAAATCCTGATTGAATAATTAAATATTGCATTAATTGTACAAAGTATGGGCTGCTAGGCCCAATAAGAAGATGTATGACATTCAGACCAGAAAGGTTAACATGTTGATCATGCCTGATGGACCAGATCAGGCCTGATGGAATAAAGAAAGCCCAAAAACCCTGATTATTTATTAATTTCGTAATTAATATATAAGGGAGAAAAACAGTTATTAAGATAAGTCCTAATGGGGATATAAATCCTTGTAGATTGGCCTCAAGGGGACCTAAAAGGATAAGGAATCAGTTTCCTACTATCTAGGACTCCAAAGTCCATTCTAGTTATGAGACTTGCCCACCAAGTCTCCTATACCAAGTCCAATTCAAGGACCCCCACATCTATATAAGGGGCCTCACCCCACAAATCAAAACTACATTTTTTGACTTGATCCTTGGCAATCAGCAAGGTACGTAGGCATCTTGTTAAGGCAGATTGAGTCACGAAACACAAGAGCAGTCAAATCGAGCCTCGAAGCTCACGTTCCTTAGTAATAAATACAGCAATTATATATATTAGTTTTTTATCCATAACATTTGGTGCCGTCTGTGGGAAAATCGAACAATAACAACCATGGTGAGAACACGGAGAACAATTAGAGCTCTAGAGGAAGGAACACCATCAGGGACAACCCAGGTGATTTCATCCACCGTAGAGATACCTCCCCACTCAACTTATGCATCTACTCAAGCGGAAGCCCAGGTAGGGGCAACTCAACCTCAGCCATAAGGGACGACTCCCCTGAATATTCAAGGTACGAATCCTCAAGTTCAACAAGTACATATACCTGTGAATTCTCGACCCGTCGGGTATTCAACTGTTGTTACTACTAACCCCCCTTATGGGATGCCCCTTTACCCCGAGGTTGGAGGAAGTGGATATGCTGGGCGAAGTGAAGCACGAGGGCAATCGCCCCCCTATATAAGAGTGTTTGGCTCCTATCCCCAAGGATCGGGAATTTTCTGGTCCTTACACTGAAAGAGACTCCGAATCTTCGGATGATGAAGTGGCCCCAAGAAGGAGGCGTCCTGGCAAAGAGCCGATGGCTGATGGAAGGCAACGCCCTCAAAGCACCCAAGGGGCGAATCCCAAGAAGTGCAGGAGAGGATCAGGGCTCATGAGGCTGAGATCCAAAGGCTGAGGCGTGACTTGGAAGCTCACCAGGCCACCAGACCCCAGATACCTCCTAGGGGGAGAAATCCTCCTCCTTTCATAGACCTGGATGGTCCGGTACGAAGAAGGGTTGTCGTCCCAAGAACTGATCCAAGCAATCTCCTTCCCCTTGGAGATCCCGATGATCCAACTCCACCTTTCACAGAAGAGATAATGAATGCCCATATCTCAAGGAAATTCAAGATGCCCACTATCAAAGCCTATGATGGCACGGGAGATCCCGCTAATCATGTTAGGACATTCTCTAATGCACTTTTGTTGCAACCCGTGAATGATGCTATAAAGTGCCGGGCTTTTCCCTCAAACCCTGTCAGGTATGGCTCAAAGATGGTACAGTCGCTTACCCCCAAACTCTATTGGGTCGTTCAGGGAATTAATCCAGGCTTTATTAAGCAATTCATCAGTGGAAGAGTTCATGAGAAAAGTTCTGCATCTCTTATGAGCATTGTTGCAGGGGGCAAAGGAATCCTTGAGAGATTACCTGAATCGTTTCACAAAGGAGGCTTTAAAAGTCCCAGACCTTGATGAAAGGTAGCCATGATAGCACTGCAACAAGGAACTAGGATGAGTTTTTTAAGATGTCCTTGGCCAAATGCCCCCCTGAAAGCATGTTGCAGCTCCAGGAGAGGCAGGGAAGTATATCAAAGTTGAAGAAAGCATGAGGAAGACCGTAGTAAGTAATGAGCCCACTGGAGGCAAGAAGCGAAAATCTGATCTGGAGTATATCGCTAAGGACAAGTATCCTAGAACCGAGCAAAACCCTGATTCAACCCCCAAGAAGGGAGGACCTAGGCAAAAGTTCACCGAATACGCTAAGCTGAATGCTCCTAGAAGCCAGATCTTGATGGAAATCGAGAAAGATCGAGATATTCGTTGGCCTAAGCCCCTGAAGGCTGATCCTGCCAAGCTAGACAAAAGCAAATATTGTAGATTTCACAAAGATATTAGTCACGACACCGATGAGTGTATGCAGCTGAAAGATGAAAATTAGTTCCTCATTCGAAAAGGAAGATTGAACAAATACACTGGAGAAGGAGGGGACAGGAATAATAATGGAAGGAAGAACTTTGAGGATCATATGAGGGACCAAGACGATCAGGGGCGAAACCCGCAGCCTAGAGGACCAGTTATAAACACCATTTATGGAGGGCCGAGACCTCGAGGGCCTGTGATAAACACGATCTTTGGAGGTCCACTGCTGCTAGATTGTCCAAAAATTCAGAAAGGCATATACTAGAGAGGTTATGCATATTGTTTGGAGAAGCCCCGAAGAGGGCCAGGACAGAAGTAACATTGGCTTTTGATGATTCTGACCTAAGGGTGTGAAGTTTTCCTCATGACGACCCGCTGGTCATAACGACACGATAGATAGGAATAGCCCGGTCAAGAGGGTCCGTGTGGATAATGGTGCTTCTGTGGATATCTTGCTCCACGATGCCTTTCTAAGGATGGGGTATAACGACTCCCAGTTACACCAACCGACATGCCGATATATGGATTTGCTGGGAGTAGAATGTCTTGTAGAAGGGATAATCAAGTTGCCAACCACCATAGGTACGGAACCAAGGCAGCAACACAGATGTTGGACTTGTGGTGGTAAAAGCTAGTTCAACCTATAATGCCATCATGGGAGGAACAGGGATACATGCCTTCAACGCAGTCCCTTCTTCCTATCATTCAGTCATGAAATTTCCCACCCGAACGGATTGGAGAAGAGAGAGGAGATCAAAAAATGGCTAGAAGTTGTTATGTGGCCTCTTTGAGGGCAAGATGGAAGCCGGGGGGGGTAGGTTCTTCCTATTGAAGTATGGATGTCCGAGAAATGATGAGAAGAGAGGAAAGCCAGCAGAAGACTTGGTTTCGATTCCTTTAGACCCCGAGAATTCTGAGAGGATGACTTTCATTGAGCCCACTGAGGAGCCCCTTAGAGGGAAGTTGGTGAAATTTTTGTAACAAAATAGTGATGTGTTTGCATGTCAGCAGCCGATATGCCAGGTAGACCCGGAGCTGATACTCACAAGTTAAACGTGGATCCAAGCCGGAAGACAGTGAAAAAGAAAAAAATTTGCCCCGAAAGACAAGGAGCTATAAAACAGGAAGTAGAAAAGTTCTTAGAGGCTGGTTTCATCGAGGAGATTCAATTTCCGGAATGGTTAGCAAACCCGTAATGGTGAAAAGGCTAATGGAAAGTGGAGGATGTGTATAGACTTCACTGACCTGAATGACGCATGCCCTAAAGACTGTTTTCCGTTGCCAATTGATACTTTGATTGATGCCACTGCTGGGCATGAGATGCTGAGTTTCATGGATGGATTTAGCGGATACAATCAGATTAAGATGCACAAGATGACATTCCAAAGGTATCATTCATCACTGACTTTGGTGTTTATTGTTATATTGTTATGGCATTTGGTCTTAAGAATGCAGGAGCCACCTATCAAAGGTTGGTAAATAAAATTTTTAAGGATCTTATTGGTAAGACTATGAAGTCTATGTTGATGACATGTTAGTCAAGAGTCTAGTAAAGACTGATCATATAACCCATTTGAGGGAACTTTTGAGGTCCTGAGGCACCACAAGATGATGTTGAATCCTACAAAGTGTGCTTTCGGGTAGGATCTGGAAAATTCTTGGATTGATGGTCTCAAAGAGAGGAATTGAGGCTAACCCCGATAAATAAAGGCAATCCTGGACATGGAACCACCAAAACTGTCAAGGATGTTCAGAAGCTCACAGGAAGGGTTGTCGCTGGGATGATCATCTCCAAGTCAGGAGAAAAGTGCCTATCATTCTTTAAGTCATTAAAAATATTAAGGACTTTGTATGGAGTGAAGAAAATCAGAAGGCTTTCGAAGAATGAAGCAATATATGGCGCAGGCCCCGTTATTGGCCAAGCCAGTTTTGAGTGAAGTTTTATTCTTGTACTTGGCTGTTTCAGAGAGTGCCTTG